>NC_090746.1:86840458-86850458 GCF_036898095.1 Palaemon carinicauda
GTGAAGTGGTTGATGTTTACAGTGGATGACTGTGAATAGAAACTGATGACTTAAAAGTTTAAGGTAATATTGTAAGATTAAATTCAAAATGAAGTATAAGCCAAGAAAAGTCATTTTGAAAAATGATAGCCACGTAATTTATCTTAACATACATATTTTCACATAAACTTTAAATTGGCTCAGTCTATCGTCATCGATTTTTCTTTCAAATTCAAATGTAACTTAGATACATAAATGTCACAAGCAAAAATAACTGGGGTTTAAAAAAATCAAAACACTTAGCAACAAGAAAATTATATTATAACCTCCTTGCTCAAGTTTTTACTCACTGAGCTACAGACTCAGTTACATTCTTGATATATAAAAATTCTTACAGCCACGATTTGTTTTCTGTAACTTGATTAGTGAAATCAATTTTACAGTTGTTACGAAGAACTAAAGTTAAGACAGACCAGTGACAGACTTAATTGATAATAGCATTCAAACAACAATGCAGCCATCAAGTGAAAGTTTATTGCTAATTTTTCTTCAAGGTCCCACTGCAAGTCTGACGATGGTTAGCTCAGGACATACACATAAGTAAAAGATGGTGGATTTATTTTCTGTGATAAAAGGGTAGTTTGATCAAATCAACAACCTTTACATACTATTATTTCTACCCATATCAGAATGTGAAAAAGAACTATAATGGACTTTGACAATATAGGTGATAGATATAGATAGGTAAATAAAAGAACTGTAAAACATTGATTTATAAAAGGATGAAAAAAATATAAATTTGACGAAGGAAAAACCTATTTTGTGGGAGGTGCTATGTGATCTCCAAGGAATTTCCTGTAAAAGGCTAGAACAGAGAATCCAGTACGACATAAAATACAAAAGGATTATTGCCTCCTCTACTATGGGCCCAGTGTTTCAATGTACAAAGCAGCTATTCAGTGTGTATAAGGGAGATCATCGAGTTCAGGTGCTACTGAATCAGCTCAGCACCTCCAATGCTAAAATATTTCATCTGGCTATCGATCACATGTCATCACCGAAAACTATCACTACTGCTGGAAACAATGTTACATGTGCACTAACTTGTCCCCAGCTACCATTTTCCATACTCAAAATGAGAATCAATTGTCCCCTTTCCCTACAAAAGGCTAGGTGAGAAGAGAGGGTTTTTGGAAACCACACAACACATCACATACAGATAAATATGTTTTCATTCATCAAAACTTCTTTGAAGGGGTTTAATAGGCTGTGTGGTCTCCAATGACTAATACCAAAGCAATAACCAAGTAGTCATGTACCATCAAGGATGACTATCTACAGCCAAGAAAACAACTTAACCATGTGGGTATGAGTGAGAAGAAAAACTAACAATGTTGACCCTCACCTCATAAGGGAAAAATACAGAGAAAAGTTGGCTGCATGTCATGTTGAAGGTCCTGGATGATATGGCCCTTCCTCTATCCAGTTTCTCCTCGTATGAGTCACGAACAAGCTGAGCACCACACATGCATGTGCACCGTTTGGATTTGTTTCAAGTAGTATTTTATAAACAACCTATGCCAAGACCAACCCATAAAGCTCTGGGTGTCCTCAAATTACATATCAGCAAAAATCTCTAATGAAGAAGCAATTTTTCTCTCATATTAGGTTTTATGGATGGAAAAGGGGTCAGTTTTTCTTCATACCGAAGTCATTAGAATACTGATAGCCCCTGTTGAAAGTTACTTGTTGTTCTGGGTATTTTGAAATAGACTACCTTCTGAAGACGTGGATCTCTGCAGATATAATTGCAAGATAGACACTGGGCAGAGGTTACCATCTCCTGATCCCAAAGCTTCAATGTAAAAAGGATCCTGCCTCTGAAGAGGTTTTTCGTTTATGGCTAAAAACGGAAGCCAGGAAGTCAGGATTAGGAGCGGGGCAGGAATATGGTAATAAACTCCTGATCTTTCCAAAAGGCTACAAGCTCACCTCTTCCAAAAAGTACAGGGCAAACACCATACCAAATAATGTCTGTAGTTCACAAAATTCTGTTGTCCTAAGATGGTATGGAATAGAAGGAAGACTGTCACCCAATTGGTTAGTACGTACTTCAGCATCTCATTTCTTGGGGAGAAAGAGTACAAGAAGACCTTTAAGCTCTGTGAATCCTTTGAACTTTATAGGATACACTTCTTAAGAGGGACTGCATTCTTTGGTCAGGGTGAAGTCTTCTTTTAGAAACATGTATCTCATTGATTTTGATACCATCCTGACCATGTCTGCCACGAAGGGCTTTTTTTTTTTTCCTGGCACTGCCATTTAAACCACTGAACCATCAAGAAAACTGTGGTCTACAGGAAACCCCCAGCTTCTGAGATTGCTAAACTCTTTAGGGAAGACTTGTATGGCATCATGATGACCTATTTTTAAGGTTAGCTAAGGTCAAGCTTAAGAGGGTGGATCTTTAAACCTCCACCGTAATCCATGGAATGCAGCAAGATTTTTATCTTCAATATCATTGAGTGGAAGATCAGTAACCATATATTGAAAAATATTAGAGTCAGGCCAGAAAGCACATCCCTCAGAGGATTACCAAGGATTTCCCACTAGGTCCCCTCCTCCACATCGATAGAAGCCATCACCTCTTCTGACTCTGCTGGTTGGAACCAACCTAGCAAGCTAAGCCGTGAGGTAGCACACACAGGATGCTTCCCAGGGAAGACCGAGATCTCCTCTAATGACCCCCTAAGTAAAGTCACCTCCTCTTCAGGCTCTAAAAAATCCTCTGACCCAAAATATACAACTTGAAAGGGGGCCTGGTCATCCACGAACCCCTCTTCCAAAACCCCTTACTGCCAACTCTAATGTTGTTGGGCAGATGAGATCTTTGAGTTCTCTACTTCGCAAATACTGAGCAGAGCCTGTGATCATAGCAAAGCCTTTTGCCTTCATTGAAAGGAGGTAAGTGGTACTTTCTCTCAAGCTTACTGCAAGTGGATACTTATTCTGGGCAGAATAGACTCACCACACGCAAATGGAATAATTGATAGGGTCTTAAACCCTCACTATATAGCTAAACTTCTCTTGACACAATTTAGGGTTAACCGCATTGTCTCTTCCGTCTTGGTTACATTAAACCTTAATTCCATTCATCTGTAATAAGAATATATAATTAAAAACATTACCTATTTTCATATATCAGATCCATATATATATATATATATATATATATATATATATATATATATAAAAGAAACAGGCTCAGAAAAAGACAATTTCCTTTTCTTAACTATCAATTAGATAGTCACCCCTTTGACGAATCAAGGGTAAGGAAAAGTGGATCATACTCTTTTCCCCAACTACATAGTAATTTAAGCCTATGTTTTAGCAAGCCATTGAATGAGAAAAGGGTGAAGTATCTAAATGTGATCCTTAAAAGTCTTGAAATAGGGAGGAAAGGATCTGGATATGACTAACACCTTCCCCTAAGTGTCAAATATATAGTCACCTCTTCCATGAATCAAGGGTAAGCGAAGGGGGTCATATCTAGCTCATCCTCGTCGCCCTAGCTACATAGTAGTCGAATCCATAGCTTAAAAAGTCAAAGGGTAAAAAAAGGCTTACAAATCATGCAAATTTTAATTAGAGTAACCCTTCCCTCCCTCCAATACCTATCTCTCCTATATAATAAAGTGTTCCTTGGGTAAGAAGAGAGGGAGCAGTCATACCCCGGTAAGAGGGGGTTGCATATATGTGTGTATGTGTGTGTATCTATCTAATTATTTAGCCGTCATTTTTGATGGGTCGCATACACTAGTATCGAATAAATACGAAAATAGAAGGTTCCATACACACTGGGGGAAAAGCTACATTGCTAGCTCCTCCTCATCTCTCCTGATCATTGAGGGGAAAGAACATCTCCACTCCAAATATGTTCATATATTCGCAAATAATTCCTCGTATGGAAAAATACTAAAGAACAGGATATTACAAATTTATGGGTTATTCACTTGTCCAATATGATTTTTCTATTGATAAAAGTCACAATATAACTGGCCTTAGGGGCTATTAAACCGATCAATTCCAAATACGTGCCTAACCTAACTGAAGTTAGATACTTCAATTAAAATGATATATTTACATCTAATATTCATAATCTAACTTACTCAGGTAAAATCTGCTTTTTTCCTATTCATATGGGGTAACACGGTTGCCTTGTTTTGAAGGACATTGCTTTGGCTTTGAGGTAGACCGTAGTCCCGACCGGCTGCCCTGCCTGATATCGCTAGACCCCGGTAGCCTATGTTTGTGTGTTGTACCAGCCACCATCGCCCTTCCTCCCAGCAGCGAGGAGTCATGGCGTAGTTAGGTCGACAGTTCGAGACGTGTGAGGTGTCTGTTATGTTTTGAGGTGTTGGAATGGCTATGTTTGTGTGTGTGTATTAGTCTGTAACACCCATTTGCTTTATGCAAACCTATCCAAGCTTGCTGCCCAAACCGACTCAGCCATTGAGACTCCAACTTACTCAGGTAAAATACTCTAGCTAATTATTATCAAATGTTACTGAAAGATGCTAATCAAACAACTGTTATCAATAGAATAACCAATTGTATATTTGGCTAATATATGCAAGCCTTAGGCTATACTATCCTAACACTTAGTATTGGGTCCGCAATTTGGCCAGACTAAAACCCCTATACAATTTCATGACCGTCACTGTATATAAACATTCCTAAGTCAATTGTAGAAACCAGAGAGAAATGCATCATCCACCGGCAACAGAATACTGTAGAACAAACATTCGTATATTTAGCTAATGTAGAATAAAGGAAAATTACTAGGCTATGCGAGGGATTTAAAGATCTTTTAATAAAAACAAGAAAGTAATAAGATCATAAATTTGGAGTAGGCAATAAGATACAATGACTAAAACACTTCCAGGCTGTCAAGAAAGGCGGGGAGGCAGAGGATGCCTATATATGTACAGTAATCATCAGTAAATATGCAACAATGATGGAAGAATCACATCTGAATGTCTTGGAGGAAGTTATTCATTCTTATGAGATGTTTCGCCATATTTGATAGCAAAAACAGCCAAAACAGACTTCCAAAGGCAAACTTGAACATAAAATCAATCACTTCATCACATTTATGCTACGACGAAGAATAATAGATAACTGATCATAACATGATTCCTGTTACCTAACTTACCAAACAGTAGATGAAGTTTTCTCCCTTCACGGATACGAACAACAGGAATGTTACTCGCTCAGCAACCGGAAGGAAGATGGCTTTTGAGAGCAAGTTATCGCAGGTAGCATTGTCTCTAGTAGTAGTGATGGTTCTCGGAGATTACATGGCATCGATAGCTAGATGAATTCAGCATTGGAGGGGCTGTGCCGAGTTCAATAGTGCGTAAACTCGAAGGTCTCCATTATACACACTGAGTCTGTACTTTGCATGTTAAAACGCTAGGCACAGAGCAATGAGGACAAAATTACTTTGGTATTTTAAGCCATATCAGAGTCACTGTTTTAGCTTTTTACAGGAAAGTCCTTGGAGACCACACAGCACATTAATCACAGAAATCCATTCTAAGGGCAAATGTCTCTTGTTGTAACTACAGTATTTTAAATATTTAGAACAGTAATAGAGCTTCTGTCATATCTGTTTTTAAATAGCCATATTTCACTAACATCAAGTTTTCTTTATCTGCATAAACTAAGTAAGATGAATCTGCCGAGATTTAGGACTGATCCGAGTTGGGAACACTGGCACAGCGATTGATAGAGCCCCACAGTATGGCAGGCAAAAAGGACAAGCCGCTCAGCCCCCAATAAGTAGTGATATAATTGCCAGCTATATCATTCAGCAATCCTGAGGAAGAAGATAAAGTGATTAACCAAAAGCAGCATTTACATAAATTTTAAAGCAATCAGAAAATTCTGTTGCCAGCAAAAGTCGAATGTATCATATTATGAAAAAATTTCTGTCGAATAAGTAATACCATATGATGAAACCAGTTTCACAAAGCCTTCTATATTTCTGAAAAATGCAGAATTGGTAGTTAGATAGAGTTATTTTTTCATAGCTAAAAAAAAATATCCATGTCTATATAACCTATATTGTAGCCGTTAGATTAGATGATACAGATAGAAGTTTTTGACCATTTGTATCATGGTCTGTTTTGGCCGAAATATTTATTTTCTATATTACACACATTTACAAACGGCAAGTTTAGTTTGTGTCATATATATATATATATATATATATATATATATATATATATATATATATATATATATATATATATATATATATATATATATATAGATTAAATCTATCTATTTTATACTATAGGACTTTTGGTAAAACACTTGCTTTTACACATAAAATCTTAATGTAAAGATAAAAACATTGTAATGATTTGTAATTCAAAGATGGCATTGTATTCTAGATCAAGAGCCTCTGGCTATTTCGCATAACTTATTTTACATCCCCAATGGGCCGGCATGCGTATTGCGTGATATTACCCATGGACATTCTAGTGTCATACAAGAACCTTCGAGAGAATGGACCCATGGTTCCTGGTTCCTTATTGCTCACTCCGCAAAATAAGTTTGCGGGCACTCTATCTCTTTATAGATAGGTGCAAAGCTTCTAAGCTTATTCTTATTATTGTTATTAAGTTTATATCATCTGTGCCTTAAATAAATTAATATCATAATGAGGTTCTCAATCTTTACTTTTATTCCCTTCTACTTTGAAATTGGATAGGATAACACCTTAGTATAAAAAGAAAACGCTAGCGCACTGGAAAAGAGACTTGTTTCGTTCTTCTCCGAGTTTAGGTTGCTCTTGTGGAGCCATTTCTTAGACACCAGCTGTGATACTGCTAAATTTCTTCCATTATTTCAATGCTGCTGAAAAAGTAGATAACAAGGTTTTCTTGGAAGATCGAATTACGTCAGAATCTGTGTTCCTGTTCACTATTTTTCTTATATCTCAAACTACGACCTGGAAAATCGTTCAAAATTCAGAACTGAGTTTCGTCGTCATCTGTCTTTCACTTCATCGAGAATTATAAAGCTAAGGCCTAAATCACCACACGATTTATTTGTAAATTTTCATAAAATTTGTGAATGTGAGTATTTTGTGAATCTTGAAAAATATTGCAAATACTTATATTTAATTCTAGATATGGTTATTTTTGGTGTTTGCAGGCTATTATTTCCTTTCGCTGTTACTGTTTTTTTTCCTTCACTAAATCATTTTTAAGGTAATAAAACTTTGAAGTAGATTTTATATAATCTACATTGCGTAATTACTGATCGTAACATATAACTTTTCAAATATAACTTGTAGAATGTGTGGAAGGCATTAAGAACAAGCATACAATGCAAGACCTGGTGTTAAGACCAAACCAGGAAGGGAAAAACGAAGTAGTGGAAGGTCCGGTACTGTTTAAGATTTGTTGAGAATCGTATTTTACTAATGCAGGTATAGGCTCTGGAAATTTGTTTGGTTGTCTATTTACCTTGTTTTGTTTCTACCAGAATGTATTTGTATAAATCAGGGCTACATAGTAAGATAAGATCCATTCTTAGTGGTCTTGGCATACTGTAGAGTATGGCAATAATGGTCATTATACCCTACATTCAATCTACAACGTTACCTTTCCTTTATATTGATAAATAAATGCAAAATGTTTAGTTAAGTGTTGATAAGCACAATGCTATCTACTTGTTCCACAAACAGTAACAACATTCTGATGGAATAAAGTAAACAAGCACCAAACGTCAAACACATGATTGATTAGCACCATCTATTGCTGACGCTTCCTACTAAAGTGGGCGAATGCTCACAGATTTATTGTATTTGATACTGTCGTCTCTGATTCTCCCTCTAAAGGATGTTGAAGTGTCACTCGTCACAGAAACAACAGGTACCGATGCAGAAGGTCTTTTACTTCTCCTGATTGATCAGATCAGCAATAGTGAGCAAACAAGAAGATAGGAGGAAAGCAATTTTGATACTCAAAGTGAATGGCAAGCAGATGCATAGTGACATAACCTCCAGTTTATAATCAATGATTGTTCTTTCACTATTATTATTGAATTTTGAACAGAATATTTTAGCCCGCATTTCTAAATTTCTCTGTGATGCAAATTGTCAAAGGACACCATTTCACTTTATTGTTATTTTGCATTGTTTCCATATATGGTATTTGGAAATTCTTATCACAGATAAATGGCTATGATTTTCTTGTCATAATAATACTATGTTTATTTACATAAAATCAAATGGTGATCAAGTTCCTTGTATTTCATAACATATTCAGGTACGAAGTTAATTGACTAGTGTTCCTTAATTATTATAAATGTCATTACAATATTGATTTATATATTTATGATAGAATTCTACTAGCATTTTGTGTATTTTATCGGATATTCACGAAGTAATGTACTTTAAAGAAAATTTCACAATGTTAATGCTTATATAACAATAATAATACTTTGAATATTCATAATAAGTTAGAGAAAATAATATTTCCATATCAAAATGTACCTTTTGAAGGCTCCATATAACTTTACAAATAAAAGAAGAAAGAAAGCTAAATCAGCTAGGCAGCCCAATGAAGGCTTTGTGACAAAAGGCTAATATAGTGTAAAGCAAACTGAGACATCTTACCAGTGATGCCAAAAATGACGAGCCCTGTTATTCCATTCATGAAGAGCAGGAGACCATAGGAATGAGGTAAGAGTTCCATCCCTAAGTATTCAACCAAGAGGACTGGTCCAACACACATTATGATTCCCACAAAAAATCCGTAGCAGCTACAGCAGAAGGCGAGACTCCAAAAATCCCAAGAGAAGGTTACACCTGAAGCAACAAAATTAATCTTACGTGAATCACTTCAAATAATCTAAGTTTCTTTGATTTAAGGCAATACCATTCGAAATTCTATGGAAAATATGAATTAGCATGAGTAACTAATAAAATTGAGAACATTAGAATATGCATTTGTATAGGATAAACTGAAAGTAAGATAATTTAAATCATAAATGTTTTGTGCATGTTTATTTGCTATGGAAAAGAAAAGATGACATTCGTCAAATAGTTTAGCTTGTAATGATATCGCATGGACATACCCTAAAATTTTCTTTAGCCAAGAAAAAACTAAAATCAAATTTAAGTTAGTGCATATGATATAATATTAACATCAAGAAATGAATATAGAAAAACAAAATAGTTTCATCTGTGAAATCTTTGGTGTGACAATCATAACTCTTGTGGTCTATTGTATAGATGAAATAAAGACAAAAGGAAGAACAAATAGTTTAAAACTTAAATCTGCAACAAGATGTTTAATGACCTATTAATGAAGATCTCATTCGCAATATTTGAACCAAAATATCAAGAAACCTTGAAAATTATATATCCTCTGATGAATGCCGTTGAAAATCAGTAAAGTAAATTATTAACTAATATTACCAGAACATCAAATTGTTAGCTAAACAGTTTTCAGATGAGATACGTAAGCGTAACTTACCATAGACATCCACCACTCCACATGAATAAAAGATCTCAAGATCAGGGTTCTGTTATACTTACAAAAAGTGCTAATCGATCCTCCTATTGCCGCAAAAATTAGAAAATATCTTCTCGGTATGAAGTGTCTATGACTTATAATTGATGTGATAATCTTAGCGATCAGTTCAAATATGGTGACGCACATTATGAGATACGGAGTGTCCTTGTGCAGGCCAAATTCCAGAGATATTGACGGAAGATAGGTCATGAAACACATATACACCTGGTAAAAAGAAAAAAGATTAATTGATCAATAAAGATTAAGTGACTAACATTGGGCATTAAGTGTCTAAAATCATAGTTATCTTCATTAAAAAGTAATATCTTTACACCAAGAGGATAACTCGATTACTTTCATAAGTTTAAGATATAATATTCATGAAGTAAAATTTTTCTGTGACTAAAGTACAAACAAATACATTT
>NC_090746.1:86857958-87057958 GCF_036898095.1 Palaemon carinicauda
GTGAAAACTTCTCAAGGTCATTCATATAGGGGTAGCTTAGGAGTGTCAGTCATAACCAGTATTTAAACTCGAGCATGTGCCTTGTGGCCATTGCCTTAAATGCTGCTGCTTTTTACCTCAAATTATCTTAAAACCTTTACAATTTCCTTAAATGTTAAGCTAGTAAAACATAAATTACCTTAGAATTACCTTGAAACCATGAAAATTACCTCAAACTAAGGTAATTACCTCATAACTCCCCATCTTACTAATTTTATCAAGATGTAATAATAATAATAATAATAATAATAATAATAATAATAATAATAATAATAATAATAATAATATACTTCATCATGTCTACTACTTTCAACATTGTAATTTACCGCGATAATGAAGTTACCCAAAACGATGACCCATCCGTAGCCTCCATCTGGTGGAACAAGAGGTGAGAAGACAGGTTTTGTTCTCACTCTGTCATTTTCATTGGAGCTGCTTGGGTTTTGAGATGAACTCATTTTTCAAAATATATTTCCGTCCAAGGTGAGTGTAACTGTAAATAAAGAAACCAAACAATGAAATTATTATGCATAAATGTATCTGAAAGAGAAAAAGTTCTACAGCAGCTAATTATTACATTGATGTCAGTGTTCGATAAAAACACATTATCATCATGAAATAAGTTTTAGCCGTTATAGTAGTAATGCACATGTATTTAATGCTATTGCCTTTTATCTCTCTCTCTCTCTCTCTCTCTCTCTCTCTCTCTCTCTCTCTCTCTCTCTGCAATGATAATAGAAAAACCTTTTTAACCTTGTCATTACATGTTTCACATTATTAAAGTTTTGTCATTATCATCCTCAACCGTTTGTAAATAAGCTTATTATATCGTTTAAGTAAAGTCAGTTATGTCCAACTCGTCTCTCTGTCAAGACCCTTATCAGCCTACTACATTGGTTACCACCGGTGTGAATAGCTCCCCACCGCCAACCCCAACTCAACTATTCACGCCGCATCATCAAAAATGCCACCCTTCGCCATTAAAGAAGAGTTTGCATGGTTTCAGCACGTGGAAGTTCAGTTCCGCATCAAGGTCGTACTCACTCAAGATGCAAAGAAAAGCAAATCCTCGTGGCGATCCCCAAGGACACTTTCCCTAAATTCTCCGATTGGCTTTGCAACCAAGGGGACGGGAATAGAGTATGATGCCCTTTAAACATACCTTGCGGAACAGTATTCACCATCGACAGCCGCCCAAATAGCCAAGTTTTTTCAGCTCTCTCAACAATCGTTGGGGGACCAAAAGGCTTCCCTCGCCCTCAGGGAAATGACCAGTATTGCTTGCCTACAACCTGCCGCAGATGGCTCCCCTCAGGAAGTGAAACTACTTTGTATCCTTTGGGTATGACACCTACCCAAACATGTATGAGCCAACATCCCCAATGTCAATACCTTGCCTGTGAAGGACCTGATGACCAAAGTCGACACCATTATGGGAAGCCACATCACCACCTTCAAACCCTCCATGAACGCCCCCACTCCTGACGAAGAGGACAACCATTCAACAACCAACTGAAGCTGACGTGCATGCAGCAGGACACAAAATTTGTCCCATGATAAGCCACAAAGCTGCCCATCACCCACCACCCACATATGCCACCACTCGCTTATGCTCCAATCAATGACCTCTACAGCCACTTACTGACGCCCATCAGCCACAATTCTGCTACTTACTACTCCAGATTCAGGGCTGCTGAAAGAAATGTGCGAATAGTTGTCAGTAGACAAAAAACTTGTAAGTAGACCATTGCTTGTGGTGGTGGCCTCCCCTGTCACAAATATTTTCTTTTTACTTAATGCAGGTACTGATGTGCAGTGTTTGGTAAACACTGGTGCTTGCCATTCCTTTCTACCAAAGTCACTCTCCAGGGCATAACATAGTCATTTTAACCTTGGTAGCTGTCAGCGGATCTGAGATCCCCACTCACGGGTACGTGACACTCACAATATCGTTTGGGAGCACCAAATACCATTGGAAATTCCACGTTGCCAACGTAACATTGCCACTACTAAGTGCGGATTTCCTAGCCCATTTCCACCTCTTGGATGATGTGGCACATTGATGATTAATCAACACAGACTCATACTCGTTGATACCTCTTCAACCAGTCCCCTCCTACTTCATACATCAGTGCATCCATAGTTCTGGCCAAACACAGTATTTATCACCATATCAAAACAACAGGGCCCCTCGGTGTTTGCCAGATTCAAGCGTCTGGCCCCAGATTTTTGGCACCCGCTAAACAAATGTTCCTCAAAATGGAAAAAATGGGCCTTTCCCAAAAGGCCTCAAGCCCATGGTCGTTGCCCTTATACATCGTCGTGAAGAAAGCTGGCTCCATGAGCCCTTGTGGGGAATTTAGACGTCTGAACAAGTTGACAGAACTGAATCACTACCCCCTCTCAAACATCACTAACATTAGCTCCTACATGCACAAAGCAAAGGTGCTCTCCACTCTCAACCTCTTGAAGGGGTATTATCAGGTGCCCATGAACCCAGAAGACATCCCTAGACCATCATCACTAGCCCCTTTGATACATATGCATTCAATTACTCCTGTTTTGGCCTTCATAATACTGCGGCCACTTTTCAATGCCTCATGGATGGCATCTTATTTGACCTTCCCTTCTCCATATGTTACGAGTAGGCCATACTTGTGTTCTTTTCCTCCAAAGAAGAACACCTCCGTCACCTATGCATCATTCTCGACCGCCTACAATGGAACGGCCCTGTAGTCCGGTGCAACATGTGTACCTTTGGCACCCTCAACTGTCAAAGCACTACAAGCATTCTTGGGCATACAGGCGTCAATGACCTTCGATATCAGGATGCCAGAGAACTTTAAATCAATCAATCTTGGGCATAATAAACTATTAACACTGGTTCCTGCCAGGTATCACCACCACTCTGACTGCTCTCTACTTCTCCCTCAAGGGTATGCCAAAAGACCTAAAGTGGGGTCCCTTTCAATAAGAGGCCTTCTTCAACGCAAACAATGCCCTATTAACTGCTGCTGTTCTCCCTTTTCCTGTGCCACATGACCACTCTGCTTATCTCCACCAATGCCAGCGACATTACTACTGGTTCAGTACTCAAGCAGGTGGTCAATGGCTAACCCCACCCATTAGCCTTCTTCAGTAGAAAATTGTCCAACTCGGAATCAGGCTACTCTACCTTCGACTGCAAATTGCTGGCAGTGCATTTGGCTGTCCATTACTTTCACAGCCTCTTAGAAGGTATGCCCTTTGTCATTCACATAGACTACATGCCTCTGGTGCTTGACTTTACTCAGCAGTCCAATGCCTGGTCCGCCCGTCAACACTGACATCTCTCCGCCGAGGCTGAATAAAACTGCATCCTTTAACTTGTCCCTGGGAAAATTAATCCTGTTACCGACGCCCTGCCAAGAAACATATTGGCTGCTTTCACCTTGGATTGAATTACAACGCCTTGGCAGAAACCCAGTGAAAAGATCCAGAGTAGCAAGCATGTAGGACATCCTGGACACCCCCTCAGTTAGGAAGACGTAGCCTCGATAACTCCAACGCTACCCTCCTCTGTGATGTCAGTACTGGTAGACCATGACCATGGATACCTGGCCTCATGCACCAACAGGTGTTTGATTTTATCCATGGCCCCTCACATCACTCATGCCAATCTACTACACAGTTACTGAAGATGAAACTCACTTGGCACAGAATTACTAAGGATGCTACGGAATGGGTCCTCACCTGTACTTCATGCCAAACTTCAAAAGTACATAGAAACAGGGATTCAGCTCCGTTTTGCCCACATTCACTTCAATATAGTAGGTTCATTACCCACATCACAAGGACAATGTTACCTGTTTACCTTCACTGACTTCTCTAGTCATTATCCTGAAGTCATTCCCATGCAAACTGCAACATCCACATTATGTACATCTGCCTTACTCTTAGGGTGGATAGCAAGATTTGGTATCCCTGAGCATATTACTTTTGACAAGGGGTACCACCTTCACCTCTTAATTGTGGACATCATTAGCAAATCTCCTGGCCATCACCTTACATGAGACAACTGCCTACACCCCTGCAGCCAATGGAATGGCTGAACCTTTTCATCGCATCCTCAAAGCAGCTTTGATGTCCGGCTGCAATGACTCCAACTGGTTTACTTAGCTTCCTTGGGTCCTCCTGGGATCAAGGACCACTCCTATTGATGTACTTGATGTCTCGGCAACAGAAATGATGTATGGCGACCTATTGGTTTTCCCTATTAATGTTTTTCCGTTTGCAACCTCTTCCACCAATCTCCAGCACGTAACTCATGTTGTGGGAAAATTTACTCCATGTTGCTGGACTTACAAGCCCCCAGCGAAGTAATATATACCAAATGATTTACACACTGCAACACATGTCTTCTTGTGCAACAACAATAGCAAGCCATCGTTGATGCCCCTTACACTGACCCATTCCTTGTGATCGTCACAGACCGAAGGCTTTCTTAATTAACATTCGTGGCAAAGGAGACTGAGTCTCCATTGATCACCTAAAATCCACGTTTCTCTTTCAAGATGACCCGCCTGCAGTTTGCCTCTCTAAAGCAGGGTGCCCTATTTCACATGTGTCATTTTTAAGGGGAGGGCCACGTACCGCGTACTTGCATTCACCTCGCCTCTTTGTTAGCACCTAACAGTCTCCTCGCATACCATCCATGTCTCATCAACCTTTGTCGAGTGATATGGATCCAGATGAGTCTTACATAATTCATTGAGTGATTAAAATCTGCTGTGATGCCTATGTTGTCATCACTTCATTACAACGGTTTAGGCATCCTTAGAATATCATCATAATACTATCATCATCTACAGCACATCGACAAGAAGAATGGAGAAGAAGTCAATGGTTACTTGAGTAGCATGAACCGTACACTCAGTAGTTACTAGTACATAGTATACTCATTATATTTATTTATTTAAAAAAACGGTAGCACTAAATACTGTAATGCTAACTTAAGTAAACCTTACATGAACAGTATGAGTTATGCAATCTTTGTTATGTACTGTGCATTATCATATACGTACATGCCATTATGTGCATACATGTGTATATATATATATATATATATATATATATATATATATATATATATATATGTATGTATATATATATATATGTATGTATATATATATATATATAGCCATATATATATGTATGTATATATATATAGCCATATATATATATATATATATATATATATATATATACACATATAGCCATATATATACATATATATATATATATATATATATATATATATATATATATATATATATATATATATATACAGTATCTTTAGCCTTGAACTTTAATAGAATTCTATAGCACTGGATGAGACTCTTCATTAAGAAAAATCATCAACAATGCCTAGCATTAACACAAAACAACCACAGTTCTAGTTAGAACGCTGTGAAAATTGAACATATATTTAATTTTGATACCCACATCCTATACATCTATACACACACGTGTGTATATATGTATATATATATATACATATATATATATATATATATATATATATATATATATATATATATATATATATACATATGTGTGTGTATATATATATATATATATATATATATATATATATATATATATATATATATATATATATATATATATATATATAGTTGGAATTTTGTTATTGTTAAGACATTGTCGAGTGAAGACGTATTAACGCGGTGCTCTGACAAATTCTCGCCCTGAGCTGTGTTCAGCTTATATTTTCGTTTGTGAAAGCTTTGAAAATATTAACTAGTCTTATGGAGAGACTAAAGTGAAAAATAAAAGTACACTACTGGAACTCTAAACCGAATTCTTGCCAGTATTAAGGAATGGATGACAATCAAACAACTAAAATTGAAAGAAAATAAAACTGGAGTTTATGGTGATTAGAAAGAAAAAAAACAGCGTAAGAAACTTTGGTGATATGCAAATAAACATAGATAACAACTCTATCCCGATATAGTTCGTAATCTAGGCGTATCTCTTGGCTGTAACTTGCCTTTCAATACCCAAATAATGTATTAATAACTGTTGGTTATCATCTTAGAAACACTGTTTAAAAAGAAGTACCTGGATGAACATTCTGTAAAGAAACTTGTGATAAACTGTTATGTTACCAGGATTGAGCACTGTAACTCTATCTACTACAATTTACCAAAAGTGTAACTTAAGAAATTACAAAACTTATTAAACAGAGGAACAAGACTGATAAAAGTTGTCCCTCCCCGAGGAAGGATTACTTCTATAATAATTGATTCACACTGGTTGACTATTAAAGCGACAATTGAGTTTAAAATATGTACAATATCCCATCAAGTTATCAGAACCGGACGTCTAAAATATCTAAGAAAATTGCTACATATTGGGCAGACAACAAATCATGTTAATACCAGAATAGTTACAGAATGTTTAAAATTATTCGAACCTAGATATATGTCTACTGTAGGGTCTAGAGCCTGTAAATATGTGGCCCCGAGGCTATACAATAAGCTCCCACTAGACACTCGAAGATTGAAAATATAAAGGCCCCCAGGAGGAAACTGAAGGCTTTCGTGTTCTCAAAGTGCTTCAATAGTGTGGATTTGACAATAAACGAGCAATATGCGGTGTGAAATGTTGAATGCTTTCGAACGTACATGATAAAATTACTTTGGAGGTCCTATAAAGAGTAAGGTTCCCCTGCCGTATAGGACCAGAAAAAAACCCTTAAAGTATATATATATATATATATATATATATATATATATATATATATATATATATATATTTATTTATTTATATATATATATACATGGGTGTCTTCATGCCTGTGATTATATGTGCAAATGTGTATAAAATTTCATTCTTGGCTGAATTACCACGTTGTTATGACAGAAAATTCTTTTCATGGTGTATTGATTCTAAACAAAATTATTAATTGTTCTCAAACATGTTTTAGACTCAGGGCTCCTAATGAAGAATTATATTCAACACCTCGAAAATTCCAGTAATTTTCATGTTCAACATGCATTGCTATGGAAAACATTAATGATAATTTCAATAATTATTATTATTTGGTAATATCTAACTGTACGACAGTTTTCCACTTTCACTGATTCTTTGGTTTTCCAATTTAATCTTAGACTATCGTCTTTCATTTTTAACACTCCAAGGCTCTCGAATCTAGACTGATATAAGCGTCAAATATTAGTACAACTAAATTACCGTTGTATAGAAAAGCGTAATGCTTATATTAAGTTGTCTAGATATTAAGATTAAAAAGCACTTGTTTTAAGATTAAACCGAATTTTGTTTGTCTTTAATTCACTGAAATAACGCTATATTTAATCACGAAGATTTGATGCTATTCACCAATTTCTTCCTCGGAGTTCAATGGTTAGTAAGATTATCGAGGACTATCTTCTAAGCAAATGAAAATAAAAGTGTTTATTTTTTTTTATTTTTTTTTTACTCTGTCATTCTGCCATTATAAGCATTCCTATAATACGAAGTAACAACATTACTTACTTGAAAATGACGCTCCGTCTTACATAATGAGTCTCTTCTTAGTCTTGTCTCACTCAACATACTGTAAGTAAGGTGCGAGGCCCTTTCCTAGCTAGTGCAATATTTCCTTTAGTTTATCATTCTCGTGAATAACCCCTTGAGTCTCAAGATAATACCCTTATCATTTTATCTCATTCACAAAGATATGATTATGAAGTTACTATTTGGACGCAAAAGTGGTTAACAGTACATGATTATGTACTTTTAATTAATGAGAGCGCATCATGATATGCTTTGATTTCCTCGCACATACGAGTATATACCTATAAGACTTTGGTCATGCATAATCTTACACTAAATCTTTTCATATGTAAACATGATTCCAAGTTAGATTATTTCTTTACTCAATAAGAAATTGAAACCTATCCATGTAATTTTATCTGAACAATGTGCAGAAAAAAAAAGTCTTGCGACACGATTTCGGTGACTTTCGTTCGATAGTCACTAAATGCCAACTCTTGCTATATTCACATTTCTAACAACAATAACGACTACAGGTTGCAATGCCAAAACATCTTGAAATTTCGCTCATTGAAAGATAGTTCATTAAGCATTGTTTTAAAGTACCAATGCTATAATTTTTATCAAAATATCAAGATAAAAAAAAAATATCAAAATAATATGGTGAAAATTAACATATAAATAGTAAAAGAATTTGACTTTTTAGCCACCATAGTAATGTACTTAACATAATGAACATATGTGAGATGTAGTTATAAGCATTGTCTAACCAGACGTCAACAGTCAGTGTCACGGTGACACAGTGACACTGTCTCCAGTATCCAGTTATCTCTCAAACACGGGTGGAGACACCCAACCGCTACCGGAAGCGTAGCCTTAACTTGAAGAACTATACTTGAGCTACATCTCGCCAAGCTTGCGAAGTAAAGACATAGGCAATCATATTATCATCAACAAGACAGTGTGTATAGATAGCTAAAATGAAGAAACAGGATTGAAAGGCCAACGTAGGCTTGGTAGACCTTGCTGCACAATCACAGAAGACGAAGAGTTAACTAACTTTTTAACCGATCATCATTTTTCATCATCATTTTCCGGTCTTGGTCGTAAACCAGTCATTGATTGTCATTCAGGGAGTCTATGCGTGGGAAAAATATTTTGGTTAAACATCTTAATAATGACATATGGATCAGAGAGCTGGTCAATGACAAACAAAGATAGGGGCAGAGTCCAAGCTTCAGAGATGAAAAGCCTGAGAACAATAATGCACAAAACAAGAAGAGATAGAATAAGAAATATAGATGTTAGAAGGATAGTAGGAGTATCTCATATGTTGAACAAGATTCAGAAGGGACAGCTGAGATGGCTGGGACATTTGATTAAAATGTATGGAAATACAATAGCAAAGAGGAGATGGGACTGGACACCTGGTATGAGGAGATCAAGAGGTAGACCACGTAAACGCTGGAGGGATGGAATTGAAGAGATTCTGAAAAAGCACAACATGCCAACAATTGAACAGCTGAGAAGAGAAGGGATTTAAAAAAAAAAAAAAGAATTGAGTGGAGAAGACAATTTATTCCACTGACAGGCTGAAGGCCTACCTGGGAGTGGAAGTAAAAAAAAAATGTAAGTAATTCTTGATAGTATTTCCAGAAGGAATAAACGACCTAGATTCACATGCCGCAATAAATATTAATAACTCTCTCTCTCTCTCTCTCTCTCTCTCTCTCTCTCTCTCTCTCTCTCTCTCTCTCTCTCTCTCTCTCTCTCTCTCTCTCTATATATATATATATATATATATATATATATACATATATATATATATATATATATATATATATATATACACACATATATATACACAGTATATATATATATATATATATATATATATATATATATATATATATATATATATATATATATACATATATATATATATATATATATATATATATATATATAGAGAGAGAGAGAGAGAGAGAGAGAGAGAGAGAGAGAGAGAGAGAGAGAGAGAGAGAGAGAGAGAGAGAGAGAGAGAGAGAGAAAATAAAAAAAATTCATATGATTGTGCACCTGAACATCATCTTCTTCATCATATCTTATCATTATTATTATAATAATTATTATTATTACCATCATAGTAGTAGTAATAGTAGTAGTAGTAGTAGTAGTAGTAGTAGTAGTAGTAGTAGTAGTAGTAAGATAAGGAAAGTAGCCTTGTGAGGAAGAAAAACAGAAGAATAAATTAGAAATTAGAAATAACATAATAATATGAACATGATTATTGGTGCGAAGGAATCTGAAATCATTGTTATTTCCAGATTGAAAATTGTAGCATATCTTTCGGAACATCAGAGAATTATTAGTGAAATAATTGGTAAACTTTAAAGTACTACAAATGGAAAATTTGACCAGAATATTGTACATGATACCCAATGTACTATTTAGATCAACAAACACTATTTCATAGTGAATTTTGAAGTGAAAATGGTACAATAAGAATGTCTTTTTTTACGGATCAACATTTCCTTTAATATTACGAATTGTTTCCTTATTGAATACTGAATAAATAATATTTTTTTCACTTTTTTTTATAGTTGATTATGTGACTAACAGATGTCACTGGTTGTCTAAGTGATGACGTAAAGTCTTTGAAAATAAAATTTTTCTTAAAGATTCCTTGTTATTCTCTCAACCAATCAGGAGTCGTTTTCTCATTCTTTGACTCGAAATAACGACACGGGCCCTTCTGATTGGTTGAAACTTGGAAGAAAGCCGACAAGACGGAACTGTAAACGGTGAGGAATCAGGAAGCAATGTCAGTGCGTGTTGGAGTTGAGACATATTCACACCGTTTAGCTGCCCAATTCACTAGCATATCGTGGTTGAATCTTCTCTTTTGGATCTGTGGTTCCTGTAATCGTCGCCATTATATGGTCTTGTGGTATAAAGGTAAGCTTGTTTTAACAAATCTGGTGTAAAATGTTTGAGTTTGAAGTTTTATGCTTTTGAATTTCTTTTCAATTGACTTGCTCTTTTGTATGGATCTTTTGATATCTTATCTCTAGAAGACACGGTCAGGATTCTTAATTGCTGGAAGATGTCAGTTAACCTCATAAGCAGTGTTTAGTAACGAACATTTTAGCTTCATTTTCTATAACGCAAAGGTCAGATACACAATTTATTTTACTGTAATGTCAATTTTTTTCCAAATATGTATTAACTCTTAATATCGGACTTTTTTTATCCGGCTTGGTGCCTTGAATCTACCAAATTCTTAATGCTAAACCCTTGGTTGAGTGAAGTTGTGAACGTAAGTCTTTTTAATATAAAAAGCATATTGCTTGGAGTAATCATTAGAAACTGCCAATCTTAAAAGGCTTTAACTAAATCATTCAAATTCTTTGGTTTTAAGTATTTACACGTGCAAAGCAATAAAACCTTAAATCATAATTATTAGTAATATTTTACATATCTAATAATACTCTCTATCGGCAGCACTCGGTGCACTGCAAAACTTAGGAATTTCTTAGTCGTCATTTATAGGATTTTCAAAAATAGAATTTACTAATGTTTTAAAACTTCCAAATTTACTTTTGGGCTATTGTGAATTTTGCTCTTTTTTTTAACAACTTCAAAATCTAAGATAGAGGTATTAGGCAACGGTGAAACTTCCAGACATTTTGAATAAAATTTGGTAGAGTTTCTATCGTACATGTATAGTGCTCAGTATACAAGTCGTACATTTAGTGAGTGCAGAGAGGGCTGTTTCGCTACGCGTGTTGGCCCCATGGGCTAGTATTTCGGCGTTATCAATAGCCGGTACATCTAGCGAGTGCAGAGGGGTCCTACGGGCCAACCAAGGGAAAGGCCCGTGCCAACAACAAGTGTTGGCTTTAATAGGTCTTTCGCTACACGTGTTGGCCCCATGGGATAGTATTTCGGCGTTATCAATTATACAAACTTGGAATTTGATAACCTCTTATTTCCCAGTGATTGATGGTTGATACTAATATATTAGTAATTGAAATATGCTAATTAATAGTTTTGATTAATAGCTTTGGCGAAACGCTAAGTAAAATATATCAATGCTTGAACTTTTTAGGTAAGTGTTTTTTAGTACATTGCTTTCTCAGCCTTCTTGTTGGGTCCATTGTGAATATTAAGTCTTTTTAAGATAATCTTCGATTAATATTTGATAAATTGACTTGTCATCTTTATAGGTTTTGAAATAATTCCTCTTAGTCAAATTTACTTATTACAAAGGAGATAATTTTGCATTTCAATTATAGAATTTCTCAACTTCTGATTTAAAAATGTCTAATCTACTAAAAATTTTACTTAATCTATAAAATAATTGTCAAATGTAAAGCTTGTGCTCATGTTTATTTTATTTATTCTGCATTTTAAATGGAAACACAAATTTGTACAGAAATCTAAGGCTACTTTTGTTTTCAGATGGTGTAACTGGAGATGCAAGTATGGATGTGCAGATAAATCGCAAATCGTCTCAAATCTCCAATAAAATATTTAAGCTTTGTTAAATCACGAAGCTCAGAAAAGAACGTAGGCTCCTTGCATCCTAATTCTTTGAGGCTTCGTAATTTATAAGAGCCACGAGAATTTATTGGAGTATGTCAACGTATTGTCTCACTCGTACCCACTATAAGGCCGAAGTCTCACTCGTACCCACTATAATGCCGAAGAGAACGGGACTAGACGTAACAGGGAAGAACGCAACTAAACTTAATTAATTGAGGAAGAGAAGGCGATGAAGTGCAACAAAATGAAACTTGCAAGAGTAAAATGAGATTGAGGAGTAAGAGAATCAAATTGCAACAGAAAGAAATATTGCAACAGAATGAAATATTTATTTCAACAGTTAAAGAAGAAACGAAAGACATTCACTGTAAATATGTGTAGTACAAATTTGGTAATAAGAATTTCTTACTAGTTCTTTGCTTTTTATTTAATACATAAATAGTATAATAATTGTGGCACCTTATTCACTTCTTTTATTTAACTGTCACTCATCTAGCCATCGCTGCTATTATGACTGTCTTGACATCTTCTCATCCTTCCTTCTTCCTAGATTAAGATCTGACACTCTAGTTTCTTTTTCATCTTGTCCTTCATTACTTCTGGGGCCTAATACAATTTATTTTCTTTTCCATATCTGATGATCATCATCTTTGAGTCCTAATGTACGTATTTTCCATCTGAGGATCTTCTCATCCGTCTCTGCTTCTAAGACCAAGTAGTAGCCTACGTATCTTTCATCTTGTTCATGTCCGGAGTTCTGAAAAGAATAAATTCTAAATTATAATCGCTATCTTGTCTGAAACACTAAATTAAAAAACTTTCATACTTTATTTGCATTTACCTTATGCTCTATAATTTAATATGCGACATGTCTTACCGGGATTTTTTTATCTTGCTGGATTTTTTGTACATAAAAAAAGGTGCATTAACAAAACTTGAGAAATTATATAACCTTTTTTGTACATGCATTGGGTGCATTAACAAAACTAGATTGAGAACTTATATAACCAAGTTTAACCAAAAATCTTGCAAGAATGGGAAAGTTATTTTCATACAATCTATCAAACCGAATTTCTTTTATACAATCGATAAACTGAATTGAGTAAAATTGAACTTGCCTTATTTTCTGGTACCTGGGCTACATTATCCTTCGAAGCGAGATAAACTTAGGCGAATCTGAAAAAAAATGCAGCTTTATTAATATTTTATTTTCTGATAGTCTCATTGCTAATTTTTCAAAGCACTTTAACAAGTTATAAACACTAAACACCTACCGAGCCTAATAAATATTTAAAACGAACTTTCAACCCGTTCCCTTTGACCTATTTTCTCCATTTATATTTATATTTTCATGAATTTAGCATATTTACATTAACCAGTGCTGTTATTACTTGCTAAGCTACAACCCTAGTTGGAAGAGCAGGATGCTTTAAGCACAGGGGCTCCAACAGGGATAATAGCCCAGTGAGGAAAGGAAATAAGAACAGTTAAGATATTTTTAGAACAGTAACAACCTTAAGATAAAAATTTCATATATAAACTAAGAATTTCTGAAACAAGACAGAGCAGCGTGCTCGAGTGTACCCTCAGGCAAGTTTACTAACCCAGGACAGTGGAAGGCCATGGTAGAGAGGCTATGGCACTACCCAGTCTAGAGAACAGTGGTTTTATTTTGGAGTGTCCTTCTAGAAGAGCTGCTTACCAATAACTAAAGTCTCTCTTCTACCCTTACCAAGAGGAAAGTAGCCACTGAACAATTAAAGTGCGTTAGTTAACCCCTTGAGAGAAGAATTGTTTGGTAATCTGTGATGTCAGGTGTATGAGGACAGAGGAGAATATGAAAAAAATAGGCCAGACTATTCGGTGTATGTGTAGACACAGAGTAAATGAACCGTAACTACCTACCTATTCACATAGTTTCTACAACATTTTCCTATTGCAAACTCAGGTAGAAATATCAATCAATGAAACCTGCAAAAATAATTTACACGGTTCCCAACAAATTAACAAGTGATTTTTTTTCCCAATTTATGTGCATGTGCTACATTTAGTATTAAATTTTGAATCTAAAAATATTAAAATTTTATACATTTGCAAATCGCTTTTACAGCCAACTTGAAAGGTAAAGGGTTTTATCTAGTTACTGAAACCAAAGTTTATAAATTCCACCAGTGAAATGGCAGCAAATTACTTTTTCAATGTCATTCCACAGTACCTGAATAATTGTCCTCTTATTTGCGAAAAATCTTTAAAGATGTCTCTGGTACAAAAACTGAACTTGTTTCCGTATAAGATCCTCTGCCATTGAGGTAGCCTTTAAAACCTGCCAAGATTAATTTGAAATGAGGACTAGTTTACGTATTACAATTTTCATACATGCCCAGATAATTTCTATATATAGGTATGTAATACCATTGAAATATTAAAATTCTATTACCAGCCAGTCTTAAAATCCTAATATATCCATTTTTTAAGTATCTTTCTATTCAATTTCCTTTCACACAAACGCCATTACTAACAAACCCCAAACTACTTTATTAAGAAGCTGAAATTTTCTCTGTAATAGACTGAAATGTGACAGATTGAAAAGGATTTTCAATAGTTCTATATATAAAACTGATTTTATATAAAATTCTTTAATTCTTAAAAACAGATTTTTCATGGATATAAAGCTCCGTTATGGATAGTTGCCAAAGAGCTGGACTCTCCAAAATCAAAATGTAAAAATTTCGATTAACATCCTCACCAATTAGGGAAACTTTGCACAAATCCTTAATTAGAATCAACATTTAATGGATTTTATCAACTGACTATTAGATAGAATTTGCATCTAAATCTCCTTAAACTAATCACTGAAACAACCAAAATTCCCTTATCTAAATATACCTCACGTCTCAAGACAAAAATCAGCCCCCAAAGGCTTAAGATATATTTTGTCAAGGACATACTTTAGAAATAAAAAACCAATACCTTAGAAAATAGTCACGAATACCAAGATGAAAGTGTAAAAAGAAATCTTACAAAATCGTTGGAAATTGAACGAACTTATTTAGATACCAAAAATTTAAAACTGATGCAAATTTTAAGAACTACAAAAACTAAGTGTCATTTGCAGAAATGGGAAAAATTTACCCTTATTTTCCTATTGCTGTCAAATTGCAGTTAAATTTTCTAGTCAAATTACCCACAAATTTAAGTATTTAAATACTATAATGATTTATAATAATCGAAGATGTATTTCATACTTCCAAATGTTAAAGTTTGATTACCATGGCTACCAAAGACAATTCTAAAAATACTTTTGTAGAAATATGAAAAATGCTGGAAATACAAACTATGTGAATGTGAAATGCCATCTAAATCAATAGCACATAAAGATGAAACCTGCCACAAGAAATGTGTTTAGAAATTCAGTCGCAAAAGGTCATCAAAACTGCTGGAACATTCTCCTAAAAGAAATTACGAATCGACACAATTCCGTAGGAACGTTAACCAAAATCTCTCAACCTATCCAGAGCTGAAAGAAACCAACCAAAATAAATATTCACAATAGCACAACCATAGCCTCAAGAAACAAGAGTATGCGAAGAAGAGAGAAGACCAGAAGAAAACTCAGAACGAAAATTACGAAAACGAGGAAAATGCAGTACGAAAAATAAAGACCAGAAGACGACACAATAGGCAGAAATAATTACAGCAGGTAGAGACGAACAAAATTCATTGCTTCAAGAAACATCTAAGAAAAAAAACATTAGAAAACTGCTAAAAAGAAGATTAAAAACTAAATGAAAAAAAAAAAAGATTGGAAAATTACATTAAAAATCAATTAGCAGTAGTATTAGGAAAAGGGCTAGTTAATACATTCTAATATTAAACACTTACTGCTACAATACAAGTTTATTAATGAAATTTACATTTTTTGTGGTATTTTCAATCCTTTCTCCTTCGTCATTTTTTTCTTGGCTTCTCTCTAAATCTATTGGCTTTACTGACGGCGTTTTGACGTTCAAGCCTGTTTGTACTTCCTTTCTTTTCTAGTTTCAAATGCACCTGGAAGAAATCCAGAGCATATAGTATACATATTAAATCTTGACTAGTCTTATTTTTGCAAGACGACGATTCTCTCTACCTTAGAAGGATCAAGCAATATCTGTTAAACTGTATTGAATACAAATATTTCACGTTGTATCAAACGTTTTTGATAAAAAATAATTATGGATTTTTACGAGAATAAATAAATTCCTCTCGTCTTTTAAAATATATTCTAATTATCCTTCTACCCATTGAAAAACAGTTTCAACCATTTCTTTTATGTGAAGCTGAACAAGAATGGAGTTTTATATTTTTCAATTCTTACAAGTTATACATATTCACAATCTTACAAGTTATACACATTCACAGTCTTACAAGTTATACACATTCACAGTCTTACAAGTTATACACATTCATAGTCTTACAAGTTATACACATTCATAGTCTTACAAGTTATACACATTCATAGTCTTACAAGTTATACACATTCAGTCTTACAAGTTATACACATTCAGTCTTACAAGTTTACACATTCACAGTCTTACAAGTTATACACATTCACAGTCTTACAAGTTATACACATTCACAGTCTTACAAGTTATACACATTCACAGTCTTACAAGTTATACACATTCACAGTCTTACAAGTTATACACATTCACAGTCTCACAACGCGTACAACCTCAGTGTTTTACAAGATTCACACATATTCGAGCACCTTCACAAATATCTTTCGGGGGAAGCGCATTCGTTATATGATAAATCTTTCCTTTAGTAACAGGAAAATCTTTTTAACGGGTCAAAATTAAGAAGTTAAAACACCAAAATAACTTATTAAATCTATAATACACAACAACAAATGCAGCCATTTCTAGTCCACTACAATAAAAAGACCTCAGAAATGTCCTCATTCATGCCTGGGATTTGGCCAGTTTTCATCATCATGCTGGCCAGTGCTGATTGGTAATGGTGGGGGCTTCAAGTCTTATCATTCACAACAAACCAACCCATAGTAAATGTTTCACCAAGTCACTTGTTCAAGTTTTACCTTCAATTTGAATATTTTGGTCTTTGGTTATATATTGCAGATGCATTTACATTTATCACCAACTTATCTGCCCATCAAAACTAACTCAATCCGAGAAGTACGCTCTGGTAATTAACGCCAAACACTATGTTCAAATAAAGCTTCTTCAAGTCTACAGAATTAACTTTTACTTAAGCCGGGTACCTGAATATTCAGTATTCATTTATTTCTCTTCCGTCTCTAATATCTTAGATTTCCCGATTACTGTACCACCTCTGATATTAAATGTTGCGGCCAAGTGATTTAATTATATGAATTTAGAAAAATTCACCAGGAATGACTTCTAATTCTAATTACCAGTTCAAACGATGGCTTGGATTACAATTTCTTAAAGTTTAATTTAAACCGACATTTTTCAAAATTATTTGCATATTAGCCATGAAGCTTAATAAAAGTTTCATCCACCTACCAGTACTGAAGGTTTGGAATTTGTGGGTCAATTTCCAAGTAGATATTCTTTTAATAAATCTACTCCACTTCAGCTGAATGAAATCTTCCTTTTAAAAATTCTCTGGTACGTAAGCGTCGAGTCCATCGTTCAACTTCACCTCAATCAGTATGGTCATTATAATCTGGAAAAGAAAATTCATTAATGTGTGCAAATATTTTGCCCACTCAAAGACTTCATTTTAAGACATTAGCGGTGAGAATATGCTGATCATTTTCAGGTTTACCAAGAAATGTTTTTTAAAGTAACAACAGCATTAAAATAAATTTCTATTAATTTCTAATGCAATTTGTGCCGAATACATACCAATGTACAGCATTAAAATAGATTTCTATTAATTTCTATTGCAATTTGTGCCAAATATATACCAATGTACAGCATTAAAATAAATTTCTATTAATTTCTATTGTAATTAGTGGCGAATATACCAATGTTTTCAAAAAATCTATTAATTTGCTTATCCACTGAGATTGCATGACAAACACCTGGCACAAACACCAAGATATTGGTGTATGAAGCTACCAAAATAAATTCTACAAATAAAATTAAAGCATTTAAATGCCCGAAGGTTTTAGTTATATACTTAAAAGCACATTAACATTAGTGACTGTATTCCAATTCCATATCAATCTCTTATTGCACTAAATTATAAAATAATTCACAACATTATTGTCACTGATGTAAAAAAATTTATACAGCTTTGTCAGTATCAAAAATAGAACTTAATTTACTGATACCAGTATCAAGAATCTGCGTCTAACAAAATATCACGTAATGCAATCAAAGTCAAATACAGTAAAAATTTGCCAGGAAAGCAAATACCTCTGAAATAATTCCTGAGAAATTTAAGTAAACATCAAGTATCGAGACCAAAATCCACCAAAAAAACAAACCATTTATATTTTGTAAATAAAACCATTTGAAAAACTTGATACGTACCTAAAACTCTTTCATGATTAGGGCAAACCACTCTAAAGAATTTTGGAACCCTTACACATTACAATTACGGGGAACTCCAGTGGGCGAGTTTTTTTTTTTTTTTTTGGGGGGGGGTAGTCCCCAAGATGAGTGATTTGCCACAATGATAATGGTCAGAAATGTAAAATAAACAAGATAGGTGATTCGAAAAATGTTTAGTTCATGTAATTGGCTGGAAATTAAAGTTTGTAACCAACCATAATTTACAAACATTCACAAGTGTGTAATTAAAGTTGCCAAACCTTCACAAGTGTGTAACTAAAGTTGCCAAACCTTCACAAGTGTGTAACTAAAGTCTGCAAACCTTAACAAGTGTGTAATTAAAGTTGCTAAACCTTCACAAGTGTGTAACTAAAGTCTGCAAACCTTAACAAGTGTGTAATTAAAGTTGCCAAACCTTCACAAGTGTGTAACTAAAGTCTCCAAACCTTAACAATTGTGTAATTAAAGTTGCTAAACCTTCACAAGTGTGTAACTAAAGTCTCCAAACCTTAACAAATGTGTAATTAAAGTTGCTAAACCTTCACAAATTTGTAACTTAAGTCGCTAAACCTTCACAAGTGTGTAACCAAAGTCACTAAACCTTCACAATTGTGTAACCAAAGTCACTAAACCTTCACATTTCTGTAACCAAAACCACTAAACCTTCACATTTCTGTAACCAAAACCACTAAAACCTTCACATTTGTGTAACCAAAGTCCCTAAACTTTCACATTTGTGTAACCAAAGTCACTAAACTTTCACATTTAAGTAACCAAAGTCACTAAACTTTTGCATTCGTTTAACCAAAGTCACTAAACTTTCACATTTGTGTAACCAAAGTCACTAAACTTTCGCATTAGTGTAACCAAAGTCACTAAACTTTCACATTTGTGTAACCAAAGTCACTAAACTTTCACATTAGTGTAACCAAAGTCACTAAACTTTCACATTAGTGTAACCAAA
Organism: Palaemon carinicauda; assembly: GCF_036898095.1. Lineage (NCBI taxonomy): Eukaryota > Metazoa > Arthropoda > Malacostraca > Decapoda > Palaemonidae > Palaemon > Palaemon carinicauda. The sequence continues at coordinate 86,877,594 of NC_090746.1, forward strand.
GTCACTAAACTTTCACATTTGTGTAACCAAAGTCACTAAACTTTCGCATTAGTGTAACCAGAGTCACTAAACTTTCGCATTTGTTTAACCAAAGTCACTAAACTTTCGCATTTGTGTAACCAAAGTCACTAAACTTTCACATTAGTGTAACCAAAGTCACTAAACTTTCACATTAGTGTAACCAAAGTCACTAAACTTTCGCATTTGTGTAACCAAAGTCACTAAACTTTCACATTAGTGTAACCAAAGTCACTAAACTTTCGCCTTTGTGTAACCAAAGTCACTAAACTTTCGCATTTGTGTAACCAAAGTCACTAAACTTTCACATTAGTGTAACCAGAGTCACTAAACTTTCGCATTTATGTAACCAGAGTCACTAAACTTTCGCATTTGTGTAACCAAAGTCACTAAACTTTCACATTAGTGTAACCAAAGTCACTAAACTTTCGCCTTTGTGTAACCAAAGTCACTAAACTTTCGCATTTGTGTAACCAAAGTCACTAAACTTTCACATTAGTGTAACCAAAGTCACTAAACTTTCGCATTTGTGTAACCAAAGTCACTAAATTTTCACATTTGTGTAATCAAAGTCACTAAACTTTCGCATTTATGTAACCAAAGTCACTAAACTTAAACATTTGTGTAACCAAAGTCACTAAACTTTCGCATTTGTGCAACCAAAGTAACTGAACTTTCACATCTGTGTAACCAAAGTCACTAAACTTTCACATGTAACCAAAATCACTAAACTTTCACATCTTTGTAACCAAAGTCACTAAACTTTCCCATTTGTGTAACCAAAGTCATTAAACTTTCCCATTTGTGTAACCAAAGTAACTGAACTTTCACATCTGTGTAACCAAATTCGCTAAACTTTCACATTTGTATAACCGAAGTCACTAAACTTTAACATTTGTGTAACCAAAGTCACTAAACTTTAACATTTGTGTAACCAAAGTCACTAAACTCCCATATATGTGTAACCAAAGTCATTAAACTTTCACATCTGTGTAACCAAAGTCACTAAACTTTCACATCTGTGTAACCAAAGTCACTAAACTTTCACATCTGTGTAACCAAAGTCACTAAACTTTCACATCTGTGTAACCAAAGTCACTAAACTTTCACATCTGTGTAACCAAAATCACTAAACTTTCACATCTGTGTAACCAGAGTCACAAAACTTTCATATTTGTGTGACCAAAGTCATTAAAATTTCACATTTATATAACCAGAGTCACTAAACGTTCACATTTGCTTAACCAGTCACCAAACTTTCACATTTGTTTAACCAAAGTCACTAAACTTTCACATTAGTGTAACCAAAGTCACTAAACTTCCACATCTGTGTAACCAAAGTAACTAAACTTTCACATTTGTGTAACTAAAGTCACTAAACTTCTATATATATGTAACCAAAGTCATCAAAATTTCACATTTGTATAACCAAAGTCAATAAAATTTCACATTTGTTTAACCAAAGTCATTAAAATTTCACATTTGTATAACCAAAGTCACTAAACTTTCGCATTCGCTTAACCAAAGTCACCAAACTTTCATATTTGTGTAACCAAAGTCATTAAAATTTCACATTTGTATAACCAAAGTCACTAAACTTTCACATTTGCTTAACCAAAGTCACCAAACTTTCACATTTGTTTAGCCAGTCACCAAACTTTCACATTTGTTTAACCAAAGTCACTAAACTTTCACATCTGTGTAACCAAAGTCACTAAACTTTCACATTTATGAAACGAAAGTCACTAAACTTTCACATCTGTATAACCAAAGTCACCAAACTTTCATATTTGTGTAACCAAAGTCATTAAAATTTCACATTTGTATAACCAAAGTCACTACACTTTCACATCTGTGTAACCAAAGTCACTAAACTTCCACAATTGTGTAACTAATGTCACTAAACTTTCATATTTGTGTAACCAAAGTCATTAAAATTTCACATTTGTATAACCTAAGTCATTAAAATTTCACATTTGTATAACCAAAGTCACTAAACTTTCATATTTGTGTAACCAAAGTCATTAAAATTTCACATTTGTATAACCAAACAGTCATTAAAATTTCACATTTGTATAACCAGTCATTAAAATTTCACATTTGTATAACCAAAGTCACTAAACTTTCATATTTGTGTAACCAAAGTCACTAAACTTCCACATTTGTGTAACCAAAGTCACTAAACTTCCACATTTGTGTAACCAAAGTCAATATAATTTCACATTTGTATAACCAAAGCCACTAAACTTTCACATCTGTGTAACCAAAAGTCACTAAACTTTCACATTTATGAAACGAAAGTCACTAAACTTTCACATCTGTGTAACCAAAGTCACCAAACTTTCATATTTGTGTAACCAAAGTCATTAAAATTTCACATTTGTATGCCCAAAGTCACTACACTTTCACATCTGTATAACCAAAGTCACTAAACTTCCACATTTGTGTAACTAATGTCACTAAACTTTCATATTTGTGTAACCAAAGTCATTAAAATTTCACATTTGTATAACCTAAGTCATTAAAATTTCATATTTGTATAACCAAAGTCATTAAAATTTCACATTTGTATAACCAGTCATTAAAATTTCACATTTGTGTAACTAATGTCACTAAACCTTCACATTTGTGTAACCAAAACCTCTAAAACCTTCACATTTGTGTAACCAAAGTCCCTAAACTTTCACATTAGTGTAACCAAAGTCACTAAACTTTCACATTTGTGTAACCAGTCACTAAACTTTCACATTTAAGTAACCAAAGTCACTAAACCTTTGCATTCGTTTAACCAAAGTCACTAAACTTTTGCATTTGTGTAACCAAAGTCACTAAACTTTCATTTGTGTAACCAAAGTCACTAAACTTTCACATTAGTGTAACCAAAACCACTAAACTTTCGCATTTGTGTAACCAAAGTCACTAAACTTTAACATTTGTGTAACCAAAGTCACTAAACTCCCATATATGTGTAACCAAAGTCATTAAAATTTCACATTATTTTGTATAACCAAAGTCACTAAACTTTCACATCCGTGTAACCAAAGTCACTAAACTTTCACATCTGTGTAACCAAAGTCACTAAACTTTCACATCTGTGTAACCAAAGTCACTAAACTTTCACATTTGTGTAACTGATGTCACTAAACTTTCATATTTGTGTAACAAGGGTCATTAAAATTTCCCATTTGTGTAACCAAAGTCACTAAACTTTCACATCTGTGTAACCAAAATCACTAAACTTTCACATTTGTGTAACCAAAGTCACTAAACTTTCACATTTGTGTAACCAAAGTCACTAAACTTTCACATCTGTGTAACCAAAGTCACTAAACTTTCATATTTGTGTAACCAAAGTCATCAAAATTTCACATTTATATAACCAAAGTCACTAAACTTTCACATTTGCTTAACCAAAGTCACCAAACTTTCACATTTGTTTAACCAGAGTCACCAAACTTTCACATTTGTTTAACCAAAGTCACTAAACTTTTGCATTTGTGTAACCAAAGTCACTAAACTTTCACATTTGTGTAACCAAAGTCACTAAACTTCCACATTTGTGTAACCAAAGTCACTAAACTTTCATATTTGTGTAACCAAAGTCATTAAAATTTCACATTTGTATAACCAAAGTCATTAAAATTTCACATTTGTATAACCAAAGTCACTAAACTTCCATATATGTGTAACCAAAGTCACTAAATTTTCATATATGTGTAACCAAAAGTCATTAAATTTTCACATTTGTATAACCAAAGTCACTAAACTTTCACATCTGTGTAACCAAAGTCACTAAACTTCCAGATTTGTGTAACTAATGTCACTAAACTTTCATATTTGTGTAACCAAAAGTCATTAAAATTTCACATTTGTATAACCAAAGTCATTAAAATTTCACATTTGTATAACCAAAGTCACTAAACTTCCATATATGTGTAACCAAAGTCAATAAAATTTCACATTTGCATAACCAAAGTCACTAAACTTTTACATTTGCTTAACCAAAGTCGCCAAACTTTCACATTTGTTCAACCAAAGTCCCTAAACTTTCACATCTGTGTAACCAAAGTCGCCAAACTTTCACATTTGTGTAACCAAAGTAACTAAACTTTCACATTTGTGTAACCAAAGTAACTAAACTTTAACATTTGTGTAACCAGAGTCACTAAACTTTCACATTTGTGTAATCAAAATCACTAAACTTTCTCATTTGTTTAAACAGTCACTAAACTTTCACATTTGAGTAATCAAAGTCACTCAACTTAAACATTGTGTAACCAAAGTCACTGAACTTTCACATATGTGTAACCAAAGTCACTGAACTTTCACATGTGTAACCAAAGTCACTGAACTTTCACATGTGTATAACCAAAGTCACTGAACTTTCACATGTGTATAACCAAAGTCACTGAACTTTCACATTTGTGTAACCAATCACTAAATTTAGTGTGTAACCAAAGTCACTAAAAACTAGAAAATTTTGTTTATTCTAAATTTTTATTATTTTTTTAAATGTATTCACATTTCTTTGAGATTTAATTATTATTCACTCGTTTCCATTTCAAGGACAATCTTTTGATAAATAAATATTGGGTAATTTAATTTGTAATAAACAAGAAAATATTAGTAATGACAAAACCGCGAAAATCCTTCATGCAACCGTTGTTATTTGGCGACATTCCCCTAGCACTTTGTGTGTTAAAAAGTGCACAAAAGTGAAAGTTTGGATAAAATAAATTAATCAATTATCTAGGTAAAAATTTGAATCTTGTCATATATAAACCCAAACCTCGGAAAGTAATACAATATTCAACGTTTGAGAATCATAAGGTTCAATTATAACCGAAATAAAAACTGACTACTTCAATCAACGCAGCTGCGATAGAAAAGCAGCAATAATTGAAATAAGAAATCACTGAAATAAAACAGTTGCATAAGAAAACAGACCTCAATCGTTATGATTTATTTTAATCAAATAGAAATATGCTATTAATTCACAATAGCCCAAAATAACCACCGAAATGAAATATTTACACAATTTAAACACCAAATTACTTCAAAAGAAAATACGCTTAGATGTCGGTTTAAAAAGTTATCCAATAAATTTTACTTCCAGAAATCCACTTCATGGCAACGAACTACTAGCTTGAAACTGTTTTTCCCAGTTTGGCACTACAACGAATGTTGCCAAATACAGTCACGGGATGTAAAAGCTACAAAATTTTAATCTAAATGTTATATTAATTTTATTGCTATGCACGTGTATGGTACTCTTAACCAGAAATCTGAAGGCAAAGGCCAGTTAAGCAGTCAAAGAATACTTTGAAAATGCACACGAAAGCATATATTTGTAGGATTCACTACAAGGACACGAAACCCCTTTTCAAAAATAGAGGACTCACAAAAGCAAGTATGAGGAATTGTATGGAATTTGGATAGTTTGACACGGTGATATTGGCATAGATATTAAATTCGCAACTCCAGTCATTTAATTTCACGGTGTAATACTTGGAATATGGGAACAAAACACCATGAATGTGAAGTCAATAACTACTTTAAAAAAGAATACTTACAGATAATATTCACGAATGACGTTCACATCCTCAGCCCCACGAAATAAATGGCTGCTAAGTGTCTGAAGGTTCAAAATGTAGAACTTTGAAAATCAAGCAATCAAGAAATGCTTGTTCTGTCGTCCTTGGGAGACAGGTGGCTCCATCTGTATTTGGTCTTCATGATCATTAATGCTTATGCAAATCCTAACTTTTTATATATATATTGATAGTGAAAAATGGTTTTATTAAAATTATAGTAAAATTTTAACTCAAACTAAATTATCAAAAAAGTTTCTGCTCATTAACTAGGAAAAAATTGATAAAATTGTAAATATTTACAACATTCTTTTATGAATAGCAGTATAACATTAATTGCAGAGGTGATAAAAAGAGGATGGAAAATAAAAACAGGGCACAACTGAAGTGAATCACTGATCAAGATCTACTCTCTTCTCTAGAACATTTTGCCATTTTGCTTCAAAATGTATGAGATACAAGTATCATTTCAATAATTTCAATATTTGTAAGTAGCGTTCAGGAAAAGTGTTTTGCAATCAGCTTGGTAGCATCGTTCCGAGCATTTTATGAATAAAGGTGTGCTAGAAAGTTTAGAATTGAGTGTGGAAATGTGTTTTCATTCGTTAATTACCTTACATGGATACAACTGTGTTCACCTAAAACTCGCCTTCAAAGAAAGCAATTTTTTCTGCACAACGTTATTGCATAGTGTTTACACTCTTACAATGACATATTCTAATAAGACTAGTTTGTGAATCTCAGATGCGAGAGACAGCGAGCCACTCTAAAATTGAAGCAATCATAGTCCAGATTATGTGACTGAACGGCTAACTATAGTCGTGTTTCCTACACAGATTCACACATTTCCCTCTCCCACTATTTCTTACAACGCCTCGATCAAATAGACACAAAAATACTACCTGAAAAACTAGGCAACATTCTTAACGTCCTAGAAAATATGTATTTCATAGAAACTCGATCATAAATCAATAATTTCATATGTAATCCCTTTGGAGAACTTTTTTTTTTCTATTATAAAATATTTTCCGACATGAACTATAATATCTCTCTCTCTCTCTCTCTCTCTCTCTCTCTCTCTCTCTCTCTCTCTCTCTCTCTCTCTCTCTCTCTCTCTCTCTCTCTCGCACAACACACGGCGATGTGAGCACGATGAGAGGATTTCCTCTTATCTCTGACTACTAATGTATTTAACTTCTAAAAACTGAACAGTATGAATGATTTTAGATTAGTCTTCGCTTTAAAACGTCAGTTCCTATTTCTTTGAATACAAAGAAATCTATTTTTATTAGTCATAATGGATGAAAATTAAACAACTAAAATCAAATGAGAACAAAACTGAGTTCATGGTGATGGGTAAGAGAAACAACGTGAGAAGCTTGGGTGATATTCAAATGAACATGAATAATGACTTAGTGCCGATATCTAGTAAAGTTCGTGATTTAGGTGTATTTCTTGATTGTAACTTGTCTTTCAATACCAAAAATAAATAATGTAGTAAAAACTGCTGGTTATCATCTAAGAAATGTTGTTTTTATAAAATAAAAAAAGTACCTGGATGAAAATTTTATAAAGGAACTTGTGATAAAATGAGTTATTACCAGGATTGACTACTGCAATTCCATCTATTACAATTTACCAAAAGTACAACCTAAGAAATCACAAAACATAACAAACCGAGGAGCAAGACTGATAAAACGTGTCCCACCAAGAGAAAGGATCACCCCCTATACCAATTGATTTACACCGGCTGCCGATTAAAGCGATAATTGAATTTAATATATATATATATAATAACCCACCAATTTATCAGAACCGGTTGTCCAAAATACTTGAGAGAATTGCTACATATTGCGCAGCCAACAAATCGTGTCGACACGAGAATAGTTACAGATGGTTCTAAACTATTTGAACCTAGATATATCTACTTTAGGTTCCATAGCCTTTAAATGTGCCGCCCCGAGACTATACATTAAGCTCCCACGAGACATTAAGGCTTTACTGAAGAATTTTTTATCCCATGGGACGTTTGACAGTGACGATTCAACAGTAAATGAGCAATACGTGATATGAAACTTTGAATACTTTGAACGAACAAGATATAACGACAGTGGAAGTCCTGTAGAGAGTGGGGCTCCCCTGCATTATGGGACCGGAAAAGCAGCCGTCGAAGTAAGAAAGTAAACGGTAAATATGGGTGAGCGTCGATGATCTGAGCTTATGAATGTGACCAATCGGCACTCACCTGAACCATTCAACAACTGAACAATAACTAAAACTTCAGAATTTATCTGTACTAGTTTTCCACCTTTGTAGGAACAAGAAAATTGGGTAGGATACAGCCTACATTTGGTAGGAATAAGAAGTGGTAAATTCATAGTTTTGGAAAGCTTTTCTGGTCCTTAAACACCACCGAATATTCTCACGTATTACAATTTTAAATGTTCAACATGGATAATTTACATGTGAATTGTTTTAACATATTTTACTAATAACTATTAATACGACACTGCAACTGGACCGTTGATAGATCAATTTCAAAATTAAACACTAAGATTATCGGGTTCAGTGTAGTGAATTACATGGCAATGTAACCTAGGAGAAAAACTACCGTTTCTTATAGAAAAAATTACGCTCTCTTCGAAAATGACACTCGTTCCCGTCGCAAATTAATAGTTTCAGAAATATATATACATCTATATCCTCCAATAATGGGGGACCCCCAGTGGGAACTCGGGGTTTTGGGTGGGGAAATCATACTGGCGAATCGATATATAAACGTAAAACAAGCCTTTTCTTCTCTATACATTACCTTCTTGAAATTATGATAACCGGAGGAAAATACAAAACAGTATATCTGGATAAACTTTGGAGGCGCCGTTACAAAGATTGTGTCATGAAAAAATACAGTAACCAGTGCTGCCAACGTCCGATTCAAATCAAATGTTATTTTGTGACCTGTCATACTACTAGGCTAGGTTAAGATTATCGCATTAGTGAACACACTAAATAAGTTACCCTTAAATAAAATACACAATAGAGAAAATGGATTCATGGGTTGTTAAAGAACATGTAATTGTCTTTTTCTGAGCATAAACTAATATAAAATAGTCCAATTTAAGAGTTATACAGCCACTTTAATTGTTGAAAGTTAGACACATTAGAGTTTTTAGAGATAAAAGAAAACTTCACTTGTATAGCCGTAATGCATTATTTTTCACTCAATACTTACAGCAGTAGCAATTCTCCTTCAAATTTGCATCAGTGATTTCTTCGACTGTGTCCTAAATCTCGTCATTATGAATAGCAATCCTGTCATTTGTTGTGACGGATGACATTTAAATCATAATTGACATATTTCGGTAAAAAAATCTTTGATTTTAAGACAGTTAGTTTGTCCTTTGTTCCATAATGTGTTGTGAATGATATGTAACTTATAAATGATACAAAACACTCATTTTGGATAATACATTACCTTTAATTTTAAAGAACTTAGTTTCATCTTTCTATATCTTGTATAGCCTACATATGACACTCATGCATATTCACATCTATTCTTCCCTGTCAATGTTGTAAGGGAATATATCTATATTCTTTTACACACACATACATATATATATATATATATATATATATATATATATATATATATATATATATATATATATATATATATAGATAGATAGATAGATAGATAGATAGATAGAGAGAGAGAGAGAGAGAGAGAGAGAGAGAGAGAGAGAGAGAGAGAGAGGTCACTGCAGGCATGGTTTTCAGCCGAACAGGTGCGGGTTCGAATCTCCACCCGGCCAGAAGCTGTTACCATAAAATGAATTCCAAGTGGATGTATATTCCCAAGAAAGAATTCGGTATTAAATGCCATTCGTGGGTGATATTTACACACACACACACACACACACACACACACACACACACACACACACACACACATATATATACATATATATATATATATATATATATATATATATATATATATATATATACGTATATATATATATATATATATATATATATATATATATATATATATATATAACATTTGTAATTAAGTAATCTAACCCGGACACAAGTGGTGGAAACCCATAAAATTGAACTATGAAGTTTAAGTTAATAGTAACTGGGTATCAAGTTGGCAGAAAAGAACCAGAGACAGAGGTTAAAAAGAAAATAAAGGTTAGTTACAGACAAATGTTGATTGATTAATAGATATTATCTGGCGTCGTAACAGCAATGGTTATTGATTCCAAAAAAAAAAAAATGTAGTTAATGATTATTGTAAATTTCTTATTTCCAACAATGAATATATCTTATTAAATGAACTAGTCTCCACAAGAAACTTGAAAAGGCAATTCACATTGCATTCAGGCCCAAAATTTTTGATCGAATGTAGATGCCATTCCTATCCTTGCAATTATCAAAATGGCGCAATCTCTCGTTGAAGTAACTTGGACACTCGGTTAATATAAGCTTCACAGTTAATGGTACCAAACAATCTTCACAGAATGGCTGATCTTCACTCATCAAAAAGTTGTGCGTCAATTTGGTTTTACCAATTCTTATTCGGCACAACACCACTTCTCTTGACCTTGGCATGTCAAAATATCTCCATGGGCGAGATGACTTAACAATTTCACTAATTTTCTGATTTTCCAACTCCCAATAAAAGTTTCAAGTGGGCTACAGAGTGAATTACGGGATACTTTTTTTTTGCAGGCACTATAAAGTTATTCCTTGTACAATAATTATGAACTGCTTCCTTTACCAGACAGACAGGCTTTCTTATTTCCCTTGATATACACATGAGCAGGACCCAACAAAACTTAATATTCTTACCTCTATTTCCAAGTGGATACAGCTATTCAAGAGTCTATTATTATTAGGTGAAATGAATTAATGTGGTTCATGGCCATCAATACACAAGGAATTGCAAAAAATAACAATCTCTACGAAGGAGCCAGAAGATTTCCTTGACTGCCATTAAAAGGGCCTAGAATTCAGCTGTAAAATGGACCCTGGTTAGGTAATGCAACACTTCGATATTCTTTAATTATATCTATCTAAACTAAAATATTTATCATTTATTAAGCAGGAAGGAATCAAATAAAATTAAAATAAAACAATAAGTTGAAAATAATTAGATAAAATTGATGGAAGGAAGGAAAATAATTTGAAGGGATAATTTATCAAAATTTGATGTAGACAGTTGGTTTTAATTTACAATTCCTAATAATTTATTGAGTATAAATTTATGAGAGAGAGAGAGAGAGAGAGAGAGAGAGAGAGAGAGAGAGAGAGAGAGAGAGAGATTATTTTTTCTATTTTTTTATCACTTGAATGTCTATCATTTCTCTTATTTACAACGCATGCAGGAGGTATTCATTTGAAATGATAATTATTTAATCTGAGGATTCTAACCAGATGCAATGATACTTTTCAGTTTTTATGTTAATCCTTGGAGTTAATTTATAAAATGTGTTTATTAATAATATATCCAACGTCATCAAAAACAAGGTTTTCTTAAATTACATTTCCCGTAAAGGGTCAAAATTACTTGGTAAATCACGAATAAATAGATCTGTAAAACTTTTAATACCAATTTTAACGAAAACGTATTTTGTACATTTGCACAACACTACTCAAGTATCAAAAGTTCCTATGTATCCTTAGCATCAACTTGAAAGAACTTTGAGATAGGTTCATGAAACACAATGGAGCTTTGATTCTGACGGCTTTAGATGAGTGTGCGAAAGACTGAAAAACTAGGAATACATATTCCGAGATCATGGAATGGTAATGCTTGGATTCACAAATCCTGCTTGCACAAAGATGACGGTGACTGTCAGTATGAACTGCATAATTCCTGTTTCGGGTATTTTACAGGCTTGGAAATAAAAACTGTGCATGTACGAACATGACATATTATGTACAATGTCAATAAATGATAATAATGACAGTAGGCTAACTTTTACTTGTGGAAACGATAAGAAATACTAATACGAAATATGTAAGACATGAAGATATTTTTTCACTGGGTAATATACATTTACAATTCTTTGTAGAAATGATACAGTATTTGAAAAAAGGAATAAAACAAGAAAAAATCTTGTCGTGTATCAACAACTTACATTACTGGTAAAACGTTTTGGTTATGTGAGTGGAAGTTAAGAGGTGGAGAGCCGATGATGGTTGAAGACTGCTAAGTGGTACTTTGAACTCGTATGCCAGCCTAGAAATACACAAAAATGGACCTTACATAATCAGAAATAAGAATTAGAATTGGAAGTATTTCAGTTGGTGGTGGGGCGAGATGTGAGCTACATCTCTAAGCTGGGATGTCTGGGGGGTTTTGAGTAATGCCTCGGGTAGAGAAGGTCGCCACTGGTTAGAGAGAGTGGCATGATTCTACATGGTAACATAAAAACAGAGTAATACAGCTCTTACACAATCTGGAATAAAGGCCAGAATCCCAAAGACTTTGTTGGTAGGTTGAAAGAAGAGGAGGGCTAATATCAGGGAGAGAAAGATTTCTTAGTGAAATTTCCTGAGAATGAACTGTGTGATATACGACCATTTGCTGTACTCATTTGTACGATATGAGGGATTTTTACTTCCATATGGTTTATATTTGTTAATGTCATATTCGGGACCTCATCATGTATATCACAGGGCATATTCTATCTGACATGAAACGATGTTATCGTAGCGAAGGGGTTAATTTGTTTTCCAAATCATACCCTTTCCCATTCCCCTGTGAATGATTTGGTATATTAAGGTAAAAAAAATGTATAAAATCAATAAAAAACAGAGCAATTCTCAAATCATGAGATTTCTAAAATAGATTATCAGCCAGATGCTGTTCAACTTGGGAGAGTTTATGAATTTAAATTCAACTTGTGGAAATCTTACCACAGTAAATACTTTTACATACAGTATTTATAATTGTTATTCATGTCTCTCGTTCATGACAAGAAATGTAACAAAAAACAGGAAAAATTCTTATCATTATCTATTTAGAGTATTTTTAGTTATATCACTCTCTGAGCTAGCCTTACCCTTTGGGTGAAATGGCGTAAAAAAAAATCTGTTAATACCTCTGTGACATTCTGGTCAATGTCATTTGATCACTGGAATCTCAAGGGATGGAATTTGGTTATTGTCATCCAACATGAGAATCTCAAATGGTTGAAAAATAATGATTCTGACAACCTAATTTCAAGATACGCAACATAGGCTAGAATTTAGCCATCGAAATACTATTGGCATAAATTTTGGCTAATTTTAAGAATTGTGTACCAATAAATCCCAGTAATGAGCAGTGGTTCAGGTTATCTTATGAAAGGTAGCACTGTGCCTAATCATTAATGCATGATTAATCCATGAATAAACAGTTGGCACTCTTTCTTTCCCTTTCAGTTGTAGGCCTACCTGTATGACTAAGGCTAAGCATTTAACTAACCAGGGACAGAGTGACATTGGATAGCCTTGATTGAAAAATATACCAAATAATTTCCAAGACGAACGGCTCTGCTGTATTATTGAATATATTTTTTCATTTACAAGGGAGAATGAAGCAAAAATCAAAATCAGATTCGTTTTTATGGTGAATTGAATAGTCACAAAAAAGTAAAAATTTTAGCCGATAAAAATTTAAGGATAAAAACATAAAATTTCATCTAGGTACCAAACAATAATTCAAGTACTAAATCCTGTTATACTTTATCACTTTTTAATTGACAATACATGTCTTCAAAACTTTGACAACAAAACTAACATATGCCATGATGTTTGCAGATATAACCACTTCTTTTCAATACCTTATACATAGTAATGAGCAGAAACATTTATCTTGTAATCTTGATAAATGAAAGACAAATGCCTTTAATTTTGCTACAATACTTCAAGTCAGGTATTGAATGAAACAGCTTTGTCTAAAAACATGTGACGACATATAAACTGTGGTGTTAAATTGTTGAAGAAATCTACTGTCAGTCATTTATTACACTTTATTACATAAAATTATATTCTTTAAGTGCTGAAATAATAAAAGAAGTAATTAATAAACTTAGATAGAACAGTACTGTACTTAACGTAGTGAGTGTAATAAACTAATGGATAACACTGTACATTTCACCCTCCCTTGGGAAATCCTCAGGGATTTCAACTGCTTTTCTGAGCAGTGGCATTTGCATGGAGACCTCCGATAGAAGAGTTTTCCCTTGTGTGCATATCTTCTTCACAAGTCCTCTAGCACTAAATTCACTTTCAGAGATCACTGAGTGCAGGGTGAAGTACCATTTCACTTCTGTATGATAATTGCATTCAGGACCATGGTTCAAACAAGGAGCAGAGATATATAAAGATTACTGTAAGAGTAATACCCATTCCCCCAAGAAGGAATGAAAGGCACTGAATTTTTGGTTAGATGCACAAAATTAAGATACTTTTGTTTCCCCAAGCATTTACATAGTAATTTTGGCGACAAGTTACTGAAAGAAATCTGGGCATAAACTTTCAGTTTAAACACTGCAAAAACACGGTTGTGATCATTCCGTATATCTAAATGTCTTTTTTTATCTCTTCCTATATTTCCATGTCATATATCCTGGAATAAACTGCATAGTTATTTTCCTTATGGAAATGCTCTATTACTGTGTTTCCAAATTTGGAAGCAAACTAAAACTACTCTAATTTTCCTGCACTCACCCAACACACAATATTATATGATTTGCATAGGAAATATAACAAAACTATAGCAAATAGTATACTGTCTCCATGGCTCTCATACTTCTGTCCATCATATTTCTTACATCAAGAAGTCACTGTTAGAGCAGAGGTTTCCTTTTCAAAAGCTTCACTCTCATCTGATTCTATAACTTTAAGCTTTTGCTTCTTGTCAGCTTCACTAGCAGTTTTCACTTCGGAATCATTGTCACCTGATGAATCTCTTTTTTCACCTCGTGATCTTGTGCTCTTCAATTCATCTATAACATGTTGGTATTTTCTAGCTCCTTTTGTTGGGATAAATCCATATGTCTTATCCACAGCTTTCAAGACATGGAGACATACCATAGCTGCTGCCTGTTCAGAGTACCTGCGACTTTTCTCCCTAGAATAAAAAGGATGATATGATACTAACAATTCAACTTTTAAACAGCATATTTATTTCTAAAGAAGGGAATGGTAATTTTTAATACAGTAATTAGGGAAATTTAGAATTTTGTGAAATATCTTCAAGTGAATTCAAGATAAAATGGTTTTATATATGGTACAGTATATACAAATAAAATCTGCTTTTTATAGCTGTAGGTAAAAAAAATATAGCTAGTAATTACTTGAGAGCTTTATAGACATTTAAAACAAGTTTATAGTAGCAGTGCTAATAAAGGATGATTTTTCAAATTATAAATCTAAATCTCTACCAAGTACAGTACTGTATATTCAATTTTGATTTATCATCATTGATCTGGTGGCATACAATCAAATTATCAGCCACTGTTATGAGGATATAAAAATAACAACCTAGCCTAGTCCTTATTAATACAGTATATTCAAATTCAAGTCAAAGCTCCTAAATGTTCTCTACATATGAATATTGGGAGAAACAACATAAAGATCTGAAAAAGCAGATTGCTTTCTTGAAAGAAATCTTGTAATACATACTGTCAAATCAATGATCTTACCTTGATCTTCATGTCAAAATTAAATTTTTTTCAGCAAACAACCACGTTGCCATGAAGTTCAGTACAATAAATTGTAAGCCTATACAAAAGCTGACACCTCCCTTTCTAGCTACCCCAAGCCCCTAGATAATTTGCTGATGATACTTCAGTTACATGAACCTAAAAAATAACCCACATTTTCTGAAGATGTCCTTACTTACATAAATAGTAAGACTTACTGATGAGACATGAGATATATTTGTAGATGCAAGTTTAACTATCATGTTGTTTTTATACATAAATAATAGCTACATGCAGAGATACCATGGTATATGTCCCTAATCCATTTCAAAAGAGCAGTCATATAGTACTAAACATGCTGAATACCCAATTAATGTCTTCCATAATGAATAATGAGAATTGATGTAATAAATTTTGAGATCACAAAACCCAACCTTTTTCTAGGCTTATTGTGCATTAATGGAAGTGTTTTTATAATATTTATACAGTGCTTGGTGTTAGTCAAAGATGAGAGAATAATTCAATCAAATAAATTGATATTTAACCGCATGTTACTTTACTGAGAGGAGATATTGGCCTACAAGAATGATGCTGAGGTCAGGAGAAAGACATATTCTTCTTTGGAAGCAGAGTTACTTTCCATTAACCTTTCAAGAAGTCCTAATTATTGTAGATTTCTTTGTCTGTGTGTTTTTGTCTGTTTGTTTGGTTCTTTGTTAGCCAATTCACGGAAAAACTACTACACTGTACACTGATTTACTTGAAATTTTCAGGAAGGTGCTATGACACACAATAGACTTCATTAAAACTGGAGCTCCTAGGGTCAAGGTTATGGTCTCAGTGACTCAAAAGGTCAGAATTGATTTTTGACTACTGTATAACTTTGTCAAATGTTATCCAATTTACTTGAAACAAACCAAAATCTTAATTTCCGGTGTTTAACATATAATTCTATACAGTATATCAAAATAGTGAAAATTTGTAAAAAATAAAGCTATTTTATACAAATAAAGTGCGCAAACTCATGGCGACAATTTTAGAAAGACAACTTGATCCCTTTCACATAAGGCAAGAAAGTTAATTACCATTGCTATTCCTGGTAGTCATAATTTCACACTTACATACTGTAATCAAATACCAAAGTCACCTACTACATTTGTTGTGTCGGGAGAAGGCGGCAGGATTGCCGGCCGTTTCCAAACACAATTTGAAACCTTGTTTCAATATCGGCGCCATCCTGGGCGGCAGAAGAATGTCGATTCTTCAGCCCAGGGTCTGCCGAAACAAGACTTGTCATCTAGACGGCAAGGGAGAAGGTGGCGGCATCATACTACCACTTCAGATGCGGACTAGGGAAGCTAGTCTTCCTATGCCTACAACTGTAAGCCGGCAGGGGAGTGACTACTCACCCGGCAGCCAAGCTGTCGGCATAAAGACTGAATACTCTGAGTTACTGTCGTAAAACCAAGCCGAGATACTCACCGGCAAGGGGGGGAAGACAGAAAACACTAGCCAAGTCAAGCCGGAGTGTACTACTCTATGGCAAGACCAAGATAGGATTGTCACTTAATGGTGGCACTCAGAGGGAAGGAGGGTTTACCTTTAAATCTCCGAAGGAGACGAGTATCGAATTATATAATTAATTCTAGGAGATATAGTCCTGTTGAATTGATAAAGCGATACACGAGGGTAAACGGTGATAATGAATGAAAGTATACTGAAGCGCGTAGGCTAGGTTAGCCTAGCGCGCAGGGCGAGATCTCGGCTACCTATATCACCGAGACTAACGTATACGATCAACACATTTATGAAGAGGAAAATTATGTGCATGATCTTATCTTCACTAGTATAATTTTGCGTAAATAGCTATAATTCATTAAAGCTAAATACCGGGAATGTCGTTCTGCTGACTAAATAAAGCATGCATGACGAACGACAGCGTCCAAAATGGCGTCTCCGGTGACCGGCTATGCTCCGATAAACACCTTAAATTTATGCTAATTTCACTGTGAGAAGGGAGCTAAAAATTATACACAGTAAAGATTAAATTCCCAACTTTCCAGAGGCAGAAGATGCTGGAGAATGCATAATAAATCCTCAAAAATAGCGATCTAGAACACTAGATAAGCAAGGAGAAACACCGTGCGAAAGCGCCACTGAAATAGGAATGAGGGCCATCTTGGAGCCCTGTAATAGTAGGGGAGGAAGGGTAACCTTGATAACGGCTCCCCTTCTATTTCGCCACGCTTCCCCCTCAGAGCGAAAACACTATTCGGGGTGAAGATTGCCATGTGTCGTATCAAGATATACATCCCCTGATATTATGCGATATCCTTAGAAAAAATGTTAAGGATACTCGAGCCAGGAGTTAGAATTCTGGAGACCTATGGTCAATTCTCTGGGAGTATCACTGTAGCCAAATATCCCTTAGAAAGCTGTCTATAGAAAGCTTCCATCAGGACGACATGGCCATCTCACCCAAAAAAGGGATTTTGACGAAGGAAAAATCTATTTCTGGGTGAGAGACCTGTGCCGCCCAGTGAAATACTCCTAAAGCACTATTTCTAAGGAATATAACTGCTATATATTACCAGAGAAAAAAAGCATAGGAATGCCAGGTTGAACCCAGCTCGCTCACCTATATAAGGTGTCGGTATAATATACTGGGGCGTGATAATTCACAACCAGAGGTCTCGCACTATTTAGATATCTCCTCTTCAAAATCCCCGCCACAGCGAGGTGCCGATCAACACTACTACCACTAACCCAACCCA
This sequence comes from Palaemon carinicauda, assembly GCF_036898095.1. Classification (NCBI taxonomy): domain Eukaryota; kingdom Metazoa; phylum Arthropoda; class Malacostraca; order Decapoda; family Palaemonidae; genus Palaemon; species Palaemon carinicauda. The sequence continues at coordinate 86,895,681 of NC_090746.1, forward strand.
CGCCAGTGATGTCACTCCTCATAGCACCCAAGGTTTGGGGCCCATGTTGGGAGGGAAGTCAAGGGAGGGTTCACTGGGCGGCACAGGTCTCTTGCCCAGAAATAGATTTTTCCTTCGTCAAAATCCCTTTTCTGGGCTCCGAGCTGTGCCGCCCAGTGAAATAGTACCAGAGAAATGGTCCCAAATCTTGGAACAATACCTGAGGAAGTAAAATAAAATCCAAAATAACAGGTAAGAGGATAGCAAGACATAGTTGATTAAGGTTCACTATGTTCAGGAGGAATCACATTCCCTGCTGCCACTGTAGCAAATATAAGGCTTCCAGAGGTTCTAAGCAGTGGCGTTTAAATACTGTTGGAGACTTCCAGCCTGTATATTTAGTACGTCCAGTGAAGTTCATAGTAATTAACTGAGGTAGCTACAGCTCATATATCATGGACGTGAGGGAGTGGTGGGAATGATTCTAGGTAGCCCGTTAATGAAATGCAGAATCTGCTGTCTGAGTCCTTTCAGGATGATGGTTCCTCACCTTCTCTAATGGGTAAGGGCCCTGAGGACTGAACGGGAGATATGTTTAAGTAGGCTTCCAGAGTGTTTACTGGACATAAAGATGGGTCCTGCGGAAGTGGGACAATCTTCCAGGGGAACCGTCTGTCCTGGGGTCCTCATTTTCGCTAAAAATCTTTTGTCAGGGGAAAGGAGTACTTCCCCTGACGAGAGAAATTCAATATGACCTGGATCTCTAGACAAGGCTGAAAGTTCTGATATTCTGGCGCCAGAAGTCAGGCTCATTAAGAACAAGTATTTCCTAACCAATGGAATATAATGGCAAGTCTCGTTAAGAGTGTCTGAAGCCAACTTAAGTACGTCATTCAGAAACCAGGAAACTGAGCTAGGGTGAGTTGATGGTTTCAATCTGGCGCAGGTTCTCGGGATGGATGAGAAGTATGAATCTGTAAGGACAATATTAAAACCAATTGTAAAACCTTCAAGGCTGACTTAATTTGTGGTAATAGTACAAGTCGCTAAGTCTGATTCAAATAAAATTCTGAAGAAGGTTACTGTCAGATTCATAGTCATCGTCTCAACCTTTGAGTCCCTTAAAAACTGGCAAGTTTCATAACAGCCGAATCATACTGTCGAAGGGAGGATCCCCTCTTATCTGATTCTAAAAATAACGTATTTGAGGATCAATATCTGCACCTCTTGAGCTGCAAATTTCATAAAGTCCATAAAGGTAGGGCATTCTGAATTTGAGGAAGCTAACACACTGCGAGTTGTACTGCTTGTGTTAGTATTGGATTGGGGATCTGTCGAGGTGGAGACCCAGTTCCACCAGAAGGGGAAACCCGTTGTTCTTGGGCCAGATGGGGGCTACTAGAGCAACTTGGCCTTTGAAAGTCCTGAGCTTGTCTAACACTTTCATCGACAGATTTATTGGTGGGAATAGGTAAATTCTCTCCCAAGTGTTCCAGACTACAGTACTGTAATGATATTGCGTCTGTGGCGTAAGCCCGAGGATCCGGGCTGGGAGCTACGTAGCACTCTAGTTTGTAGTTGGACTCTGTTGCAAACAGATCTATCTGGAGATCCGGAACCTGAGAAAGAATCCAACTGAAGGACTTTGGGTCTAGTGACCACTCCGACTCCAGCGGAGTTGTCCTCGAAAGTGCGTCCGCCACTATCTATCTAGAAGAAACCTGATATGTTGGTTTTTGGTTGGAGCCGGTTGCTTAAGGTCAAAAATACCGCCATGGCCTCTAAAACATTGATATGAAGTTGGCGGAATATTGTCGACCATAGTCCCAGGACTTTCTTGTACTGAGAGTATCCCCCCCCCCCCCCCCCCCCCGCCTGTTAAGGAGGCGTCTGTGTAAATGACCAGCTTGGGGGTGGATATTGTAAGGAAACGGATTTGCCAGATTTTGACCTTTGTCCATGGTTGAAGTCTTTTCTTCAGAATTGGTTGGAGTCGAGCCCTTTGTCTCGATATTACTCGTTTTCCTGGAGCACCATACTCGGCTTATATCTTTCAGTCTGGCCTTCAGTAGTATATCTGTTACTGAGGCAAACTGGAGGGCACCCAGGATTCTCTCTTGATTTCTCCTGGAAGACAATTTGTCTTTGAGAAAACGTATTGTGTTTTGCTATATCGTTCCTCTTGGCTGTTGGGAGACAGAGTGTGGGAGCATAGAACCCATTGAATCCTAACCATTGAAACTTGTCTTCGGGACCAAACGAGATTTCTCGAAGTTGATTTGGAACCAAAACTGTTGTAAGAGATTATCACTCTGTAGTTGCTGTGAGGCAGTTTTGCCTAGTTGAAGCCTAGAAACGGACGAAAATGCCTTGCTTTCGGAACATGATAGCAAACGTCTGCAAGATCCATAGAGGAGGTGACGGCCCCACAGAGAAGCAAGGTCCGCACCTGAGAGATGGTCAGCATGTGAAACTTGTCGCATTGAATGTAAGAATTCAGAAACGACAGGTCCAGGATTACTCTTCGCTATTCTGAGTCTTTCTTTGGCCCGCTGAACAAGTGATCCTGAAATTACAAGCGATTTACTTTCTTTATTGCTTCCTTTTGCAATACTGTAGATCGTTTTCATATAAGACTAGCTCTTCCGTTGGATGTTGATGAAAACTGGTTGGTGGAGGGGGCCTTTCTATCCAACTCCACCCCAGACCTTTGGAAATTATGCTGAAAGCCCAAATGTTGAACGTTCAACGGTTCCGGAAGATGTAAAGTCTTCCCCCTACCTGAGAATTCCCAATGATTTGCTGCGGATTTACCTCCTCGGCCTCCGCGGAATTCTCGGCCTCGAGAGTAGCTGTTGCGAAAGTTCCTCTCGAGCTAGCGCCTCTGGCGCGCTGGTAACCCTGGAAAGCACCCTGAGTTTCAAAGGTGGGCCTAAGGGCTGGGGAAGTAGCATAGGAGGTAGTTGCTACTTGGGACTGAGGAACCAGCACGTATTGCTGTTGGGGTTGACCCTTCGAAGTGAAAGGTTGACTCCCTTGTGCCACCGGGATGGTTTGAACCACCTGTTGGGACCGCCGGTTTGGAAGGAATGGAAAGATCTCAGACTCTTTCTACCTCGAGATTGGTTGCTGGCCGGTTCGAACTTGTGCTTGGGGACTAAGCCCATCGAACCTTGAGGCTCTCATTGACCCTAGCAGCTCCACTGACGACGTTGTTGACTAAATCCTCAGGGAATAAGTCAGGGCTCCAGACTGGGGCTTTAATGAGCTTGTTAGGCTCATGTCTGATAGTGGCCTCAGACAAGACATGCCTACAGCAACGACGTCTGGCCGCAAAGAAGTCGTAGGAATCAGACAGTAAGGTTTGAAGTAATGACTTCGTCAAGACCTTAAAAGGTGGTTCTTCTTCAAACATTCAAGAGGTCTTTTCTGCCATTGTAGCCGAGTTGATAGGTCTACTCAGGCGCATACAGGCTTCGAACTCGAGGCATATCAGGGATTCCGGAAGCCTGGGTAGCCACTCTCTGAACTGAATGGAAGCACAGTCAGCGCTTAATTTACCCGATGTGAAGGTCGCCGGGGCGTTAGTCCAGCAATCGTGATCCCCCGGGGACAGGAGGGAAGTCGGATGCGTTTCCTTCAGCTGCGGTAACGGCTTGTCCTCGTTTATTGCCTGCTGAGCAAGGTCCGATATCTTAGTGACACACGGAGTAGGGGTTTACTCCTCCACTAGAAACATCGTGTACGGGCTCTTGTGAGGTGTTAACGTAGTGTTAACACACTCCCACTCGTTTAAGGGCCGGACCCAGGTGGACTGAGCCTGCCCCTTTGGGTACATTTTGGTTTCTTTGGGGGCCTTGTCAAACCTTACGAGTGTCTCCTCGGTAAGGCATGTGAAACCAGAGAGAAGGAACTGTAGACCCGACGGGTAGAATTCAAAATCTTCGACAGTCCGGGTGCCAAACCCTTCGATGGTTAACATACCATCTTTGAAGGGAGAGTGCAAGGCCGCCTTCCACGGATTGCTTTCGACGAATTCCGGGAGCTTAGAGGCATCCGGGATGATATATTGTGCTGTTGAGGTAGCCCATAACAAATGAGACTCTGTACGAGGCTATCTGGTTTAGCACTCTCTCTTCCCCCTAAAGGGCAATTATTCCCTTCAATTGTCAAGTTCACAGAGGCACCAGGAATCTTTCATCATATAATTCCTGGTGACTTGGTATGTGACACGAGGTTTGAGCCAGTGAGCTACAGGTCCGTAAATTATATATATATGTATATATATGGATAAATATCAACACAACATCGTGTTCAAAAAGAAATAAATTTCTACCTCATCCCTGGGATCGGACGCTGGCCTCTTCTAATGAAAGGTCAGGTTTAAACCAATCATGCCACGAGAGGCCATTGCATCAATCTTGAAAGGGCTGCCGGATCGAAGGGAGCCTCCGGGGTCGTAGGTTTCAGGCCGGGCTTCGCTCTCGACCCAAGAGAAGTCTTAACTGGTTTGGTGATTTGGAAGACCTGTGAGTCTTTGGTAGGGGCTGGCAGGTAGCTTTAACTTTAGGGACAACAGGACGTGGCCCGACATCAGCCACGTGCTTCCTTGAAAACCCTAAAAGGAAGAGACACAGGGTCTCTTTGCCCTGACACTCCAGGCAAACCCGCCAACCCAGATCTAAAGAGTCGCCAAGGTAGAAGTCATGGAAGACTGCGAGCTCCGAAAGAGGGTATATCGTTACTAATGAACAAGGTAACTCCGTTGGGAATGTAAAATAAATAGATCGAGAATAAAATGTTTAAATCGATCAATCACAAAGGAAATAAAATGAAAATCCCAAAAGATTATATCCGAAGTTATAATTATAGATAGTAACGACAGGGGCACCTACAGAGTGTCCCATAGGGTAGTAACCCAAAAAGATCCGGGTGTTCCGAATTCTTAAAATAGACCGGTATGAAACCGGGACAAAAGGCTATGAACAAAATTTCGGACCGGTATAGTAACCGGGGAGAAAACTTTTCATAAATTAACTGACATTGTCAAAATAATTCCATAAAAGGTGAAGATTATCAATGAAATAATATTGTCATAGCGAGAAATATACTATCCCGTCGGTACTGGGGAAGTATAGAATAACATAAAGATACATAAGTATCCCATAGCAGGTCAGTAACCTAAAGAGATCCGGATGCTCCGAATTCTTGAATTAGACCAATATGAAATCGGGACAAAAGGCTATGAACAAAATTTCGGATCGGTACAGTAACCGGGGAAAAACTTATCATAAATTAACTGACTTTGTTAAAACAATTCCATAATAAGTTAAGATTATCAATGAAAAAATATTGTCATAGCGAGAAATATACTATCATGTTGCTACTTGGGAAGTATAGAATAAAATACAGATACATAAGTATCCTATAATAGGTTAATAACCTAAAAAGATCCGGGTGTTCCGGATTCTTAAAATAGACCGATATGAAATCGGGACAAAAGGCTATGAACAAAATTTCGGACCGGTATAGTAACCGGGGAAAAAATTATCAAAAATTAACTGACATTGTTGAAACAATTCCGTAATAAGTTAAGATTATCAATGAAATAATATTGTCATAGCGAGGAATATACCATCCCGTCATTACCAGGGAGGTATAAAATAAAAAAGGGTTTATAATAACATGTTACCTTATAATAACATGATCCCTGTTAAACAATTCTGTAATTAGATATGATCATTCAATGAAATAATGTTGTCATAGTAGGAGATATACTATCCCGTTGTTACTGGGGAAGTATAGGATAAAAATGTTATAATAGCATGTTATAATAACATGCTACCTGTTGGCTCCGGGAAGACAACTATGAGAGACCCCGGGGTCGTAACATGCCTCCGGGGTAGGGGGAGTCAAAGGGGAGGGAGGAAGGGGTTCAATGACTCCCCGCCAGCCACAAGAACCCAAATGAACACCGCCAATAAATAATATAACAACAAATATTCGGTCCTCCGTGATACGCCACGAATAAAAGTTTTTACATTATAGTAGAAACTAAAATAATACAGTACATAACGAAACATAACCAATACACAACCAAGTTCCCCCAGCCGACCGATGGCCAGTCAGAGCGGCGGGGAAAAAGGGCTACGACAAGGCATGAGAATGAATGTACTAGACTGAAACCCCGGTGGATGTTCTCGGTACCAACTATAGTGAGTCATAAGGTATCCCAGGAAGGGATGGTGTGAGGTAGGGAGGAGGTGGTGGCAAGGCTGAGGCACGAGAAGGACTCGATCCGTAATGCCAAACCGCTCACGCAACCGGGAGGAATCCCTGAATGGGGATAATGGGGGGGAAAGGAGGCAACGAGAACTAACCAATGAGAGGGCAGGAGGCGATCACGTGGGCATGAGGGAGGACAGGAGTACCAACCTGACCGCTGGAACCACAAGTAAAACGGAATGATCATAAACGGAATAAGCAATAAAATAGTGTACAATAATGTTAAATGATGTAACACAATGAACTGGTTTATAGGCATGCGTAACTTAAAATAAAATTAGTAAGAGAAGGACGCAAGGGAATGGCAGGGGGATAATAGCTGGCAGCCCTCCAGAGCGGGAGGAGTCGCGCTGGACAGGGATACCAACATAACATCTACCTCGGGTAGATGCCGAACGGTAGGAAACAAATAAAATAACAACTGCCCCGCGAGAGTCCCACTCAAACTAAGCGATAACTAGACGGTAATCGCAATAATAAGATCAATATATAAGATCAATATATAATATCAATAATATAATAATATAAACACTTAATGCGGTAGCGAAACCAACTAGGCCATGCCCGAAGGCAGGCTTGCCAACCAAGTTCAAAACTATGATACGTAGTATATCATCAAAACATCAAAATAATACCCAAAGCACAATGATGAGGTGTAATCGATGAGAAAAACCTCCAAAAAAAGGTTCGAAACGAAAAACAATCAGTATGGAAGACCAATTGTAATACGTTAAGAACGAGCGAAGGCGGGTAGCAAGGGAGCCGCAAGCGGTCCGACAAGAGGAAAAAATAAAACCTCGAATAAAATTAAAATTAATGGCAATGCTACCCCCAAAAGCTCAAAACTCATAGATTTGGTACTTAACTTAGATATGGGGACCAGGGAATCCGCCATCGGCAAAAAGAAATGAGATATGAACGAAAAAACCAAAGAGAAAAATATACAAATGTTCATAGAAGATGTGCTATAAAGGAGTGACGTCACTGGCGTGGGTTGGGTTAGTGGTAGTAGTGTTGATCGGCACCTCGCTGTGGCGGGGATTTTGAAGAGGAGATATCTAAATAGTGCGAGACCTCTGGTTGTGAATTATCACGCCCCAGTATACTGTATTATACCGACACCTTATATAGGTGAGCGAGCTGGGTTCAACCTGGCATTCCTATGCTTTTTTTTCTCTGGTAATATATAGCAGTTATATTCCTTAGAAATAGTGCTTTAGGAGTATTTCACTGGGCGGCACAGCTCGGAGCCCAGAAATAGATTTTTCGCTTTGCTTCAAAATCCGTTTTACAAGCAATCTGGGTTGAAGTAACCTACTGTCATCCAAAATATGTTTTTTTTTTTTTTGGTTACTTTAATTCTAATGGAAACTTTAATTCTATATAAACATATTTAAACAAACCTATATAATGAAAAGAATCTAAAATAAAACTTAATATTGTAGGATTTCAAACCTTAGCACTGAAGAATACTTGATGCCATCTACTTCAACAGTAGCTCCAAAAAATTTATCATGAACAGCGCATGTATAAGTAGGCCCAGTTAGACTATTTCGAAATATGTATGTCTGAAAAGAAAAGAAAAATTATTTGGTAGCCATTATTATAAATCTCTGTATTTCTGCTATAATGATAGAAGCCTATTACTTTACTTATATTATTTCAATAAGTCTTATACAAACTTCATTGCATCATATTTTGCAAATGCAGCTTGGTTGATAAACTTATGAATTAAAGGATAGTAGTGTATTTGTATGACTAGCCCTCTTATTTTATACCTCAAAAACTTTCACTCAACTTAATGGGCACCGGAGATTGCTAACTTGAAATCTTCATTCTCAATATGTCAAGAGTTTGGTGTGTATTTCATCTGGTGGCACTACCTCTGTTAAAAGTATTTTTTATACCCCTCATCAGATTTTTATGGTTTTACGGTAAAGTATATCTTTTGAAATAAAAATGTTGAGTAATCTGCGATAAGACACATATGTACAGCTCTAAGTTTGATAATCACAAAATATGCATTGCCTGAGGAGATAAAGACTGTGTGGTTAAGGATAGATGTGATGAATGCAGGGCTATCTCAGAAGAAATAATATTAGATTATGCTAAATACAGAGCAAGATGGGCACATGATAAAAAGGTGAAGAGAGCTAAGTGTGATGCTTCCCATTTATCAGGTGCTAAACTAGTTAGGGACCATAATTTGGACAGTGTTACCTCTCACTCTGTTAGTATAAATAATTCCCCTTTTCATGTTAACAATAAAATTCCTATTTATTAGATAACTTAGGGTTAATTTGCTTCATACCCCTTATGATATCCTTGTGCAGTCCAAGGCTATCCACTTCATATTTAATGCTTACAGGATTTCTAGACCCTCTCCTGCTAGAATCTGCTTGCTATCATAAAGTTGCTCACCTACTCATTGTTGTTTTAAAGCCGCTTAACAATACGTAACATTGGAAAACTGGAATGAAATCTCAAAACAAAATTGAAGAGAGAAATTAAGACCTGTTACTGCATGGTAAATGGTATAATGAGAGCTTTGCATGGAGACCATAAGCAGGAAGAAATATCATATTTCAGTCCTTATAATCAAATGACCTCTCATGGACTATAATAACTTACATGAATCTAACAAACATAACATGCCCACTCAAGTAAAGCCAAAACAGTGCAAATATAAAAAAAAGACTGCAAATTTTACCAAAAGTAAACCATAACATTTTGCTGTTTCATATATATATTCCACTTACATTTAAAAGCATCTTCGGAAGATCTGCGTTATTAAAGTTTCCTCGTATGAACTGGACTGGCATTTCAAATATTTTCTGTCCATTTTCTGTCTTCTCTCCTATCGATACATAATCTGCACTTGGGGGCATATACATCTTGTTGTTACTCTCACACCGAACATTCTTTAATTTTCGAAGGTCATTTTGCTGTTTTAATTTTTCATCAAAATAATCTTTCAAACCCCAGAGCTGGCTGAAATTATTAAACAAACTATAATTAAATACATTACTAATAATAGTAATAATAATGATGATTATAATAATAATGATAATAATAATAATAAAGTTATATATATATATATATATATATATATATATATATATATACTGTATATATATATATATATATATATATATATATATATATATATATATATATATATATATATATATATATATATATATATATATATATACTGTATATATATATATATATATATATATATATATATATATATATATACTGTATATATATATATATATATATATATATATATATATATATATATATATATATATATATATATATACATATATAGATCGTATATATATATATATATATATATATATATATATATATATATATATATATATATATATATATATATACATATATATATATATATATCGTATATATACAGTATATATATTAAGCTGATAAGAATAGATACTACACTTTGATCTAATACAGGATCTTTAGAATTTGAGTTTAATGAAAGATTGAAAAAAGCATACCAGACAATGGCTAGGTTAAGTAAAATTTGGAAATCAAATCACCTAAAATTATGTATATAGAATTTTCTTCAATTTTGGAAACAATATATCAACAATTTGCTTTGACAAAATCTACCAATAATGTAATTTGACATATATCAAGAGTAGTGATAGTACAGCACACAGCACCATAATTTCATATTCCATATTGGCATTACTATAGATTCTAATTACAGAAGATGAGAGCTAACAACCGAGATATTTAAAAGCAATATATGTATATCACCTTACATATCAGATGGAAACAAGGCGAAGAACCTAATTGGAAGAGTAAATCTACCATATTCTACCAATTACTAGAGATGACCGGCAGTTAAATTTTATAGAGCAACAAAAGGGTAGGTAAATTGATTGTTCAGAATATTTCATCAAATAGTATTTCTTCACATTTCCCTCAAATGTTAACTAAATAATCTTTGTGCTATGGTATGAAGGAAAAATTACAAACAAACATCTATGATGAGAATAGCAATGATAATGAAGAAAAAATACAGTCTGTTAATATAGATTTCAAAGACATACTGTACACTTGATAAGCATCTAATTTACCCTAAATGTAAATCAATCAAGGAGAAAGATTGCTTGAATCATTGCAATAATTGACCAAACCATCGTCTACCTGATATAATATTAAATATTCAATGAAGGTAAGATGGTCTGTGTTTAATTTAAAGATATATATAAGTGATCAATATATGCTGTAAATATCTAAGGTGATTATAGTAGCCATGACTTTTCAACACTAGCAAGTGGTCTTATGCCTTTGAATTTAAGCTTGAATGCAATTAAAGATGAAAACACATTTACTCACCATATTTCTGGAAGAGTTTGCGTTTCAAGAAAAGCTTTACCTCTTGGCGTGTCTTGGAGTTCTCTTAACATATTTTGAACTGTATATTTACTATATGTAAATTGATTATCGTAATCTACACAATATCTCAAATATGTTTCCACCTGGAAAAAAAAATAAAACCATGATTACTAATATTCTACACAATTCTAATATTACACAATATACACAATATCTCAAATATGTTTTCACATGGAAACAATAAATAAAAAAGTGGCTACTAACATTTTTCAAACATTATAATACTGTATTACAAAATGATATTTTAATTATAAAATAAATTTTTGAATATACTTACCCGGTGAATATATAATAGCTGCAACTCTGTTGCTCGACAGACAAAAAACAGTAAAAACTCGCCAGCGATCGCTATACAGGTTGCGGGTGTGCCCACCAGCGCCAACTGTCGGCCAGATACCACTCTCTCGATGTAAACAAAGACTCAATTTCTTCTCATCCCACTGCGTCTCTATTGGGGAGGAAGGGAGGGTCGTTTAATTTATATATTCACCGGGTAAGTATATTCAAAAATTTATTTTATAATTAAAATATCATTTTTAAATATTTAACTTAGCCGGTGAATATATAATAGCTGATTCACACCCAGGGTGGTGGGTAGAGACCAGTTAAATATGTTTACATTGTATAAGCTAAGAGTTTTTTATTTCATTTTGACAGTTATCAATATAACAAAACCAAAATAAATAGGTACCTGGTAAGGAAGTCGACTTAGACGATTACTCTGCCTTGTAAGTACGTCTTCCTTACGGAGCCCCGCGATCCTCTTAGGATGCTGACAGACCCCCAGGAGCTGAAGTATCAAGGGCTGCAACCCATACAACAGGACCTCATCAAACCCCTAATCTGGGCGCTCTCAAGAAATGACTTTGACCACCCGCCAAATCAACCAGGATGCGAAAGGCTTCTTAGCCTTCCGGACAACCCATAAAAACATTAAAACATTTCAAGAGACAGATTAAAAGGATATGGAATTAGGGAATTGTAGTGGTTGAGCCCTCACCCACTACTGCACTCGCTGCTACGAATGGTCCCAGTGTGTAGCAGTTCTCGTAAAGAGACTGGACACCTTTTAAGTAACATGACGCGAACACTGACTTGCTTCTCCAATAGGTTGCGTCCATGATACTTTGCAGAGATCTATTTTGCTTAAAGGCCACAGAAGTTGTTACAGCTCTAACCTCGTGCGTCTTAACCTTAAGCAAAGATCGGTCTTCCTCACTCAAGTGTGAATGAGCTTCTCGTATTAACAATCTGATAAAACATGACAAAGCATTCTTTGACATAGGCAAGGATGGTTTCTTAACCGAACACCATAACGCTTCAGATTGGCCTCGTAAAAGGTTTAGTACAAGTTAAGTAGAACTTAAGAGCTCTAACAGGGCATAAGACTCTTTCTAGTTCATTGCCTACAATCTCCGATAAGCTGGGAATATCGAAAGATTTAGGCCAAGGACGAGAAGGTACAGTAGCTCATTTTTGGCTAGAAAACCAAGTTGCAGAGAACAAGTGGCCTTTTCTGACGAAAATCCGATGTTCTTGCTGAAGGCATGAATCTCACTGACTCTTTTAGCTGAGGCTAAACATACCAGGAAAAGAGTCTTAAGAGTGAGATCTTTCAGGGAGGCTGACTGTAAAGGCTCAAACCTGTCTGACATGAGGAATCTTAGGACCACGTCTAAATTCCACCCAGGAGTAGCCAAACGACGCTCCTTAGGGGTCTCGAAAGACTTAAGGAGGTCTTGCCGATCTTTATTGTTGGAAAGATCTAAGCCTCTATGCCGGAAGACCGATGCCAACATGCTTCTGTAGCCCTTGATAGTGGGAGCTGAAAGGGATCGTCCTTTTCTCAGGTATAAGAGAAAATCAGCTATTTGGGCTACAGAGGTACTGGTCGAGGATACAGAAACTGACTTGCACCAGTCTCGGAATACTTCCCACTTCGATTGGTAGACTCTAATGGTAGAAGCTCTCCTTGCTCTAGCAATCGCACTGGCTGCCTCCTTCGAAAAGCCTCTAGCTCTCGAGAGTCTTTCGATAGTCTGAAGGCAGTCAGACGAAGAGCGTGGAGGCTTTGGTGAACCTTCTTTACGTGTGGCTGACGTAGAAGGTCTACTCTTAGAGGAAGACTTCTGGGAACGTCTACTAACCATCGAAGTACCTCGGTGAACCACTCTCTCGCGGGCCAGAGGGGAGCAACTAACGTCAACCTTGTCCCTTCGTGAGAGGCGAACTTCTGCAGTACCTTGTTGACAATCTTGAATGGTGGGAATGCGTAAAGATCCAGATGTGACCCATCTAGGAGGAAGGCATCTATATGTATTGCTGCTGGGTCCGGGACTGGAGAGCAATAGATTGGAAGCCTCTTGGTCAGCGAGGTTGCAAAGAGATCTATGGTGGGTTGACCCCAAGTCGACCAAAGTCTCTTGCACACATCCTTGTGGAGGGTCCATTCGATTGGAATTACTTGACCTTTCCGACTGAGACAATCTGCTAAGACGTTTAAGTCGCCCTGGAAGAACCTCGTTACTAGGGAGATGCCTCGATCTTTTGACAAGATGAGCAGGTCCCTTGCGACCTCGTACAAAGTCAGTGAGTGGGTACCTCCCTGTTTGTAAATGTACGCCAAGGCCATGGTGTTGTCCAAGTTTACCTCCACCACCTTGCCTCGAAGGAGATTCTCGAAGCTTATCAAGGCCAGATGAACCGCCAACAGCTCCTTGCTGTTGATATGCATGCTCCTCTGACTCGAGTTCCACAGACCTGAGCATTCCCGACCGTCCAGCGTCGCGCCCCAGCCCAAGTCCGATGCGTCCGAGAAGAGAACGTGGTTGGGTATCTGAACTGCCAGGGGAAGACCCTCTCGTAAGCTGATATTGTCCTTCCACCAAGTCAGACAAGACTTTATCTTTCCGGAAATCGGGATCGAGACCGCCTCTAGCGTCTTGTCCTTTTTCCAGTGAAAAGCCAGATGGAATTGAAGAGGACGGAGGTGTAGCCTTCCTAGCGAGACAAATTGCTCCAGGGATGATAGCGTCCCTACCAGACTCATCCACAGCCTGACTGAGCAGCGTTCTTTCTTCAGCATCTTCTGGATGGAGAGCAGGGCTTGATCTATTCTGGGGGCCGACGGAAAAGCCCGAAAAACTTTACTGTGAATCTCCATCCCTAAATACAGAATAGTTTGGGATGGGACCAGCAGTGACTTTTCCAAATTGACTAGGAGTCCCAATTCCTTGGCCAGATCTAGAGTCCAATTGAGATCCTTCAGACAGCGATGACTGGAAGAGGCTCTGAGAAGCCAGTCGTCCAAGTACAGGGAGGTTCTGATCTCCGATAGCTCGAAACTGGTACCCCACATTCCTGTGAACAAACCTCAGAAACAGTTGGGAATCCGGGTGTATAGGAATGTGGAAGTATGCCTCCTGAAGGTCGAGAGAGACCATCCAGTCGCCTTCCATAAATGCTGTCAAGACAGCCTGGTAGACTTCATCGTGAAGTTTGTCTTGACAATGAACACAATGAGCGCACTTGCCTCTTACGTACTCCTGCAGTGAACATGGCTGCCAAATCATGGAGCCATCCCTGAGGGACTTGTCCCTGCAGAGAACGTGGCTGTCAGATCATTGGAGCCATCCCTGAAAGCCTTGTTTATGCATGACATAATTGTACAGCAAAACTTCAAAGGCTCGAAAACAGCTGTGAAGTTGACCTGTAAAATCTTGGAGCGTCTCCTGGCCAGGCGCCAGGGAGAGTCTACGAGATTTGAGAAGTCTATCTGAGCAGAGGCAGGAACTGCCAAGCCGAGAACTTCTCTCGTGTCATATCAGACTCTCGCTCTATAAGCCAGTTTAAAAGAAGGGAAAGCAAAGGCTGTATCCCCCAAACTCCTCCTGGTGATAAACCAGTCGCCTAGCAAACGTAAAGCTCTCTAGGAGAGCGAGAGAGCACTAGCTTATAAACAACGGCTTCGAAGTAGCTAGGCCTAGTGTAAGCTCTGACGTTTAGGCGAACGAGGAGCAGCAGTTACAAAAAGATCCGGACAAAGATCCTTAAAAATCAGCATGATTTAATTAAAGTCCATAGAGGGCTAAGCAGCTTTAGGCTCCTCTCCGTCTGACAGAGTCCTCAAGGGAATATCAGTAGGAGGGGGAACAGCAACTTCCTCATCTAAAGGAACCTTGTCCGATAAGAGCTGAGTCTCAAGCAAGGGAGAGACCTACCGTGGTGGCAATGCTTTACAAGCAGAGTCCACACGCACTGGTGCATTAGTAGCGGACCAGGACGCAACGTCATGTAACTGCTTGACAGTCTGTGAACTGTCAACAACAACAGGTGCGAGAGACCAGGACGCAACGTCATGTAACTGCTTGACAGTCTGTGAACTGTCAACAACAACAGGTGCGTGAGGACGCACAGCGTCCACTCGAGACTGCTTTGACTGCCTAGACTGAGCAGTCAAAACAACTCTAGAATGCGGAGGTTGACGCAAAGCGTCAAAACAAGTCAACTCCGATTGTTAGCGAACGTCCTGAACGTCAACAGGAGCATCAGCAAGTGGCCTAACGTCCAAATGTGGCTGAAAATCCACACGAGACCGCATCGAGTGTGGTTCTAAACAACCTGACTGACGTGACTTAGCTACGCCAACGTCAACAGGACGCACAAAGGAACGTTAGGTTGGCTGAAAGCCAGGATCTCGATGAGATAAACGGCTAGGCTCAACGGACTAATCGGCAGAATAGTCTTCCATAAGGGAGGCAAGCTTATTCTGCATGTCTTGCCGTACAACCCATTTAGGATCAACGGAAATGGTTGCGGTAAGAGACGAGGGTAACGTCTGTGACCGCAACACTTTGCCAACAAAAAAGACTCTCGGAGTCTGTGTTACGCTTTTGTTAGGCGGCGAGCAGTTTTCCGATGACTGCATAGGGTCAGAGCTGTCCTAATGGCTGCAACCAGGACGCTGGACCTGTCCTGAAAGGACTGACTTTCGCTTAAGGGCCTCAAAACCTTGTTTCAGGTTTCTTATGCGAAAAGCCTTCGGATGACGAGGAGAAAATTGTCTCTCTCGCCTTATGGTAGGGGAGATCTTGGTAAGATACACCCGATACCATAGAGGGAAACGTCTGTTCGCTGATCAAGGCCTCTCGAACCCATAAGTCGTACGACATTACTTCTCCCCTGGGCTTGGGAGCTTGCAAGAGGTCCCGGACTAGGTGAACGACAGGCACGAACAGACGAACCCTCGGACGCAACACTGTAACACTTTTGGCAATATCACTTTAACACTACTATTTTCTGTTTTGCACTTATTTCACTGAAATCGAAACTTTTACTGATTTCTACCTGAAGCACGCAATTCTACCCTCATCAAAAGGTAGTAAATGCGAAATCAGTCGTATAATGCAAGCACATTATACCAGCAAAAAAACAGTAAACATCTTTTAAGATAAAAAAAAATTCAGTGGTTGGGGAAGAGAAGAAACACTAGTTCATTCAAAACTATGTTTTCAATCTCTCACCGTACATTGCCTGGGGACGAGAATAAAACTAAAAACGTTTTATCCTTTCTCCCCGTACAGAGACTAGGGACGAGAGTAACTCGAGAACAACGTTACCCGCTTGAACGGAACGTTTTCTCTCCTCTCTCTCCCTCCGTCTCTATCTCTCTCTCTCTTTCTCTCTTGATTTCGCACCTAAGAGAAGAGCCCAAATACATTTCGTCAAAAAAACATGTTATTTGACCAAAGGAAAAAACTGAAAGGTTTTTCAATTAAAAAGTTCCTTTAAAAAGGGATTTTGACGTAGGAAAAATCTATTTCTGGGCGAAGGACCTGTGCCGCCCAGTGAATAAGCTCCATTTAGCACTTATTCTTAGGTAATTTATTGCTAAATATACCAGAGAAAAAATGTAAAGGAGTGCTAGGTTAACTAGCTCGCTCACCTATTGGTGTCGGTATAAAATTGGGCGTATAATCCAGAGGTCCCGCACTATTTAGATTCATCCACGACAGAAACCCCAATAGAGGAGAGCCGTTCAACCTCACTCGGTACTACTAACAATGCATCCGCTCAGAACCCAACTCCTTAGCACCCAAAGTCTGGGGACTCCAAGGGAGAGGAGCTGGGAGGGTTCACTGGGCGGCACAGGTCCTTCGCCCAGAAATAGATTTTTCCTACGTCAAAATCCCTTTTCTGGGCTCGAACCTGTGCCGCCCAGTGAATCTATACAAGAGAAAATGTCACCAAACTTGCAAAATAAAGGAAAAAACATAAGCGTAAGGGAAATACAGGATGCTTTTAATCAGAGATGAGTACCAAAAAACAATTATAAGGGTATCTTAAATATGAACATAAATCCAATAAGGTAGGTATAATAATGCCGTGAGTGATAATATATACAGATACTCAGGAGTATAAAAATTTACAAATATAATAACAGTATTCAGGTGCGAGACCAACGAATACAATAGGGTATAAATGAGGCAGGTAAGAGGGAGAGATAAAGAGACAAGGCATTAACCTGTGAGTTACCTGGGAGTAACTACGCTCCCTGCGGCTACTGTAGAAAATTTTAGGGCTTCCAAATGTTTAAGGTAGTGTTTCTTGAACACTGACGGTGATTTCCACCCTGTATACCTGGAAAGGTCTGTAAAATTCATGTGGTGAAAGAAGTTCACCGAAGTAGCAACCGCCCTGATATCATGTGCAAGAGGAAAAGAGTCAGGGTTAGCTTGTTTAATAAAATACAAAATTTGTTGCCTGATCCCTTTAATAGTAATGGTACCGCCTTGTTCTCTAACGAATAGAGGCCCCGAGGAGTTAGAGGAGGTCCGGGATAAATAAGACCTAAGAGTAGTAACAGGGCACAGAGACGGATCTTGCGTGAGGGGAACAATTTTCCAGGAGGACCATCTGTTTTGAGGGTCTTCGTTCTTAGCCAAAAAGAATTTGTTAGGAGAAAGAAGGACCCCTCCCGAAGGCAGGAAGTCAATATGACCCGGGTCTCTCGACAAGGCTGCCAATTCAGAAATTCTTGCCCCGGAAGCCAAGCTCACCAGGAAAAGTGTTTTCCTGAGAAGGGGAATGTAATCACAAGAACTGTTAATGGTATCAGAAGCCAATTTGAGTACGTCATTAAGGAACCAGGTCACCGGGGTAGGACGAGTAACCGGTTTCAGTCTGGCACAAGCTTTCGGAATTGAAGCTAACAAAGAGTCGGTTAAGTCTATGTTAAAACCCACTAGGAAGATCTTTTTCAGAGCCGATTTAATAGTGGTGATAGTATTGGCTGCCAGACCTGATTCTAATAAAGATCTAAAGAAAGTGACTGTAAGGTTCAAGTTCATACAGTTCACGTCTGAGTCTATTAAAAATTTTGCCAACTTTTTAACTGCAGAGTCATACTGGCGGATGGTGGAATCCCGTTTATCCGATTCTAGGAACAAGGTGTTTTGAGGATCAATATTGGCACCATGCATAGCCGCAAACTTCATAAAGTCCATAAAGTTGGGGCGCTCTGAATGTTTGAGAAAGCGTACACAACGCGTGTTTGTACTATCTGAGACAGAACCGGATTGGGTATCGGGTGAGGGTATAGTCTCAACTCTCGCAGGAGAGGATACCAGTTGCTCTTGGGCCAGTTGGGTGCGACCAAGGCTACTTGTCCCTTGAAGGATCTCAGTTTGTCTAGAACTTTCAGCAAAAGATTCACCGGGGGAAAGAGATAAATCTTTTCCCAGGTGTCCCAATTCTGTGACATGGCGTCTGTGGCGTAAGCCTGAGGGTCTAGATTGGGAGCCACATATACTCTCAATTTGTGGTTGGATTCCGTGGCGAAGAGGTCCACTTGGAGACCGGGAACCTGAGAGAGAATCCACCGAAATGACTTTAGATCGAGTGACCATTCCGATTCTAGAGGGGAGGTCCGGGACAGGGCGTCTGCCACTACATTCCGGACTCCCGCCAGGTGGACAGCTGAAAGATGCCAACGGTTCAAGGCTGCTAGGGAGAATATGGCTACTAGAACATGGTTCAGAGGCCCTGACTTTGACCCGCCTCTGTTGAGGCAGCGGACCACCACTTCGCTGTCGAGGACCAGACGAAGGTGTTGTTTCTTGGGAAGAGCGAGACGTTTCAGGGTTAGAAGAACTGCCATGGCCTCTAGCACATTGATGTGAAAATGGCGGAACAAGCGAGTCCAAAGACCTTGAACTTTCTTGAGCTGAGAATAGCCGCCCCAACCTGATAAGGATGCGTCCGTGTGAATGATTAATTTCGGAGGCGGAAATCGAAGGGGAACTGACTTTGACAGACTGTTTGCTCTTGTCCAAGGAAGAAGTCTTTCCCGTAGAATGGGAGGAAGGCGGACTTTCCTGTCCCGGAGCTTCCGGTTCGCCCTCGAACGCCAGACACGATTGATATCTTTCAATTTTGCCTTCAGAAGAAGATCCGTCACTGAGGCAAACTGAAGGGACCCCAGAATCCTCTCTTGGAGTCGTCTGGAACTTACTTTGTCTTTGAGAAAGCGTTTGGTGTTCCTTGCAATCTCTAACCTCTTGGGTCTGGGAAGACACAGAGTATGAGATATAAGATCCCATTGCAGGCCGAGCCATTGGAACTTCGATTTTGGAAGAAGACGGGACTTCTTGAAGTTGATCTGGAAGCCTAGAGATTGAAGATAATGGATGACTTTGTGAGTGGCTTTTAGGCAATTTTGGGAGGTGTCTGACCAAATGAGCCAGTCGTCCAGATAGGCTACTACTTGAATCCCTTGATTCCTGAGTTCCTGAACAGCGACTTCTGCTAACTTTGTGAAGATCCTTGGGGCGATGTTGAGCCCGAAAGGCATCACCTTGAAGGAGTAACTTTTGTCCCCTAAGCGAAAGCCTAGGTACGGACGGAAGTGTCTCGCTATCGGGACGTGATAATAGGCGTCTGTAAGATCGATAGAGGTGGTGACGGCCCCACGGGGAAGTAAGGTCCGCACCTGCGAGACGGTAAGCATTCGAAACTTGTCGCATTGAATGGACAAGTTGAGAAGGGATAGGTCTAGAATCACTCTTCTCTTGTCCGAATCCTTCTTCGGGACACTGAACAGCCGACCTTGAAACTTCAGGTGTTTCGTTTCTTGTATGGCGTTCTTTTGTAAAAGATCCTGGACAAATTCGACCAGGTCCGGAGTGGAATGTTGACGAAATTTGTTCGGAGGAGGAGGTCCTTGAATCCAACTCCACCCCAGTCCCTTGGAGATGATACTGAACGCCCAGGGACTGAACCTCCATTTGTTGCGGAAGGCATAGAGCCTCCCCCCTACCTGCTGCACCTCAGTATTGGTTTGAGGAGTTGCCTCCACGTCCGCCTCGGAAATTCTTTCCTCTGCGAAAGGCTCTTCCCCTGCCTTTGTTCTGGTTAGAACCACGGTGGTAGCCTCTACCTCTACCATAACTCTGGGAAGAGCTACGAGCCTCGTAAGACTGGTTAAAGGCAGGAGAAGTGGAGGAGGCACCAGAAAGCTGGCTCTTTGGGAGCAGAACGGTGACATAGTCATCCGAAGGAGCCTGAGAGGTGGAAGGCTGTGCAGGGACAACAGGAGATGGGGGAAGAGGCAGCCGGAAGTTGGACGAACCACTCTGCTGTTGCCTGAACTGGGTGGAGGTATATGGACGAAGCTTCTTCCTACCCCGGGCTTGATAATTTGCGGGGTCATATTTGCGTTTCGGGGTCAAACCCCAACGGGCTTTAAGGCTCTGATTAACTCTAGTGGCCTCCGCCAAGACTTCCTCTACGAGATCCTCGGGGAAGAGATTTGAACCCCAACAGGAGGACCGGATGAGCTTATTAGGTTCATGCCTAATCGTCGCCTCAGCTAGGACATGCTTGCGACATCTGCGTTTAGCAGTAGCGAAGTCATACAGGTCATAATATAAAGACTGTAATGTAGCCTTGTTGAGAGACTTAAAAATACTCTCCGTATCGTAAGTCAAGGCTATCGACTCCGTGGATGTGGCCAAGTTTAGAGTACGGCCCACACGTAGACGGGAATCATATTCCTGTTTAATGAGGGATTCCGGGAGACGGGGAAGCCTCTCACTAAACAAAACTGAGGCACAGTCTGCTGCTAGCTTGCCAGAGGTAAAGGTGGTATGGACGTTGTCCCAACACTCAATGCCTGAAGGAAGAAGGAGGGAGATTGGATCCACCTCTCGGATGGGAGGCAAGGGCTTCTCCTCCAGAGCATATTGGAAGGCAAGCTCTGCCACCTTATTGACGCATGGAGTCAAGGTGTTCTTGTCCATTAAGAACATCGTAAAAGAGCTTTTATAAGGCGTCAGCATGGTGTTAGTGCAGCCGATGTCGTTCAAAAATCTGGCCCAAACAGATTGGGCTTGCTCTTTAGGGAAGATGACCGTCTCTTTGGGGACCTTGTCTAACCGAACTAAAGCTTCCTCGGTAAGCCTGGCATAACCATGAAATGGAAATGCCAGACCAGGAGGAAAGAATTCAAAGTCCTCTAGAGGACGAGTGCCAAGGCCCTCCAAAGTCAACATTCCGTCTGAGAACGGGGAATGAAGAGCCATACGCCAAGGGTTGTTCTTGGCAAACGGCGGGAGCTTAGAGGCATCCGGGATGAGAGAGCTTTGGACTCTCTCCGGAGCTCCTTGCTCTAAAGCCCCAAGTCTCTGACCGATGTTAGAGAACATCGTGTCTATCTTAGAGTGCATCTCCGAAACCAACTTTGCCTGCATCTCCGACACGATGCGAAGCATGGCTGATTCGGAAAGGCCCGGGCTAGCAGCAGGAGGGGCGGAA
The DNA here is from genome assembly GCF_036898095.1 of Palaemon carinicauda. Lineage (NCBI taxonomy): Eukaryota > Metazoa > Arthropoda > Malacostraca > Decapoda > Palaemonidae > Palaemon > Palaemon carinicauda. The sequence goes on from NC_090746.1 coordinate 86,917,200, forward strand.
TGAACTCCCGGGTCGTGAGACTTAGAGGAGGAACCAGAGGCCTTTGATGACAGGTCTGTACCTTGTTTAGAGCTATGGGAAGTCTTGTGGGGCTTGCGAGCTTTGGGTAAGGTTCTTGATGTAGACTTATCCTTAGGGGGGACCGGGTATGATCGTTGAGACGAATCACGGTCCCCAGAAAATCCATGAAAAGAAGAGCGATCAGAAGAAGAAGAAAGAGCGGGGCTGAGGATAGGAATCTCAGCGCCGGAAACACTTGCCTCACTTACCACCCTACCTGTATCCGGCTCGTCTAGTAACATTGGTTCGACGTCCAGGTTCATGGAGGCAACATTGTCCTCCAGACCTCCGGGGGCGTCCGATGGATCTTGCTCTGGGTCGATGAGACCCGTTATGGTGGCATCAATGTGGGCAATGATGGGAGCTGCCACATGCCTAGCCACAGCGGCTGAAGACTTAGCGTTGGGGTAAACCATGGAGCAGTAGTCCTCAGATAGGACATACGGCCGCTTAGACTTCACATTCCGGGCAAAACCACCAACCCACACCTTCAGTGTGGCCCGAGCCGCAGACTTTTGCTCCGGGGATGCCTGAAATAATAGTGGGAATTATAAAAGGGAAGACTCCCAATGGTCCTTCAAGACCATAGAGATCTTACTAATAGTAAAATAAGAAGGCAACATAGCCAACGGGACTCACCGAGTCAGATCCAAGGGTAGTGATGAGGTCGAAGCAAATCACACAGTTATCCGGGTGCCATACCACAACGTCTTCCAGTTGAACCCCACAAGGGGCATGAGATCGGCAGACGGAGTGGCCACAAGGCTGGTGCATAACAGCTGCACAGGCCGGCGTCAGACAATGCACCATCTATAAAAAGAATAGTATATGAGAAACTGTAATTCCCTTAAGTAGGGGCTCCGGACCCGGGCCTAACAAAGGTCTAACACAAGATTAGAGCTTAACTGTAATATTCTTAAGTAGGGGCGGGTCCGGAGGACCCGGGCCTAACATAGATCTAATACAAGACTAGAGCTTAACTGTAATATTCTTAAGTAGGGGCGGGTCCGAAGGACCCGGGCCTAACAAAGGTCTAACACAAGATTAGAGCTTAACTGTAATATTCTTAAGTAGGGGCGGGTCCGGAGGACCCGGGCCTAACATAGATCTAATACAAGATTAGAGCTTAACTGTAATATTCTTAAGTAGGGGCGGGTCCGGAGGACCCGGGCCTAACATAGATCTAATACAAGATTAGAGCTTAACTGTAATATTCTTAAGTAGGGGCGAGTCCGGAGGACCCGGGCCTAAACATAAGTCTAACTTAAACTAAAGTATAGCAATCCATTCCGGTCGAGCCGGGAGCATAAAAAAGGATGCAATAACAAGGAATTAAGACACATGGTGTCTGATTTCCTGGGGCGGGGTAGGCCCCGGGCCGGGAAATAAAAGTATATCCAAAACCAATTCATATAGGGACTCCGGGGTAGTGATCTGTCATATATAATCATCATATATAATCATAGGAAATGTTATAAAATAATAGGGGGAGCGGAACTGTAGCTAAGAACCGCCAACCGAACCCAGAGGGTTTCGTATAACATAAGCCAGAATGAAAAGTGAATATAAAATAGGATGCCCCGGGATCCAACTCTGTTGACCGGTGGCCAACCAGACTAGACAGAGACGAACCCGCCGGGACACCCGGAGGACAAAGTCCATAAACACTGAACTACCCCCTCTAAAAGGAGGGAAGGCAACGGTCCCCTAGTGGAGGGGGAAGAAGCCTAGCCGCCCACCTAGCGAGAGGGGGAGCGTGGGGGAGGATCACGTGATACGAGGCAGCAGGGCTACCAACTGACGATCCCCAACCAGACAGATCAAACGGAGTAATGGCACAAATATTCATTATAATAATAATAGCGTTAAAAATTATATAAATAAACACATAGAAATTTTTTGGGCAAGGCATGCAACATAATTAAATCACAAAAGACACACCTGATGGCTTAAAAATAACATTGCCGCCTAGCAACGAAGGTCGGCAGCCATAACGATACGTAAATGATATCGGCCCTAAAATTGAACCACGAGGATTCTAAACGCTAAATAATGAATATTCACAATAACAAATAATATTTAATAATACACATAGTAACACCGCGAGTGAAACTAAAAGCTCTCAAAAACAGGAGTACCAACTGTAGTGAAATCAAGCAAGATCGATATGACGAAGGGAATAAACTCCTATAATATAAATATTAAACGATCTAGGTTGCTCAAAACACAGTAAAACCAAGCTTGGTACTTAACTTAGACGGTGTCTCCTGAGAAACCGACGAAGATGCCATAATCCAATGGAAAATAATCCAAAACGAGAGCACAACAAAAATGCGGGTTACTGCACAAGGCGTGCTAAAAGGAGTTGGGTTCTGAGCGGATGCATTGTTAGTAGTACCGAGTGAGGTTGAACGGCTCTCCTCTATTGGGGTTTCTGTCGTGGATGAATCTAAATAGTGCGGGACCTCTGGATTATACGCCCAATTTTATACCGACACCAATAGGTGAGCGAGCTAGTTAACCTAGCACTCCTTTACATTTTTTCTCTGGTATATTTAGCAGTAAATTACCTAAGAATAAGTGCTAAATGGAGCTTATTCACTGGGCGGCACAGGTTCGAGCCCAGAAATAGAATTTAAAACATTTAAGCTTTGAAAGAAGAATGAACAAAACGTCAGAATCGATTTACTCTTTCTGCAAAGTGAAACCGTGATACTCTCTCTCTCTATCGTAACGATAGAGCGCAAACTGCGTAGCATAAATAAACTAAACGTTAGTTCATCTTTGAAAACAGTACGAAGGCTATTCAAAGAAATTCTTTCATAAAATATTTATTAAAAATATTCATTTAAAAAGTTTTAAATCATTAGCTCTTTAAAAGCTATTTACGATTGAAAGGGCTCAACGTTGTTTAACTTCGGTTTCCAAGTTAGGACCGCCTACTCTCAGGAAAGGTCGCATATAAACAAAACATTAAAATTTATTTTTTATGTTTATTATAAATGGAAAGTTAATCGAAGAGGCCTAATAAAGGCGGTGAGATATAAAATATATAGAGGAAAATCTATAATTAATTTATAACGTGATAAGATAATTACTAAAAGCCTAAACACACTTCCGTCTAAGGGAAGGGTCGGCCATTTAAAAGTCAAAGAAAGTCCATACTCTCTTTGTCACCAAAAATTAAATCTATCCAAAACGAGTTCAAGATTTAAGATGAAGATAAAACACCTGCACTGCGAAAGCTCAAACCAAAATGAAGTACTTCACCAAAAATGTTGAGAAAATTCCAGGTTCTACAGCGAGTAAAAGTACGTCTTGTCGACACGTCGACAGAGAAGAAATTGAGTCTTTGTTTACATCGAGAGAGTGGTATCTGGCCGACAGTTGGCGCTGGTGGGCACACCCGCAACCTGTATAGCGATCGCTGGCGAGTTTTTACTGTTTTTTGTCTGTCGAGCAACAGAGTTGCAGCTATTATATATTCACCGGCTAAGTTAAATATTTGAAAATATATTTTGATGTTTTTGGATAGTGAAAGAATGCATACCAAGGATTGATACAATACTGTGAAGGTATAAGGTGATTGTGGTCAAATTATTTAATTATTGTCAGTAAGACAAAACCATTAAACTAGCTAGCACTTTAAAATTATCATCATCAGAAATTCAATTATTTGTGGTAAAAAGAAATTTGATAAATAGGAAAACCACATTGAGAAGCATAAATTACTCTACTATGCTGTCTATCCTCCCGCAACCTAAAAAAAGAAAAAGCCTCTCAAAATTCACCCACTCCACTTGTCACTTCTGGTTAAGATGAACCGGAATAATCCCCTGAACCTATTACATTAGAAAAATTGCACACATCTTTAAAGATACTTTTTTGATACAAGTATGTGATTATAAAATGGATTTTGAGCAAAGCGAAAAATCTATTTTTGGGTGAGAGTACCATGTCGTCCTGATGGAAGGTTCCTTTAGGTAGCCTTTCTAAGGGATATTTGCTACAGTGAAACTCCCAGAGAAATAAACCGAAGGTCTCTAGGATTCTAGCTCCTGGCGCGAGTATCCAGTTAAGGATATCGCTAGGGATCAGGGACGTATTTTTTAGATACGACACATAGCAATCTTCACCCGAATAGATTTAACTCTTTGATGTAAGGGAGAAGAGTGGTAAAAGGAAGGGGGTGCCGTTCTAAGTACCGGGTGGACCTCCTATCCGTACTACTACCGGCCGACATTCCTTTTACTTATCTTTAAGAAGGAATAGCCGCACATAGAGTAGTTTCGGGTGGGGGGGGGGGTCAGCCAAAGGGTGGGTCCATTAGGACGACATGGCACTCTCACCCAAAAATAGATTTTTCGCTTTGCTCAAAATCCGTTTTCTGGGGCGGCCTGTGACTGCCGGTGAAAAGTCCTTCTTTGTACCTTTTCTAATATAAATCTTCCAAATACAGTATACTAGAGAAAGATAAAAGCATGGAATGCAGAGGTTACAACCCTCGCGCAAACACCTTGTAGGTGTCGTGTATTTAACAAAGGCGTGCGAAAACCACTATTCACAGGCTGTCTTCCATTTAGATAATCCCTTCATCAATGGGGAGGGCCGTGACAGGCCCTAGAGAACACAGTTGGACTACCCCACCGACACCTACCACGCGCGCTCTCTAGGACATCCTTCTGTTTTGGACTTACCCGCAAAGTTGATAAATTTTTGCTCAGTGATTTTCGAAGTGTTTGTCGTTAATTCAACATGACTGACGTTGCTACTTCACCTTTACCAATGTTAAGTACCATAGTTTGTTTTGACAGTTTATTGCAGTACCGGGCATTTGTTCTGTTTCCAGTATTGTGGTTTTTAGTTTTGGAAGCGATTGGCCTGCCTAGGTATCGGCAGCCATTTTGGGTTGTGTTCGCTTCGGTAAATTTTCAAGTTATTATTGCCCATCTGGTACTCTGTCATCTAGGTTATATCACTTACGTTTTATGACCAATTTTATTATCATTATTTATTATTAGTTTTTACTATGGTATTTATTTGCTAGCAAGTCCAATTTGGACCTACGAAGAATAGCGATTTACAGTAGTCTTTGTTATAGTTTTGTACTCGCCTCAGGAAGGTGCTCGATTTAGACTATATCTTTGTTTATTTGTTACGTTGTCGTTATTCTTCGTTCTTGGTTATTACAATTACTAAGAAAAAAGCAATCAATTCTATTATTTTTCTTATATTATTGTGTGATGTTGGTTTTTTATTATGTAACCTTGAGAGCGAGAGCATAGAGTGCTCGTTTTCTGTTCTACAGATACGAGTTACCCCTTCTTTATTAGCTCGAGTAAGAGAGGTGGATTTCCCGTTTTCCGTTTTTTTACGATCACGAGTTATTCCTACCTCCTCTTATTCTCCGAGTTGATGATATTACGTTTAATGATATACACGTTTTATTGATGTGGTTACTGTTAATATAGCTAACACTATTAATAGGTTACGTTAGTGTAGGAGTCATTAATTGGGGTCGTTTTATGCCGACACCCTTAGCTCCGCCTTGAGTTATACTCCGCTATAATGGATACTCATTGGGTGAGAACTAGTCAGATCTTTGGAGTGCAACGGTGAAATCCGGCACTCAGACTCCGGCTGAGGCCTTTTGCACACGAACCTTTGTCATGTTTGATCACAATTACACTATTACGGCCCCTTTTTTCATCGAATCTCCGGCTTCACTAGAGATAACACAGCCATTCAGAATTGAGGTTAATGTTATCGTACCGCTGACGGTCACGATATCACGATGACGGGCCTTTGTCACCGGATCTCCGGTACAAACAGAGATCAATCAGACGATCAGGACCGGAGGTAACAATGTGATACCGATGAAGTCTATAGTTTCATGTTACGTGGTTACTGGTTATTAATATAATTTCTTAATATATTAAGGTGTTAGATACTACCATACTCACACATAATTAAGATTTAGTTGTTTTCTGTGGATTCATATGCCACTGACCAGAATCTCAAGGAACATCCAGACTTATGTCTTCTTTCTTTTACAGAAAGTCCGCTGCGCTGCCAAGGGCTGCTCCGCTGCCTTTACTGATCCCATGGGCCATGATCTATGCCGGTCCCATGCCCATTGCGCCATATCCTTCTCTCGGGAACCGGGACAAGCCCCCTACATGGTTTGGTTCCCGGAGTCATGCATGCTCTGCTATGAGCTGTCATCCCTACTCCTGAGCGAGGAGGTGAGTTGGTTCTAGTTTGTTCCTGTTAATATCCTTTGCGAGGAATTAATTGGTCTTTATATATTTACATCGGTTTTTGCTTCATCATTAATCCCCTCTCCTCTTTCAGGCTGATGATGAATCTCTCCGGGAGGCAAGAGCTACTCTCCGTCCTTGGGTGTCAGGTTTTGGGAGGAATGCGCCATCTGGCGCACCCTATCTCCTTGATGGAGACATGGCTTCTCGCCTATTCCCAGGCTCTACTACTGCAGCAGTTCCACCGGAGACAGCGGCCCCGTTAATTGAGGCAGTTAGAGCAACCATTCTAACGGAGGAAGAGGTTTTAGTGACGGAGGACGAGCCCTTTCTAGATCTGGACGACGAACCCATGGATGAGCAGGTAGGTGGTGATGAGTTGGTGGACCCCCTTTCACCCCACACTCCTTCCTCTACTGCTTCCTTTCACGGCTTTGATAAACCTACGGCTTCTCCTCGAGGTCCCTCCGTTCCTGTACGACCCAAGGTGAAGCCACTACGTACCTTTAAGCCTCCATGCTCATCCCGAGTACCGTTACTATCTGGGATGATGCCCCCTCTACTTTCACAGTAGGGAAGTTAGGCCCAGACTGCACCTCTAATCTGTTTTCCGAGAAGCTTCCCAAATTACCAGAAAATCTTCTCAAGACTGAGTTTGAGGCACGGAATAGGTTAGCTAGGTCTCTCCACTCCATTACCTCCGTGGAGTCTCTAGCCTCGCTTCATCCGACCGAGACCTTGTTCCGGGTATTCACAAAAAACCTGTCTCTGTCCTTCCAAATCGACTTACACGAGTTTTGTTCAGCTCGGGTTAGTTGCAGGAAACACGTTCTATCTGAGGCCTCGATCAGGCATGAACCGAACAGACTGATAGCTTCCCCCTGCTGGGGTAAGAACCTTTTTCCTCAGGAGGAGGTGAACAAGGTTCTACAAGACGCTGCGAGAGCAAACAAAATTTGCAAGCGAGGTGGGGCCTCACTGCCAAAAGGAAGGTTGAGGTTCAAAAGCAAACCTTCTTCAGGAAGAAACAGAGGTTTGCCCCTTACAAGACGAGCCGAGGTCACTACCATCAATCGTCGGTTACCCACTCGTCTTCACAGTCTCCTGCTGCTTCGTCGACTACAACCGAAGCACCCTCAACAGGTGGTCTACCTCACTGCTCCCCCAGGTACCCAACCCAACCCCGTTTGGATGCCCTCACCCGCATACAACCCTAGCTACGAACCCTCAGGTCCCTTTCGTGGACACCAGAGAGGTAGCTACAGGGCTAGAGGACAGTTCCGTCAACGAGGCGGACCTAGGACAAGGGGTTCTCGAGGAGGGAAGGGACCTAGATTCACTCCCTCGCAATGATATAGTCCCGGTAGGGGGGAGACTTTACCACTTTCGAGACCATTGGACCTTCAGTCCGTGGGCTCACAGCATAGTCTCCAAAGGCTTGGGGTGGAAATGGTCACAAGGTTCTCCTCCTCCACCAGTGGCTTTCTTCCAAAAACCCACTACCATTCTGAGGGAGTACACCACCGAGTTACTAAAGAAAAAAGAAATCAAACGGGTTCGATCGCTGAAGTTCCAAGGCCGCCTGTTCACAGTTCCGAAGAAAGGCTCGTCGGCATTGAGAGTGGTCTTGGACTTGTCAAAGCTAAATTCTTACATCCTCTGCGACAGGTTCCGGATGTTGACCATCTCTCAGGTGCGGACCCTGCTTCCCCGTGGGGCCGTCACCACCTCTATCGATCTTACCGACGCCTATTATCACGTACCAATAGCTCGAAACTTCTCTCCTTACCTAGGTTTCCGTCTAGGCAGGAAAGCCTTTGCGTTCAAAGTCATGCCCTTCAGCCTCAACATTGCACCCAGGATATTCACGAAACTGGGAGAGACAGTGTTAGAACAACTCAGGAACCAAGGGATTCAGATCGTTGCTTATCTGGACGATTGGCTCATTTGGGCTCGGTCAGCCCTGGAATGCAACAGAGCTACGAAGAAAGTACTTCGTTTTCTCGCCAACCTGGGATTTCGGGTCAATCTCCAAAAATCCCGCCTACTACCATCAGACCGCTTCGAATGGTTAGGCATACAGTGGGACCTTGCACGGCACAAGCTGGCTCTACCTCCCAAAAAGGTAAGAGAAATAGCTTCCAAAATCAAGAATTTTCTCAAACACAAACAGGTGTCCAGAAGAGCCTTAGAAAGAATCCTCGGCCTTCTTCAATTCGCTTCAGTAACAGATTGACTATTGAAAGCCAAACTCAAAGACATCAATCGAGTTTGGAGAAAGAGAGCCACAGTACCTTTAAGAGACAAGGTCTCGAAGATCCCCTCTGTCTTGAAAATGAGACTACTGTACAGCCATGGTCCGAACCGAAGAACCTCTCCAAATCGGTTCCTCTTCAATTCCCACCCCCACAAGTGACAATTCATACAGACGCGTCTCTAAGTGGATGGGGGGGTTACTACGAACGTCAGATGTTTCAGGGCTCTTGGTCACCCGCCATGAAACACTTCCATATCAATGTTCTCGAAGCCATGGCAGTGTTCTTGACCCTGAAGAGACTCTCTCCTCCGAGGTCGACCCACATCAGAGTAGTGTCAGACAGCACAGCCGTAGTACACTGCATCAACAGAGGAGGATCCAAGTCGCCCAACCTGAATCAGATCCTGGTCACTATCTTCGCCTTGGCAACAGAAAAGAACTGGTTCCTGTCAGCAACCCACCTAGCAGGAGTCCAGAATGTGATAGCGGACTCACTATCCAGGACGAAACCACTGGAATCAGAATGGTCTCTGGACATAATTTCATTCCGGTGGATACTCAGGCTGGTTCCGGGCCTTCAGGTAGATCTATTCGCAACTCAGATGAATCACAAACTTCCGTGTTATGTGACACCAAACATGGACCCTCAGGCTTATGCCATAGACGCATTAACCCTGGATTGGAACTATTGGAGGAAGATTTACCTATTTCCACCAGTGAATCTTCTATTGAAAGTATTGCACAAACTACACTCCTTCTGGGGGGCAGTGGCCTTAGTAGCACCTCACTGGCCAAAGAGCAGTTGGTTTCCTCTCCTCCTCGAGTTGAAACTCCGACCCTTCCGGATTCCATTCCCCAAACTAACCCAAGTAATCCAAACACAGACTGTATCAGATTCCTCAAGGATAGCCAAAACCCTAACTTTGTGGACTTCATGAAGTTTGCAGCTCATAAAGACGCAAACATTGACCCGGAAAACGTTCTCTTCATCAAAGCGGACAAAAGGGACTCGACAATTCGTCAATATGATTCGGCTGTTAAGAAATTAGCAGATTTCCTAAAGAATTCAGACCATACTCGTATGACTCCGAATTTAGCCATCTCGTTTTTTAGGTTATTATTTGACAAGGGCTTGGCAGCTAGCACTATAACTATCATCAAGTCAGCTTTGAAGAAGATCTTCCTTGTTGGGTTTAACATTAACCTGGCAGATTCCTATTTCTCATCTATTCCAAAAGCATGTGCTAGGCTTCGGCCTTTGGATCGGCCACAAAAGGTCTCTTGGTCTCTGAACAATGTCCTCAAACTTGCGTCAGACACGGACAATGACACCTGCTCTTATATCACTCTGCTTAGGAAGACTCTATTTCTAACAGCTATGGCCTCAGGTGCTAGAATCTCAGAACTAGCAGCTCTCTCACGTAACCCGGAAAACATAGATTTCCTCCCTACAGGCGAAGTACTGCTTTCTCCAGACAGAGCTTTCCTAGCTAAAAATGAGGACCCGCAAAATAGGTGGTCCCCTTGGAAGATTATCTCTCTTCCCCAGGATCCTTCGCTGCGTCCAGTCACTACTCTCAGGACCTTTTTAGCTAGATCGGCCACCCGCTCGTCTGGCTCCTTATTTATCAGGGAACAAGGGGGTACTATGACCATTCAAGGTATCAGACAACAAATCCTCTACTTCACTAAACATGCTAACCCGGAATCATTTCCCCATGCTCATGATATACGGTCAATAGCTACCTCCATCAATTACTTCCAGAACATGGACTTTGATGACCTTAAAAAATATACGGGTTGGAAATCTCCTATGGTTTTCAAACGCCACTATCTAAAGAACTTACAGGCGCTTAAATACCCTACGGTTGCAGTGGGGAGTCTTATCTCTCCCCATTAAACTCTGATTATTTCTTTATTCCATCTCTTCTCTCCTCCCTCCTAACCACCTCTCACACCACGTCGCCACTCTCCTGGGTGGTTCATTAGCCCTAAGTTATTTACCATGTTTAATTGCTATGATTTAACTGTTATTGTAATTACCATTCCTTTAATGTTTAGATATGCTTAGACATGTAAGATTGATACCTTTTGCGACTGGACACTCAGGTGATTCCTTGTCTTCATTTTATTTTAGCCTTACGTCCCCTATGTCTTTGGCAAGTTTGTGATTTTATGTTTACTTACAGTATTATATTATTGGCTTACATGGTGTTTGTTTTTTCCTTATTATGTTATTATTGTATTGGGCTTGGAAGGCATTCTCTGGTACATTTTCACCGGCCGTCACAGGCCGCCCCAGAAAAGGGATTTTGACGAAGGAAAAATCTATTTCTGGGAAGAGGCCTGTGACGCCCGGTGAAACCCTTCCCGGTTATTTGGTACGGACCCACCCCCTTTTTTCCTTGCCAAGCCATATGTTCTTGCAGAAGGATGTCCTAGAGAGCGCGTGTGGTAGGTGTCGGTGGGGTAGTCCAACTGTGTTCTCTAGGGCCTGTCACGGCCCTCCCCATTGATGAAGGGATTATCTAAATGGAAGACAGCCTGTGAATAGTGGTTTTCGCACGCCTTTGTTAAATACACGACACCTACAAGGTGTTCGCGCGAGGGTTGTAACCTCTGCATTCCATGCTTTTATCTTTCTCTAGTATATTTGGAAGATTTATATTAGAAAAGGTACAAAGAAGGACTTTTCACCGGGCGTCACAGGCCTCTTCCCAGAAATAGATTTTTCCTTCGTCAAAATCCCTTTTTTTGGGCTCAGCCATGTCGTCCTGATGGAAGCATACTAGAGAAATAACTTGAAAGTACTATATCTGTGGATTTGTTTGCGTGCCTTCTACCTTGAATGGATTCCTTATCTGGTATCCTAGAAATGTATATGAAATTCCAGTTAACTGTTATTTCCGCTAAACCTGGAACTGGTTTAGTGCTTCCTGCCCCCTGCAGGGAAAGTGTTGACATCAATGATAAGGATTCAAGGCTTGAATTTCCATAGGAACGGAAGGTAAAACTTTAGAGATTATCTTTCACATACCTTGGAAATCTGTATCCTGATTTCAAGTTGGGCCCTTCTAGAGTTTAATTAAAACTCTATCATGTTTTATTTGTCTGCAACTGAGATAGCAGCAATAAGACGCAAATACGTTTAGTATTTTTACCTTGCAACTAGATTATCAAATATAGTTATGATAGGGTATAAATCTGATCCAACATTAAAAACACATCAGGGTCCATATTTTCTCTTCTAGAAAAAATATTTAATTTCATTATCGGAATAATGCCACTCAATGGAGATGTGAAACCAAATCTGACTGACTTGTACAGATTTGGGGAATGCCTAAACACTGTGACGCAAACGTTCACTCGGCACTGGTGTTATTGGTCAGATATGCACCTATATGGAACAGTGTGTTGATCATCGTTGTGATTTGCACTCGAGGGTAAGTGTACCCATGCACCCGATGCACTGGAAAGTCCCAAAGCAGTTCACTGTTCATCGCAGCGCTAGACGACGGGTTTAATAACACTACCCACTGCCACCACAAAATGTTTTATTTCATGTACTTGCTTCGCATAGTGTTTGTAAAAGACCCTGGATGATCTCCACCCAGTGTATGAGCGGAGTCTTCCAAAGTCCATGTGTTCAAAGAAATTCAACGAAGAAGCAACTTTCCTTGGATCGTGACCTGCGGGTGTACTGTCAGGATCCGCTCTGCAAATAAAGTAGGTGAGCTTTGCTTTCAGTTGTCTTAGGGATAGGTTTGATCCTGAAGTTTCGCCTCTGAAGAGCTGTCCTCCCTTGAAGTCTGAAGTTCTTCGAAGATACACCTTTAGACACTCTACTGAGCATAGAGAGACATCTTCCTTCAGTGGGCAGATTCTCCAAGGACCCCACCTCTTAGTGGGTACCTCATTCTTGGCAAGAAAGGCAGGATCAGGAAAAAGGTTCAGTTCTCCTGTGTCTAGGAACTGAATATGGCCTTCGTCTCTGGATAAGGCCACTACTGTATTTCACTAACTCTAGCCGCTGAAGCTATTGCAAACAGAAAGATGACTTTCTGTGTTAGATCCTTTAGAGTACAATCATCATTGTTTAGGTTCGAAGCATAGTACAAGACTTTGTCCAAAGACCAGGTGATGGGCTTTGGAGGGGTTGCCGGCTTGAGTATAGCGCATGCTTTTGGGATCGTATTGAAGATTTCACTAGTGAGGTCCACCTCAAAAGCGTACAGAAGTGGTTAAGTCAGGGCCAACTTACACGCGGTAATTGTGGTGGAAGCCAGGCCTTGTTCGTGTAGGTGTATGATGGTCCAGCACTTTGCTGCAGTAGAGGGGCTTGAGTGTCTCAATGATGGGCTGGGCAATGGCGGTGGGGTAGTTTATCCACCCTGGCAGGCTCAACCATACCGCTAAGGCCAGTTCTGAGAGACCAGACCAAGACTGGACCCCTATAGGCCTTCTCCTTTATCTAAGATAGGCAAAGGCTAGGAGAAGGAAAACTCCAAAATCAAACCAAACAAGACCCCAACGGCGGAGCTTCCCAGTGCCGGCGGAAGAGGACAATGCCTGTCGGGCAGGCAACAAGGCGGGCCTTGACAACAAGAACCCGGCAGCCCGATGCAACCAACATCGGAGAAGCCGCCTGTCTCATATGTCTTGAGCCGCGGTGAAAACGGTGTGGGCCAAGTGTGTGTGCATGGCCGTTGCAAAGCCACGACCACCCAAAACAATATACCCAGCTACTGGCATTCTGTCGTTTCCTCCACCCTTCTTTATCTCTTTCTCAGGAGGCTGATGGCTTGACTTATACTCTTCAATGAAGTCAACTTTATCCTTCAAGATTCCAAACTTTTTGTTCGCTGCTAGGGCGAGAAAATCATGAGATGTAGGTTTGTTGATTCTCGAGAATGAAGCGTAGACAGTCGACTTCTGGACCAGTTGGGATAAAACTGGGTTCGGCAGAGGAAACAGCTTCAGTTTTAATTCTAGAACTAGAGGGAACCAATTGCTTCTGGGCCATTTGGGGGCCACTACTGCTGCTCTCCTTCTGAAGAATCTTAGCTTGTCGAGGACTCTTAGAAGGAGATTGGTTGGTGGAAACAGGTAAATGCGATTCCACCTGTTCCAGTCGAGGGACATAGCGTTTATCGCTTCTGCTTGAGGGTCCGTATAAGGGGCTACGTAACGAGGTAGTTTTTTGTTGTCACTTGTTGCGAAGAGGTTGGTCTGCAGTTCCGGGACTTTTTCCGAGGTGAAGGAGAATGGACCTGCGTCTAGGGACCATTCTGTCTCTATGGGCTTTCACCTGTATAGAGCATCCGCCGTCACATTGCGGAACCCTTGTAGGTGAACTGCTGATAGGTGCCATCCCTTCTTCCTTATCAGGTGGAAGGTGGCTAATATCACATGTCCTATGTGAGATGATCTCGAGCCTTGTCGATTTAGACATTTTGCTATCCCTTCATTGTTCAGAGCCAATCTGATGTGGATTGTTCTGCGAGGGGATAGTTTCTTCAACGTCAGGCAAACTGCCAGAGCTTCCAAAACGTTGATATGAAAGGTTTTGAACTGGTGCGACCAATTCCTTTGCACTTTTCTCTACTGAGAAATGGCCACCTTGTCGATTTAGACATTTTGCTATCCCATCGTTCTTCAGAGTCCATCTGATGTGGACTGTTCTGCGAGGGGATAGCCTCTTCAACGTCAGGAAAACTGCCAGATCTTCCAAAATGCTGATATGAAAGGTTGTGGTGGTTGCAGGGGAATTGTTCGTACTAGCCTCTTAACTGCGTGCACAATAGGGTCGGGGTCAACCTTGGTTGATCTCTTCGAGCGTTGGATGCGTATCTTCTCCAGACTCCTGATGCATCTTTTAGACGTGCTTTTAGCACCGGGTCTGTCACTGCCGCAAACTGGAGAGAGTCCAATAATCTTTCCTGTTGACGTTCTGAAATCCTCTTGTGACGGATTAGTCTCTTGACAGATCCCTCTATCTCTCTCCTCCTCTTGGATGGAATGGAGAGGTGATGTGACTTTAAGTCCCATTGGATTCCTAGCCATTGGAACTTCTGAGCTGTTGGCTGCCTTCAGACAAGTAGTCTTGGATGCTGCCCATACCAGTCAATCGTCTAGATATGCTAGTAATTGAACTCCTTCGGAGTTTAGCTGCTGGACGATTGTGTCTGCCAGCTTCGTGAATATCCTTGGGGCTGTATTCAGTCCAAAGGGCATTGCTCTGAAGAGTCACTTCTTCTGTAGCATGAATCCTAGGTAGGAGAAGAAAGGGCGGCTCAATAGAAGATGCCAGTGAGCATCTGTTGGGTCTATTGAGGCTGTGTTTGCTCCCTTTGGTAGAAGGGTCCTGATGTGTTGACAAGTAAGCATCCGGAACTTGTTGTTCTCAATGAACTTGTTGAGTGGAAACAAGTCTAGAATGACTCTGAGTTTGTCTGAGTCTTTCTTGGGAACACAAAAGTCTTCCCTGGAATTTGATGGACTTCGCTTTCCTTATTACCTTCTTGTTCAAGAGTTCTGAGGTATATTCTTCTAACAAGGGGGTGGAGTGTTGGAAGAATTCTGGAAAACGGGGTGGAGTCCTGTTCCATCTCCACCCGAGTCCACTCGTGATTAGGCTGTGGGCCCATGGATCGAAGGTCCAGCAATCCCAAAAGTGGTATAATCTGCCTCCTACTTGGAACCCCTCAGTGCTTGGGGGGTCATGAGGACTTGTGTCTGTGACCGCGTCCTCCTCTGACCCGTGAGGGGTTTCCGGAGGAGCCTCTTCTTTGGCCTTTTCCATTATAAGGATGAAAGGTGGTCGACTGCCTCTCAAAGCCAGGATTAAATGCTGGCGACTGGGCTACCAGCTGTTGAGGGACCATCTGGAAGGTGGTTTGAGGCTGTGCTACCAGTTGAGGCACCGTGGCCATGGTCACGGCCGGAAGTTACGCAGGTTTAGGTGATTTCCTTATCTTTTTGTTCTTAGGTTGGGGACCTCCGTCTGAGGAGGATTTCCTCTTTGATGTCATGCCCCACTTTTGGAGAAGGTTCCTATTCTCCGTGGCTGCTTTGGCTATGACTTCTCAGACCGCTTCCTGTGGGAAAAGGTCCTTGCCCCAGATGCATGATGAAATCAGTTTCCTGGGTTTGTGTTTCACTGTTGCCCAGGCAAACACGTGCTCTCTACAGGTCCTTCTTGACTTGATGAAAGCATATAAGTCCTTCACAAGGGTACCCATGTGAGACTTGGCCAGGAAAACATACATTTCTGGGGCATTATGTAGGCCTGCGCACATTTCCAGGCAGTACTGATGAGAAAGGGAGGCCGCTAGTCTCTCTTTCGTCTCCTGTTCTCTCCTCAGAAGATGGTCTGGCAACTTCGGGAGGTTCTCATTGAACTGCTGGCCTTCTATCTCTGGATCCAATTTCGAGACGGAGAAGGTTAGATGGACATCTTTCCACTTCTCCTTGCAGGTAGGCATTGCTAGAGAGAATGGTTTGCATTCCTCTAGAGATGGGCAGGGTTTGCCCTCTTCGATTGCCTTAATGACAAATTCTAGAGCTATCTCCGAAAAGGGGAAAGAGATGGAGGAAGGAGCAAAAAAGGTGGGATGCCTCTTGCTCAGTGCTGAGACTTTGGAGTTGATGTATCCGGCTCCTTTCAAGGACTTTACAAGGATGGCTTGTGCCTTGTCATGTTCAAAGACAATGACTTCCTTCGATACCGTTTCCTCACGGGACGCAAGTTCATCCCGCAGTCTCATGTAACAGTCTGGATAGGCTGAAAAGCTGGGCCAGAGCTCAAGATCTTCAAACAGTTTAGCTCCAAACATCTCTGAGACAAATAGCTTCCCATTCATCATGGGCATGTGCTCCTCGTACCTCCAGGGGTTGGTTTCAGAGCAGTGAGGGAGATCTGATACTCTAAGGGGCTTAATAGAGCCCCTGGAAGTTTCAGGGCAGTCCCTTTCCTGTAACTGACACTTGTTCTGTTGGATGGATTGCTTCGTTGCTTCCTGTTCCTTCCAGAACGATTCCAACATCTGCTGGATCGACGTGAGGAGTGCTTTGCTTTTGTCGACCTGTGTAGTTGGTTGAGGAGTTGGGGTTGAAGAGGTTGACGGCATAGGTTGGTATGCCGTCACAGTGAACTGAGGGTCCTAAGTTACCGTCGAAACGGATCCTTCTTCCTCCGTGCGTGGTAGATCCACATCTTCTTCAGGCCCTTCTTGCAGTAGGTCCTGCTCTGTGTCGGTGGACACTTCTGACATCCGTTCTTAGTGGATGTTCATGCCTTCTAGTGCCTTATGGATGTCTGTGTCGATCTTCAGCTGTATGAGAGGAGGCTGGACTTGTTCCTGGGGCACTACTGCTTTTGCTAGCGCCTTGGGGGACAGAAGGCACCTTAGAGATTCATTAGGTAAGTAAGGTCCCGGAGAGTTCTTTTGGAACCCTCTTACCCACTTACAAAGGGTTTCCCTTGCTGTGTCCCTAGTCTCCACAGTGACTGGGATGGCTTCTCTGAAACCGTTGGTCAGCAGGGTTGAGCAGGTAGAGAAACCTTTCGGGTCCCAATACTTCAGGGATCCGGATACGATACAGCAGGGGGCATGAGACCTGCACATCGTATGTCCACAAGAGTTCCCAAACATAGCTGCGCACTTCACCATTGGCTCCTCCTGCAAAAAAATGGTTTCAATGAGTATAAGGTTTTTATATCATTGATATAAATGCATACATTTTATTAGCAATAGTAATCACTATTGTAAATGGTAGCTTAGGATAGTAAGCTGGAAAGGAAATAGGAAAGACACATATCTGTGTTTCCTTTCCCAGGCAATTGCTGAGACCTCCGTCAGTAATAATATTTTAGATTCCCTGTTAAGGAGAATACAGGGTGGAAGAAACTCTAGTACTTAAAGTTAGGGTTAGTAAGTGTTTATACTAACTTGTCCACCTGTAGTATATTAATACTGATCAGTGATTTATTAGGGTCCCGATGATCAAAGGATTCATCTGGGTGTTGAGGGATTACTCAACCTCAACATTATATTGTGGTCCCAACAATAGACTGTGAAAGGAAACACAGAGTATATTAGAAAATAATTGTACTACTGTATTTTTTTGTATGCTGTAGTTCAGCCAGTGTACTACCGGGGTTAGGTTAGTACCGGGCGGCACTAACTGATAGAGAGAGAGAAAGCATTAGGGAATGAGAGTTTCCTATTATTATGGTTTAGCACAACAATTGGAAGTGTAGGAGGACTATCAGGCCACCTACTGTCTCCTTGCCAGAATGAGAATTCCAATGGAAGGGGTAATAATCTTTTTGATTCTAGCTTCCATCCATCCACAAAAGGCCTGCCACCAGCTGTACTACCGACGGTAATAATTGTGGATGGCAGACCAAAAGAGGGCCGAAGACTTCTCAAAAGTATGTTGGGTTTCCCACCGGCAGCCGTCAGGGCCGGCTCAATCTTCCCCCTGTGACATTCACTTCCGGTGAAGGAAGGACATAAGGAGGAATGTGGCTGAGGTGGCTGGGCTAATTGCCACCGGTAGGGTCCCGGCCGGCAACGCAGACAACCTGGCAAGCCAGGATGACTGTCAGAATACCGGCGAAAGAATGTTGTGTCCGCTATGCCGACACTAAAGGACAGAAGGGGGAAGGGAAAGAGTCTTGTAGTTCACTGGAGGAGACGTGGCGGCAGGTATGCCGCCTACCTCCAACAGTGGACTGGGGAAGCGCAGCTGCCTGTGCCGACGACAGCGGCAGAGGAAACATGATTCCTTTGCTGGCAACATCGCCGGCGGCAAGACAAGGGCACCCTGAGTTAATTACCATCTATCCCAAAGCCGAAGTTCTACTCGATGGCAATGAAGAAAGACGGTGTTTAGTTACTATCTAACCCAAAGTCGGACTTCTACTCGACGGCAATGAGGAAAGACAGTGGTTGCCGCCTGTAATGGCAGCGGTACTCAGGGAGGGAGGAAAGGTTTAGCTTCTTTTTCTCTAAAAGAGAATATCGAACATTATTCGTAATTCCAGAGGATGTAAATCCTCACCTGAATTAATAATGAACGATAGGGTGAAGCTAAATGTGGAAAATTACTTTACTAACGTATATATGAGCCAGGCTAGCCTAGCTCTGGAAGGAACCACGGCCATGTTGGTACCGCCGGGGTTCCGAGCAAGGTTGGTACGGCCGGGGCTCCCGCCGAATACAAAAAGAAAAGTTACATAATCGGAAGAGGAATAATAATTTTTCTGTATGCACGATCTTCACTTGTATAATTTGCCTAACTAGCTAATATTATAGCTAAATACCGGGAATTGTCGCCTTACTAACTAAATAAAATCTAATGATAATCGGCGACAGCAGTCGTACAATGGCTGCCTCCGGTCATGCCAACGCTCAACCAAACACACTTAAATTATTCGAATTTAACTATGAGAAGGGAGCCTAAAATTATACACAGGAAAGAATTAATACTCAACTTTCCAGAGGATGAAGATGCTGGAGATTGCATAATTATTCCGAAAACACCGGGAAAACTTTGGGAGACCACCTAGCTTAAACGCTACAAGTAGAGGAATGGCAGGAGGTCTACCGGGTACCTAGTACGGCACCCCCTTTCTTTCGCCACTCTTCCCTCTTACATCAAAGAGTTAAATCTATTCAGGGTGAAGATTGCTATGTGTCGTATCTAAAAAATACGTCCCTGATCCCTAGCGATATCCTTAATTGGATACTCGCGCTAGGAGTTGAAATCCTGGAGACCTTCGATTTATTTTTCTGGGAGTATCATTGTAGCAAATATCCCTTAGAAAGGCTACCTAAAGGAACCTTCCATCAGGACGACATGGCCGAGCCCAAAAAATATTAAATAAGTTTTGAGATATATATAGTATGTGTATGAAAATATGGTCATCATAACTGATAAATGTATCCCTTCTCATGTGTTGAAATACAAATGTTATCAGAGGACACATTCAGCAAGGAATTTTTATGGTTACCAAGGCATGCAAATTGCAGTTACAAGGGATGAATGGTTTTACTGGATCTGGGCAGGTTTTCAGTAAACACAATAGTGTTTTTATCCATGTCTCCAGGTGAAAAACTCTTGCATGAATTAATAACTTTTATTGAATACTTCATCCTCAACCTATGAATAAGATTCTGAAGTTTTGTTAGATGACTATATTTAAATGACTATAGTAAGTCTCTTTTACTATTTTACAACTCTTTGTATCAGTCAATTACTTTTATTTTTTATATAAAAGTATTATTACTTTTATATGGGTACTTTCTTAAATCTAACAGCATGCATATATGAAGAATGTATATTAATGTAAAAGTAAAATTACCCCTTCTTCAAAAAGTGGATTTCCTCTAAGGAAACATTTGGAAAAACATGACGACGGTTCTTTATGAAATAATCCAAATGTTAAGATTCATTTCCTGAGAAGATTTTTGAAGCCATCCTATCACACTAAAGTTCCATTCATTCTTAACAAAACTATGACTTGAGAATTTGCCGTTTTTTCTCCGAAATTACCAAATTAAGTTAAGGTCTTTTTAATTGTTCTCCTTTAATTAAAACTTAACATCTTGAGACTATTCTTATATGAAAAAATAAATACCTTGGCAATAAAAGAAGGTGTCGTAATGCATCATGAAACATCTGTGAACAAAAATACATAAATACTCATACATTACTGACCACAATCTCCAATGGCATAAAACCTTGTTTTCGTAATATCGAACAGTTCCACATAGCAGCCCTTGCCAGCATCACACTTGCAGCTCCTGTTTCTTTCCTGAATTTCTCAATGTCCTCATAACAAGTTATCTCTTTTGAGCCACCACTGAAAAACAAAGAAAATATCTGTATTCCGAGCAATTTTTCTTTATTGCTCACACATTATACAATATGTTTATAACAAAAATTCAAGTATTGTACTGTATCATTTGAATAAGTACCAACTCCCAATTTACTCTGAATTATAATATCTACCTCAATAAATGCCTTTTTTCATGATATTTATAAGCTTCCAAAAGATAAGTTGGGTAAATCAAATCTGAAGTCAAGCTCTATTTATTTATCATTTGTGGTGGATAACGGGGGAGGGTGGGCTGTGGCACCCTAGCAGTACCAGCCGAACTCAGTTGAGTCCCTTGTCAGGCTGGGAGGAACGTAGAGAGGAGAGGTCCCCTTTTTTGTTTCATTTGTTTGAGTCGGCTACCCCCCAAAATTGGGGGAAATGCCTTGGTATATGTATGAATGTATGATTCCCTATTTACATAAATTTTATGGCAAACCTCACACATTTCTTATACAGTACTCTTTTATCCTTTTGTTACTATTAAAATTCAGAATTTCTATTAGATACTGCATCATCTCTCAAAAATTGCAGATTATTAGAAGAGAGTAATTATCCAATTATCAAAACTAGTGGGCAAAGGTAGGTTTTGACTGCATGAAAACCTAAAATGCACAATGAATTATTTCTCTGTTGACTTATCACCAAGCCTTCAATAAAATGGGATAAAAGTTTTCCTTTCATATTTCCAATATGACAAGTTGAAAAAAAAAATTAAAAATATATCACCACCATCATCAACCCTAAGTGGAAAAGCAAAAGGCTTATAAGGCCAACAAGGAGTATGAAAGAAAAAACAGCCCAGTATGGAATAAAAGGAGAAGTAAAGAGTATAAAATTCTAAAAAACATAAAATAGGCAAAATATGCATACTTATAAATAATGAATACTATCAATTCTAATACAATTTGATTTTTCCTAGTTATAAAATCCTGAGTCATTTATATGGGGTAACTGCTAGTCAGGTTCTCTACGACCGGCCAATCAAAAAATTGGTTTGATTGCACCATGCTTTGTTGCTGGGCAACCTTTGCGCATGCGCAGGGAGCAAGAGGGTTCTTGCTCACCTAACCTCCCCACAACACTTAACTGGTCAAAGACTTGCAAGGTGGTTGAAGTGGAAACTTTGGTAAATGACTCAGGTTTTAATAGCTAGGAAAAATATAAATTTTATTAAAATTTGTAGCTTATTCCTAGACAGATACAAACTTCTGAGTCATTTATATGGGAGTTACCCTCAGGAAGGAGGAAGTTTTCCCTTTGTCAGGGGTGAAGTGGTATGAACATCAAGTGTTACATAAAAATGTTATTTTCATTAGTAAAATAAATTTTTGAATATACTTACCCGATGATCATATAGCTGTCAGCTCTGCTGCCCGACAGAAAAAACCTACGGGCTGAATACGCCAGCGATCGCTATACAGGTGGGGGTGTACATCAACAGCGCCATCTGTCAAGTAGGTACTCAAGTACTCGATGTCAACATAGAACCAATTTTCTCCTCTGTCCACTGGGTCTCTATTGGGGAGGAAGGGTGGGTCCTTTAATTTATGATCATCGGGTAAGTATATTCAAAAATTTATTTTACTAATGAAAATAACATTTTTCAATATTAAACTTACCCGATGATCATATAGCTGATTCACACCCAGGGGGGTGGGTAGAGACCAGCATTACATGTTGACATTATTATGAGCTAAGTATTCCGTATTTCATTTTAGCAGTTATTCAAAATAACAAGCATAAAATAAATAAGTACCTGGTAAGGAAGTCGACTTGAACAATTACTCTGCCTTTTTAAGTACGTCTTCCTTACTGAGCCTCGCGATCCTCATAGGATGCTGAGCGACTCCTAGGAGCTGAAGTATGAAGGGTTGCAACCCATACTAAAGGTCCTCATCAAAACCTCTAATCTAGGCGCTTCTCAAGAAATGACTTTGACCACCCGCCAAATCAAGTAGGATGCGAAAGGCTTCTTAGCCTTCCGGACAACCCAAAAATATTAATAAAACATTTCAAGAGAAAGATTAAAAAGGTTATGGAATTAGGGAATTGTAGTGGTGGAGCCCTCACCACTACTGCACTCGTTGCTACGAATGGTCCCAGAGTGTAGCAGTTCTCGTAAAGAGACTGGACATTCTTAAGATAAAAAGACGCGAACACTGATTTGCTTTTCCAATAGGTTGCGTCGAATATACTTTGCAGAGATCTATTTTGTTTAAAGGCCACGGAAGTTGCGACAGCTCTAACTTCGTGTGTCCTTACCTTCAGCCAAACTTGGTCTTCCTCATTCAGATGGGAATGAGCTTCTCGTATTAACAGTCTGATAAAATAGGATAAAGAATTCTCTGACATAGGCAAAGATGGATTCTTAACTGAACACCATAAAGCTTCAGACGGGCCTCGTAAAGGTTTTTAAAATAGAACTTAAGAGCTCTTACAGGACATAATACTCTTTCTAGTTCATTTCCAACCATACGATAAGTTTGGAATATCGAACGATATTGGTCAAGGCCGAGAAGGCAGCTCGTGTTTGGCTAGAAAACCAAGTTGTAGAACATGTAGCCGTTTCGGATGAGAATCCGATGTTCTTGCTGAAGGCATGAATCTCACTGACTCTTTTAGCTGTGGTTAAGCATATCAGGAAAAGAGTCTTAAAGGTGAGATCTTTCAGGGAGGCTGATTGAAGCGGTTCGAACCTGTCTGACATAAGGAATCTTAGAACCACGTCTAAATTCCAACCAGGTGTAACCAAACGACGCTCCTTCGTGGTCTCAAAAGACTTAAGGAGGTCTTGTAGATCTTTATTGTTGGAAAGATCTAAGCCTCTGTGACGGAAGACTGATGCCAACATGCTTCTGTAACCCTTGATAGTGGGAGCTGAAAGAGATCGTTCTTTCCTCAGATATAAGAGAAAGTCAGCTATTGAGTTACAGAGGTACTGGTCGAGGATACGGATACTGACTTGCACCAGTTTCGGAAGATTTCCCACTTCGATTGGTAGATTCTAAGGGTGGATGTTCTCCTTGCTCTAGCAAACGCTCTGGTTGCCTCCTTCGAAAAAACCTCTAGCTCTCGAGAGTCTTTCGATAGTCTGAAGGCAGTCAGACGAAGAGCGTGGAGGCCTTGGAGTACCTTCTTTACGCGTGGCTGACGTAGCAGGTCCACCCTTAGGGGAAGTGTTCTGGGAACGTCTACTAGCCATCGAAGTACCTCGGTGAGATATTCTCTCGCAGGCCAGAGGGAAGCAACTAGCGTCAACTTTGTCCCTTCGTGAGAGGCGAACTTCTGCAGTACCTTGTTGACAATCTTGAACGGAGGGAATGCATATAGATCTAGATGTGACCAATCTAGTAGAAAGGCATCTATATGAACTACTGCTGGGTCCGGGATAGGTGAGCAAACTATTGGGAGCCTCTTGGTCATCGAGGTTGCGAAGAGATCTATGGTTGGCTGGCCCCAGGTGGCCCAAAGTCTCTTGCATACATCCTTGTGGAGGGTCCAATCTGTTGGAATTATTTGTCCCTTCCTACTGAGACAATCTGCTATGACATTCAAGTTGCCTTGGATGAACCTCGTTACTAGTGAAAAGTCTAGACCTGTTGACCAGGTGAGGAGGTCTCTTGCGAACTCGTACCATGTCAGAGAGTAGGTCCCTCCTTGCTTGGAGATGTACGTCAAAGCAGGGTGTTGTCCGTGTTCACCTCCACCACTTTGCCTTGAAGGAGAGACCTGAAGCTTTTCCAGGTCAGACGTACTGCCAGTAGCTTCTTGCAGTTGAAATGCATTGTCCTTTGACTCGAGTTCCATAATCCCGAGCATTCCCTACCGCCTAATGTCGCACCCCAGCCTACGTCCGATGCGTCCGAGAAGAGAACGTGGTTGGGAGTCTGAACAGTCAGGGGAAGACCCTTTCAAAGGTTGATAAAGTCCTTTCACCAAGTCAGACCAGACTTTATCTTTCCGGAAACAGGGATCAAGACCGCTTCTAGCGTCTTGTCCTTTTCCAGTGAAAAGCTAGATGATACAGAAGAGGACGGAGGTGTAGTCTTCCAAGTGACACAAATTGAACCACGGATGACAGTGTCCTAACCAGACTCATCCACAGCCTGACAGGGCAGCGTTCCTTCTTCAGCATCTTCTGGATGGATAGCAGGGCTGGGGGTTGATCGTCTTGTTCAGCAATGTCCTCATCAGAGGGTTCCTCATCCGAAACTGATGAGGAAACGACAACGGAGTGGGCAACGTCTGACTCGCTGAATCCGGTCGCACTGGTGGATGCGTGACGGAGCCGGACACAATATCATGGTACTGCTGCACAGTCTGTGAACTGTCAACCATGGGGACGCGAGGAAGTACAGCGTCAACCCGAAACTGTCTAGACTGTCTGGGTTGTGCAGTCAACCCCCTACCAGGTTGCTGAGGTTGCCGCACTGCGTCACAACAAGTCACCTCTGCTGGTTGTTGAACGTCTTCCTAGTGACACACTGAACGTCCACAACCACCTCCGAGAGTCGCTTAACGTCAACGTGCGACTGGCAACCCACACTGGGTCGCATCGGTGGAGGAACCACCTCAACTGGCGGACGCGAGTAGGATACCTCAGCGTCAACAGGGCGCACAACCAACCGGTAGGAAGGTTGTTGGCCAGAAGGTTCTTCTCCGTAAAAAATCCTCTATCAAGGACACAAGCTTGGACTGCATGTCTTGCAGCAAAGCCCATTAGGGTCTACGGGAGCAGGTGTGGCAACAGACGGGGTTAGCGACTGAAGCGGAACCATTTACCATCCCTGGAAGCTTTGTTATGCTTTAATTAAAGTCCATAGGAGGCTAAGCAGCTTAAGGCTCCTCTCCAAATGACAGAGTCCTCAAAGGAATATCAGTAGGAGGGAGAACAGCACTTTCTCATCTACAGGAACCATGTCCGAGAAAAGCTAGGTTATCTCAGTGAGGGTCTCACTGGTGCATAAGCAGCAGACCAGAAGGCAACGTATGTAACTGCTTGACAGTCTGTGAACTGTCAAAAACTGAACTGTCAACTACAACAGGTGCGTGAGGACATACAGCACTGGTGCATTAGCAGCAGACCAGAAGGCATCATGTAACTGCTTGACAGTCTGTGAGCTGGCAACAACCAAAGCTGTGTGGGGAAGCCTCAACTCCTGACTGACTAGTCTGCTGCGGGCGAGTGGCGGTAACCACAGTGGGTTGCGGAGGCTGACACACCGTGTCAAAACACGGCAGCTTGTGGTAGCTCACGCACGGCAACGGAGTGCTCCGTGTGTCTGTGGGAGTCAGCATGCGTCTGGCAGGGTCGACTGCGCATGGGTGGAGGAGCTCTCACAACAAGAGTGTGGGAGCAGGCAGCCGCAGCGTCTGCTGGGCGCACAACCGTGGCAGGTTGTAGGCAAACGGGTGCATCGTCAACCTTCTCCGCAGTCGGCGTGTGGGAGCAGGCAACAACCAAAGCGGAGTGGTGGTGCGTGGTGGGGACTGCCGTGGGTTGCGGAAACTAACGCATCGCGTCAAAACACGGCAGCTTGACTCCACCTTCCCACTGCTGATGCGGTAGCTCACGCATGTCAACGGAGGGTGCCGCACGTCGGCTAACGTCAACATGCGTCTGGCAGGGTCGACTGCGCATCGGTGGTGGAGCTCTCCGCAGCCGGAGTGTGGGAGCAGGCAGCCTCAGCGTGAGCTGGGCGCACAACCGTGGCAGGTTGTAGGCTAACGGGAGCAGTGTCAACCTTCTCCGCACGAAACTCCTGCATAACCGCAGCTAACTGAGTCTGCATAGACTGCAGTAAAGACCACTTAGGGTCTACAAAAGCGGCAACAGACGGAGCTACTGTCCGTTGTGACTGAGGGTCTAAAACAGCTGGTACGGCAACAGACGGAGTTACTGCCTGTTGCGGTACCACCTTGCCTCTCTTGGGAGGTGTGCAGTCGTCGGATGACTGCAGCGAGTCCGAACTGACCCAGTGGCTACACCTGGGCCGTTGGACTTGCGCGGAAGGGACCGACTTGCACTTAAAAAGCTGCGAGATGTGGTCCATGGTTTCTTACGAGAAACCTCTTCCGCAGACGAGGAATAAATGGGCTCTCTCGTCTTTGTGTGGGTGGGGCGATCTTGGGTAGATACGCCCGAAACCACGGAGGGAAAAACGTCTGTTCGTTGATCAAGGCCTGTGGAACCCATAAGTCGTTCGACATTACTTCTCCCCTGGGCTTGGGAGCTTGTAAGAGGTCCCGGACTAGGTGAACGACTGGCACGAACAGACGAACCCTCGGACGCAACACTGTAACACTTTGCGCATATCACTTTATCACTTAGATTTTCTGTTTTGCACTTATTTCACTGAAATCGAAACTTTAACTGATTTCTACCTGAAACACGCAATCCTATCCTTCATTAAAAGGTAGTAATTGCGAAAACAGTCGTACAATGCAACAGAAAACATATATAAAGATAAAGAATTCAGTGGCTGGGAAAGAGACTAAACACTAGATCAAATAAACTACGTTTACAATCTCTCACCGCACATAGCCTGGGAACAAGAATAAAACCCCAGAAACGTTTTACCTTCTTCCCCTACAGTGACTAGGGAGGAGAGTAAAAAACGAGAACAACGTTACCAGCTTGAACGAAACGTTTAATCTCCTCTCTCTCCCTCCGTCTCTATCTCTCTCTCTCTTTCTCTCTTGATTTCGCACCTGAGAGAAGAGCCCAATTATATATCGTTAAAACATGTTATTTGCAAAAGGAAAAAACTGAAAGGTTTTCCAAATAAAAAGTTCCTTTAATTTAGAATTTAAACCATTTAAGCTAAGAAAGAATGAACGAAACGCCAGAATCGGTTTACTCTAACTGCAAAGTGAAACCGTGATACACTCTCTCTCTATCGTAACGATAGAGCGCATGTTGAACGTCCTGAACGTCAACAACTGCGTAGACTAAAAACTAAACGTTAGTTCATCTTTGAAAACAGTACGAGACTATCAAAGAAATTCTTTCATAAAACATTAAAATTTAAAAAGTATTAAATTCTTTAAAGGTTAAATACGATATAACGGGCTCAATGTTAATTAACTTCGGTTCCAAGTTAGGACCGCCTACTATCAGGAAAGGTCGCATATAAACAAACATAAAAATTTATTGTTATATGTTTATAATAAATGGAAAGTTAATCGAAGAGGCCTATAAAGGCGGAGAGATATAAAATATATAGATCTATAGCGTGTTAAGCAAAATTACCAAAAACCTAAACACACTTCCGTCTAAGGGAAGGGTCGGCCATTTAAAAGTGAAAGAGAGTCCATACTCTCTTCGTCACCATAATTAAATCTATCCAAAACGAGTTCAAGTTTTGAAATGAAGATAAAACCCCTGCATAGCGAAAGCTCAAAACTGGAAAAGTGTACTTCACCAAATCGTTGTGAAAACAAATCCAGTCAGTAACAGCGTATTTAGTAGGTCTTGCCAGTGGCACGACAGAGAGAAAATTGGTTCTATGTTGACATCGAGTACTTGAGTACCTACTTGACAGATGGCGCTGTTGATGTACACCCCCACCTGTATAGCGATCGCTGGCGTATTCCGCCCGTAGGTTTTTTCTGTCGGGCAGCAGAGCTGACAGCTATATGATCATCGGGTAAGTTTAATATTGAAAAATGTGATTTCAGCATATCATCAAATAACAAGGAAATTCGAGACATTCTTACTTGCATTGGGGTGAAAACCAATGGAAGGCTTCAAGTCCAATCAAGGTCACCATCACCCTTAGTGTCCATTATACCATATAATGCAGAGAATAATTAGGCCTGAGGCTAGAACCGGCACATGTCCCGGGAGAGCTGACAGTTAAAATTATTTGTTGCGCTGCAACCATAAAGCCTACTGAAAGGATGTCCAAAAACCTGCATGTGCCATCTTTAAAATAATTGTATGTAAAGGTGGGTTTTCTCTTCCATCCATCAACTTTGAGGACTTGTACAACCGAGTGATTCTGCGGAACGCTGAGGTTGCGGCGTACACCACATGTATCGTGTGTTTGACGCTTCCCCTGTATAAGCTCTAATGATACTTTCTTTTAACCAGAGAGAGAAAGTGCTTCTGAATGGTTTCTTTTGGAATGGCCAGAGCTTGCAAATAAAGTGCGGTTTAAGGACTTGTACTACCGAGTGGTTTTGCAAAATGCTAAGGTTGCGGCATGCCCATGTGTATCACATGCTCGAGGTGGCACCCCTAGTAACACTTTCTGAGGATGCATAGGCTCTCATGATAGTTTCTTTGAATCACAGAGAGAAGGTAAATCCAGGTAAATTCTAAAATGCAGTTAGCACTTAGGTTCTGACTTCGTCTAGAGCCTCTGGTGGCGTGATTGGTAGCAACCTTGCCTTTCATTTCAAGGGGCTAGGGTTCGATCCCTATATGAGATAGAAATTTATTTCTATTTGAACACTACTGGAGAAGTCAACAATGAGTTGGGAAAGCCAAGGACTTCTTCCACATATGCAGCAGATGAGGCAATCTCCAGGGACTTTGTCTTGGATAAAGCTAAGACTAGCAGGAGTGTGTCTGTCTTTGGGGCTTCATTTCTCACATTGTCAACTGAAAGAGCTTTGTTGGGTTTCCCAAGAGCAGATGAGATATCTGCTCTTCTAAGAAAAGCAGATATTGCTGTTCCACTTTGGTCTTGGCCCAGGGTTAGATTATTACCTTCCTTCTTTACATCCAGCTTGCCATCCCCACCCCACCTCACAAAGCAGGGTGGCGGAGAAGGATCAGAAGACTGCGTTCTAAGAGGAGAAAGAAAATGAGCCATGAAATTTCTTAAAATTAGTGATAAAACCGCAACAGGATGAATCTCGCTTGGTTTTCTTTCTCCTCTTATTGCAGAATTCCTGTCACTGGGAGGCTATCCACTCCCTACATACCACACAAGAGGAAGACTGTGTAGTCATGCCCCATGTAAGCATGCTATAAAGAATGGTGATCCACATTAGGCTTGCTCATGAAAGTCCCACAATGTTGTCCGGAAATTCTAGGGCAAGACCGCATGCCCGAATGCAGTTTCTCCATGAACAGGCACACACTATCAATTTGCAAAGAAAATAAAAAAAGTTAATTACTCAAGTTTGTCGAAAGAGAGTACGTCTGTCGTACTTGGCAGCTAAAATAATAGTGGCTTCTCAGTGAGCTGGAAGGAGGCCAGGGCTTTCCCTGGTATCCATTACTAACTACAGTACTAACACTCGTTAAAAATTTTACCAGCTGAGTTTTCAGCTTTGCTGAAATCATACTTCTAATAAAGCACAAAGGTTTGCATCCATATAGGAACAACCAGTGAGAAATTGAAAATCTCAAAAACTTAGATCAGAAGGGACTTTAGCCTGATATTGCAAGTGATAGAAGACTGGAAAAAAAACTTACCAAATGTCAAATCAGATAAAAGAATAATGTAGAATTTCAATGCTAATGATGATGATCAAAATATTAATGAATATAAAAATGTTATTTTCCTTAGTAAAATAAATTTTTGAATATACTTACCCGGTGATCATGTAGCTGCAGCTCTGCTGCCCGACAGAAAAAACCTACGGGCGGGATACGCCAGCGATCGCTATACAGGTGGGGGTGTACAACAACAGCGCCATCTGTCGAGCAGGTACTCCAGTACTTCTTGTCAACAAAGAACCAATTTTCTCCTCGGTCCACTGGGTCTCTATGGGGAGGAAGGGAGGGTCCTTTAATTCATGATCACCGGGTAAGTATATTCAAAAATTTATTTTACTAAGGAAAATAACATTTTTCAATATTAATCTTACCCGGTGATCATGTAGCTGATTCACACCCAGGGGGGTGGGTGGAGACCAGCATACATGTTAACATTAGAAGCTAAGTATCCCGTATTTCATTTTAGCAGTTATTCAAAATAACAAACATAAAATTAATAAGTACCTGGTAAGGAAGTCGACTTGAACCATTACTCTGCCTTTTTAAGTACGTCTTCCTTACTGAGCCTCGCGATCCTCTTAGGATGCTGAGCGACTCCTAGGTGCTGAAGTATGAAGGGCTGCAACCCATACTAAAGGACCTCATCACAACCTCTAATCTAGGCGCTTCTCAAGAAAGAATTTGACCACCCGCCAAATCAACCAGGATGCGAAAGGCTTCTTAGCCTTCCGTACAACCCAAAAACAACAATAAAAAGCATTTCAAGAGAAAGATTAAAAAAGGTTATGGGATTATGGGAATGTAGTGGTTGAGCCCTCACCTACTACTGCACTCGCTGCTACGAATGGTCCCAGGGTGTAGCAGTTCTCGTAAAGAGACTGGACATCTTTAAGGTAAAATGATGCGAACACTGACTTGCTTCTCCAATAGGTTGCATCCATTACACTCTGCAGAGATCTGTTTTGTTTGAAGGCCACTGAAGTAGCGACAGCTCTAACTTCATGTGTCCTTACCTTCAGCAAAGCATGGTCTTCCTCATTCAGATGAGAATGGGCTTCTCTAATCAAAAGTCTGATGTAATAAGAAACTACGTTCTTTGACATCGGTAAAGCAGGTTTCTTAATAGAACACCATAAAGCTTCTGATTGTCCTCGTAATGGCTTCGTACGTCTTAAATAGTACTTAAGAGCTCTTACTGGGCATAGTACTCTCTCTTGTTCGTTTCCAACCAAACTGGACAGACTTGGAATCTCGAACGATTTGGGCCAAGGACGAGAAGGGAGTTCGTTTTTAGCTAAAAAACCAAGCTGTAAGGAACATGTAGCCGTTTCAGATGTAAATCCTATGTTCCTGCTGAAGGCGTGTATCTCACTGACTCTTTTAGCTGTTGCTAAGCAAACGAGGAAAAGAGTCTTCAAAGTGAGATCTTTAAAAGAGGCTGATTGAAGCGGTTCGAACCTTGCTGACATCAGGAACCTTAAAACCACGTCTAAGTTCCAACCTGGTGTGGCTAACCGACGCTCCTTTGAGGTCTCAAAAGACTTAAGGAGGTCCTGTAGATCTTTGTTGTTGGAAAGATCTAAGCCTCTGTGGCGGAAGACTGCTGCCAACATGCTTCTGTAACCTTTGATCGTAGGAGCTGATAGGGATCTTACCTTCCTTAGGTGTAAAAGGAAGTCAGCTATCTGCGTTACAGAGGTACTGGTTGAGGATACTGAATTCGCCTTGCACCAGCTTCGGAAGACTTCCCATTTTGACTGGTAGACCTTGAGAGTGGATGTCCTCCTTGCTCTGGCAATCGCTCTGGCTGCCTCCTTCGAAAAGCCTCTAGCTCTTGAGAGTCTTTCGATAGTCTGAAGGCAGTCAGACGAAGAGCGTGGAGGCTTGGGTGTACCTTCTTTACGTGAGGCTGACGCAGAAGGTCCACTCTTAGAGGAAGAGTCCTGGGAACGTCTACTAGCCATTGCAGTACCTCGGTGAACCATTCTCTCGCGGGCCAGAGGGGAGCAACCAACGTCAACCTTGTCCCTTCGTGAGAGGCGAACTTCTGCAGTACCTTGTTGACAATCTTGAACGGGGGGAACGCATAAAGGTCTAGATGGGACCAATCCAGAAGAAAGGCATCTACGTGAACTGCTGCTGGGTCCGGAATCGGTGAGCAATAATTTGGGAGCCTCTTGGTCATCGAGGTAGCGAACAGATCTATGGTGGGCTGACCCCACAGGGTCCATAGTCTGTTGCAAACATTCTTGTGAAGGGTCCATTCTGTAGGGATGATCTGACCCTTCCGGCTGAGGCGGTCTGCCATGACATTCATGTCGCCTTGAATGAACCTCGTTACAAGCGATATCTTTCGATCTCTTGACCAGGTGAGGAGGTCCCTTGCGATCTCGAACAACGTCATCGAATGAGTCCCTCCTTGCTTGGAGATGTACGCCAAGGCTGTAGTGTTGTCGGAGTTCACCTCCACCACCTTGCCTAGAAGGAGGGACTTGAAGCTTCTCAAGGCCAGATGAACTGCCAGTAGCTCCTTGCAGTTGATGTGTAGTGCTCTTTGATCTGGATTCCACGTGCCCGAGCATTCCCGACCGTCCAGTGTCGCACCCCAGCCCGTGTCCGATGCGTCCGAGAAGAGAAGGTGGTCGGGGGTCTGAACAGCCAGTGGTAGACCTTCCCTGAGAAGAATGTTGTTCTTCCACCAAGTCAGTGCAGACTTCATCTTCTCGGATATAGGAACTGAGACCGCTTCTAGCGTCATGTCCTTTCTCCAGTGAGCAGCTAGGTGATACTGAAGGGGTCGGAGGTGGAGTCTCCCTAACGCGATGAACTGGTCCAGCGATGAAAGCGTCCCTATTAGACTCATCCACTGTCTGACTGAACATCGGTTCCTTTTCAGCATGCTCTGGATGCATTCTTGGGCTTGACTGATTCTGGGGGCCGACGGAAAAGCCCGAAAAGCTTGACTCTGAATCTCCATACCTAGATAGACTATAGTTTGGGATGGGACGAGTTGGGACTTTTCTATATTGACCAGGAGACCCAATTCCTTGGTCAGATCCATAGTCCATTTGAGATTCTCCAGACAGCGACGACTTGACGCAGCTCTTAAAAGCCAGTCGTCCAAATAGAGGGAGGCTCTGATGTCTGCTAAATGCAGGAATTTGGCAATATTCCTCATCAGTTTGGTAAACACTAGAGGTGCCGTGCTTAGGCCAAAGCACAGGGCTTGGAACTGGTAAACCACCTTCCCAAAGACGAACCTTAGGAAAGGTTGGGAATCTGGGTGGATGGGGACGTGAAAGTACGCGTCCTTTAGGTCTAACGAGACCATCCAGTCTTCCTTCCTGACCGATGCTAGCACCGACTTCGTCGTCTCCATGGTGAACGTCTGCTTGGTGACAAAGACATTTAGAGCACTGACGTCCAGCACCGGTCTCCACCCTCCTGTCTTCTTCGCTACTAAGAAGAGACGGTTGTAGAAGCCCGGGGATTGATGGTCCCGGACTATGACTACCGCTCCCTTTTGTAGCAAGAGAGACACCTCTTGCTGTAAAGCTAGCCTCTTGTCCTCCTCTCTGTACCTGGGAGAGAGGTCGATGGGAGTTGTTGCTAGAGGGGGCTTGCGCAAGAATGGAATCCTGTACCCCTCTCTGAGTAACTTCACAGACTGTGCGTCTGCACCCCTGTTCTCCCAGGCCTGCCAGTAGTTCTTGAGCCTGGCTCCCACTGCTGTCTGGAGAAGATGGCAGCCAGACTCTGCCTTTTGAGGACTTGGAACCCTTCTTCTTTTTGCCACGTTGACTATCGGCACGGGTACCTCCTCTGCTGGAGGTTCTGCCACGAAAGGGCGGAATGAACCTAGACGCTGGTGTGTCCATCCTAGGTCTAGGCACGGAAGGTAAAGCTGTGACTTTACGTGCGGATGACGCCACCAGGTCATGGGTGTCTTTCTGGATCAACGAGGCGGCAATCCCCTTGATCAGCTCTTCAGGAAAGAGACACTTGGATAGCGGAGCAAACATCAGCTCTGACTTCTGACATGGTGTGACCCCCGCCGACAAGAATGAGCAAAGGTGATCTCGCTTCTTAAGAACTCCAGACACGAAAGAAGCCGCAAGCTCGCCAGACCCATCCCGAATGGCTTTGTCCATGCAGGACATGATGAGCATGGCAGAGTCCTTATCCGAAGGGGAGGTCTTTCTGCTCAACGCTCCCAAACACCAGTCCAGGAAGTTGAAGATCTCAAAAGCACGGAAAACTCCCTTCAAAAGATGGTCCATGTCCGAAAAGGTCCAGCAAATCTTGGAGCGTCTCATAGCCAGTCTGCGGGGAGAGTCTACCAGACTTGAGAAGTCGCCCTGGGCAGAGGCAGGAACTCCCAAGCCGAGAACTTCTCCCGTGGCATACCAGACGCTAGATTTGGAAGCAAGCTTGGTCGGGGGAAAGATGAAGGATGTCTTCCCAAGTTGCTTCTTGGCCTGCAACCACTCTCCCAGTACCCTTAAAGCTCTCTTGGATGAGCGAGCGAGTACGAGCTTCGTAAAGGCAGGGGCTGCTGACTGCATGCCTAAAGCGAACTCAGAGGGAGGTGAGCGTGGAGCTGCAGACACAAACTGGTCCGGATACAACTCCTTAAACAGGGCAAGGACTTTCCTAAAGTCTAAGGAGGGAGGCGTAGTCTTGGGTTCGTCTATGTCGGAGTGTTGATCGTCCAAATGCGCAGCTTCATCGTCATCAGAGATTCCTTCATCCGAATGCTGAGGAGGAAGCGGCAAAGGAGGAGAAGAAAGCTGAACGGCTGAATCCGGCAGCACGGGTGCATGCGTAGCTGCACTGGATCCAACATCATGCCGCTGCTGGTCAGTCTGAGAGCTGGCAACAACAAAAGCGGAGTGGTGGTGCGTGGTGGGGACTGCCGTGGGTTGCGGAGACTGCCGCATTGCGTCAAAACACGGCAGCTTGACTGCACCTTCCCACTGCTGATGCGGTAGCTCACGCATGTCAACGGAGGGTGCCGCACGTCGGCTAACGTCAACATGCGTCTGGCAGGGTCGACTGCGCATCGGTGGTGGAGCTCTCACAGCCGGAGTGTGGGAGCAGGCAGCCGCAGTGTCAGCTGAGCGCACAACCGTGGCAGGTTGTAGGTTAACGGGTGCAGCGTCAACCTTCTCAGCACGATACTCCTGCATGAAGGAAGCTAGCTGAGTCTGCATAGACTGCAGCAAAGACCACTTAGGGTCTACAGCGGTGGGTGCGGCAACAGACGGAGTGATTGCCTGCTGCGGAACCACTCTACCTCTCTTGGGAGGTGTGCAGTCTTCGGAAGACTGCGGCGAGTCCGAACTGACCCAGTGGCTACACCTGGGCCGTTGGACTCGCTCGGAAGGGACCTTGCGCTTGAGAGGTCATGAGACCTTGGTCCAGCGTTTCTGACGAGAAACTTCTTCCGCAGACAAGGAATGAATGGGCTCACTCGTCTGTTTGTGGGTGGGACGATCTCTGCAAGATACGTCCTCAACCACTGAGGGTACATCTGTACGCTGATCAAGGCCTGTCGAACCCTTTGGTCCTTCGACATTGCTTCTCCCCTGGGCTTGGGAGCTTGCAAGAGGTCCCGGACTGGGAGGACGACTGGCACGAACAGATGCACCCTCATGCGTAACACTGACACTTTTCACTGCACTTGCACTCACTACACTTCCCACTGCACTTTTCTCCTTCAACTCTTTGACGTCGGCCAAGAGTTGATTGCGGTCATTCGCTAATGACTCAACTCTGTCACCAAGAGCCTGAATGGCACGCATCATATCCGCCATCGAGGGTTGATGAGAGCTAGAAGAAGGGTCGGGTGTAACCACTACAGGGGAAGGAATAGGTTGAGGGGCATGGGGAGAGGAAAAATCAAAAGAGCGAGACGAACTCCTCCTGATCCTATCCTTCTCTAGCCTACGTGCATTCTTAAGGAATTCTTGAAAATCGAATTCCGAAAGCCCAGCGCATTCCTCACATCGATCTTCCAATTGACAGGCTTTACCCCTACAATTGGAACAAACGGTGTGAGGATCTATAGAGGCCTTCGGAAGACGCCTAGAACAGTCCCTAGCGCTACACTGCCTGTACTTGGGGACTTGAGTAGGGTCAGACATCTTGAATTAGTCAAAGGGGGAAATCCAAAATCTATCCAAGTCGTCAACAAATAATCCAAAATCTAATCAATGAAAGCTTGATAAGTATTGATGATAACTCCTGTACAGCGAAAGCTAATAACTAGAGAGAATACATCACCAAATAGCGTGAAAATCAACTCCAGAAACAACAGCGTATCAAGTAGGTCTTGCTGGTGGCACGACAGAGAGAAAATTGGTTCTTTGTTGACAAGAAGTACTGGAGTACCTGCTCGACAGATGGCGCTGTTGTTGTACACCCCCACCTGTATAGCGATCGCTGGCGTATCCCGCCCGTAGGTTTTTTCTGTCGGGCAGCAGAGCTGCAGCTACATGATCACCGGGTAAGATTAATATTGAAAATCACATTTTGCTTAAAATATTATTAGGATAATACACATTGCCATCTAATAATATACAGGGCAATATGAATTAAAAAATACATAAAACAATAGAGTTTACTGATGATTTACTAATATACTACTTAGTGAAAAGATAAGCAGAATAACGGAGAGAGTTAATTTGTGACCCTTACACTTTAGATCATACCAGCATCTGCGTGCTCAGTGTAAATTTTCATAAATTTTGGAATTATTTACTCTTTCAACCATCAAAATAATTAAGACTATAAATATTAGTTTATATGCTGAATACAAATGCCTAGGATTTATATTAGCATCTAACAATCATTTCACTCAAACCGTATCTAAATTCATTAAATTAGTGATATGAGTTTACAATACAGTTGCATATATGACACAGGTTCAATTTTTAATATGCAAAAACATCCCTTTCATAAAACATAACTATTAAGATTCTTGTATTGAATATAAATTTAAGAAAAAATAAATGACTCACTTTGCAATAACAGGAACATTAAGAGATTCTGCCAGTTTCTTAATAACATCATTGTGATTTCGGTTATTAGGTCGTTCTTCCTTAGTACGTCCATGGACTGCAATTGCTGCTACCCCGCATTTTTCAATCATTCTGCAAAGCTCAAGAGTACTATCTGGGTCTTTCAAAAGTCTTATCTTGCAAGTCACAGGAATACTAAGCCCTTGAACTAAGGTGGTAAGTATGGCTTTTACCTGTAAAAAGTGTAGTTTATTACTTTTTGATGTATCATAAAAGAGGGCCATGAATTTATCAGAAAATAGATATTCGTTTTCAGAATTTCATATCATATAGATACCTTTTAAAATATCACCAAGGTAAGTAATAAATAAAAAATAAAGTAATGTATTACACTTGCGATGATATAATTTATATAACCTAACAATCTACTTGATCACAATTCACAATAATTAGAATACTATATGTATATTTTTTTTTCAAATTGAATAAATAGTGAACAGAGTGAAATGTCAATTTTCAAAGAACTGTAAGGAATATCATAAAATAATGTTTGACAATTTGCAGCAGTCCCTATGTATGCCATCATATATTTACAACTCTGCCATTCCAAGTAAAATATTGTATAGTGGACACATTGTACATCTTTCCCTATCATATTGATAGTGTTTGGTGAAGCTTCCAAAGCTAAAATGAGGCATAAAAGCTTGTTACTTTTTAGGTCAAGCTAAACATGTGCATCATAGCAACAAAAGGCAAGGTGCCATTAACACTGTCAATTGAGGAGGTACTTGAGTTCTCCAAGTCAGTTGAGTTGATTCATTAATTGATACCATTATACAAAAGTATACACAAAGTTGCCTTTATATGCAGTCTGTAAAGTGTTCAAAAAGTTTCCAAAGTGCATGAGACATTCATTTTTAAAACCCACCTGAGTCGGTGGCTTGCACATGATCATATTGAGTCATCTGCTGTGACCAGCACCAAGATACCCAAGTTTTGCCCTATAATGTTTTCCGTTTTATATCTTGAGTATCTATGATAGCATTATCTGTGTATTATATAAGTTTACAATGTGATTGTGCAATGTGAAAGCATAAAAGAACACCAGTCACCTAACCATTCATAATCTTTCAGGCATCATCTATGAAGAATTGATGAGTCACTGAGCATCCAAGTAGCCTAGAGCATTACTAAAATAATTTCAAAACTAAAATTAATCATTTCAGTATTTACCTGGGATTCATATGGAATTCATTCAAAGATAGAAAAGCTAAAATATAAAAAATGTATTAAATTCTTCCCCATAGAATATGCAGGAACCATTGTTTTCTCCATTACGAGGAGCCAGTGCAAAGATTGTGTTTATATTGGAAAATATAATGAAACCACTGTAATCTAGGAGGTATAGACTTACAAAGGTCCCAGATAAGTATTGTAGTAATTTTAGTTTACACAATTTTCATTTCAGTGAAACTATATGGGATTCAAATACTGAAAACCAAATTATCATGCAAGGTTTACAGTTGGAAACATATCAGATTAAACATACCAAACCAAAACAAACATTTACCTTAATTAAACCTCATCTTTTAAAGTTAATGAAGTCCAATTAAATCTCTTTATAAACTGAACCATATTCCTATATCGTGAATCAAAAAGAAAAATGATATTTTAATTATAAAATAAATTTTTGAATATACTTACCCGGTGAATATTTAATAGCTGCAACTCTGTTGCTCGACAGACAAAAAACAGTAAAAACTCGCCAGCGATCGCTATACAGGTTGCGGGTGTGCCCACCAGCGCCAACTGTCGGCCAGATACCACTCTCTCGATGTAAACAAAGACTCAATTTCTTCTCATCCCACTGCGTCTCTATTGGGGAGGAAGGGAGGGTCGTTTAATTTATATATTCACCGGGTAAGTATATTCAAAAATTTATTTTATAATTAAAATATCATTTTTAAATATTTAACTTAGCCGGTGAATATATAATAGCTGATTCACACCCAGGGTGGTGGGTAGAGACCAGTTAAATATGTTTACATCATATAAGCTAAGAGTTTTTTATTTCATTTTGACAGTTATCAATATAACAAAACCAAAATAAATAGGTACCTGGTAAGGAAGTCGACTTAGACGATTACTCTGCCTTGTAAGTACGTCTTCCTTACGGAGCCCCGCGATCCTCTTAGGATGCTGACAGACCCCCAGGAGCTGAAGTATCAAGGGCTGCAACCCATACAACAGGACCTCATCAAATCCCTAATCTGGGCGCTCTCAAGAAATGACTTTGACCACCCGCCAAATCAACCAGGATGCGAAAGGCTTCTTAGCCTTCCGGACAACCCATAAAAACATTAAAACATTTCAAGAGAAAGATTAAAAGGATATGGAATTAGGGAATTGTAGTGGTTGAGCCCTCACCCACTACTGCACTCGCTGCTACGAATGGTCCCAGTGTGTAGCAGTTCTCATAAAGAGACTGGACACCTTTTAAGTAACATGACGCGAACACTGACTTGCTTCTCCAATAGGTTGCGTCCATGATACTTTGCAGAGATCTATTTTGCTTAAAGGCCACGGAAGTTGTTACAGCTCTAACCTCGTGCGTCTTAACCTTAAGCAAAGATCGGTCTTCCTCACTCAAGTGTGAATGAGCTTCTCGTATTAACAATCTGATAAAACATGACAAAGCATTCTTTGACATAGGCAAGGATGGTTTCTTAACCGAACACCATAAAGCTTCAGATTGGCCTCGTAAAGGTTTAGTACGAGCTAAGTAGAACTTAAGAGCTCTAACAGGGCATAAGACTCTTTCTAGTTCATTGCCTACGATCTCCGATAAGCTGGGAATATCGAAAGATTTAGGCCAAGGACGAGAAGGTAGCTCATTTTTGGCTAGAAAACCAAGTTGCAGAGAACAAGTGGCCTTTTCTGACGAAAATCCGATGTTCTTGCTGAAGGCATGAATCTCACTGACTCTTTTAGCTGAGGCTAAGCACACCAGGAAAAGAGTCTTAAGAGTGAGATCTTTCAGGGAGGCTGACTGTAAAGGCTCAAACCTGTCTGACATGAGGAATCTTAGGACCACGTCTAAATTCCACATAGGAGTAGCCAAACGACGCTCCTTAGTGGTCTCGAAAGACTTAAGGAGGTCTTGCAGATCTTTATTGTTGGAAAGATCTAAGCCTCTATGCCGGAAGACCGATGCCAACATGCTTCTGTAGCCCTTGATAGTGGGAACTGAAAGGGATCGTCCTTTTCTCAGGTAAAAGAGAAAATCAGCTATTTGGGCTACAGAGGTACTGGTCGAGGATACAGAAACTGACTTGCACCAGTCTCGGAAGACTTCCCACTTCGATTGGTAGACTCTAATGGTAGAAGCTCTCCTTGCTCTAGCAATCGCACTGGCTGCCTCCTTCGAAAAGCCTCTAGCTCTCGAGAGTCTTTCGATAGTCTGAAGGCAGTCAGACGAAGAGCGTGGAGGCTTTGGTGTACCTTCTTTACGTGTGGCTGACGTAGAAGGTCTACTCTTAGAGGAAGACTTCTGGGAACGTCTACTAACCATCGAAGTACCTCGGTGAACCATTCTCTCGCGGGCCAGAGGGGAGCAACTAACGTCAACCTTGTCCCTTCGTGAGAGGCGAACTTCTGCAATACCTTGTTGACAATCTTGAATGGTGGGAATGCGTAAAGATCCAGATGTGACCAATCTAGGAGGAAGGCATCTATATGTATTGCTGCTGGGTCAGGGACTGGAGAGCAATAGATTGGAAGCCTCTTGGTCAGCGAGGTTGCAAAGAGATCTATGGTGGGTTGACCCCAAGTCGACCAAAGTCTCTTGCACACATCCTTGTGGAGGGTCCATTCGATTGGAATTACTTGACCTTTCCGACTGAGACAATCTGCTAGGACGTTCAAGTCGCCCTGGATGAACCTCGTTACTAGGGAGATTCCTCGATCTTTTGACAAGATGAGCAGGTCCCTTGCGACCTCGTACAAAGTCAGTGAGTGGGTACCTCCCTGTTTGTAAATGTACGCCAAGGCCGTGGTGTTGTCCGAGTTTACCTCCACCACCTTGCCTCGAAGGAGATTCTCGAAGCTTATCAAGGCCAAATGAACCACCAAAAGCTCCTTGCTATTGATATGCATGCTCCTCTGACTCGAGTTCCACAGACCTGAGCATTCCCGACCGTCCAGCGTCGCGCCCCAGCCCAAGTCCGATGCGTCCGAGAAGAGAACGTGGTTGGGTATCTGAACTGCCAGGGGAAGACCCTCTCGTAGGCTGATATTGTCCTTCCACCAAGTCAGACAAGACTTTATCTTTCCGGAAATCGGGATCGAGACCGCCTCTAGCGTCTTGTCCTTTTTCCAGTGAAAAGCCAGATGGAATTGAAGAGGACGGAGGTGTAGCCTTCCTAGCGAGACAAATTGCTCCAGGGATGATAGCGTCCCTACCAAACTCATCCACAGCCTGACTGAGCAGCGTTCTTTCTTCAGCATCTTCTGGATGGAGAGCAGGGCTTGATCTATTCTGGGGGCCGACGGAAAAGCCCGAAAAACTTGACTGTGAATCTCCATCCCTAAATACAGAATAGTTTGGGATGGGACCAGCTGTGACTTTTCCAAATTGACTAGGAGTCCCAATTCCTTGGCCAGATCTAGAGTCCAATTGAGATCCTTCAGACAGCGATGACTGGAAGAGGCTCTGAGAAGCCAGTCGTCCAAGTACAGGGAGGCTCTGATCTCCGATAGCTCGAAACTGGTACCCCACATTCCTGTGAACAAACCTCAGAAACGGTTGGGAATCCGGTTGTATAGGAATGTGGAAGTATGCCTCCTGAAGGTCGAGAGAGACCATCCAGTCGCCTTCCATAAATGCTGTCAAGACAGCCTGGTAGACTTCATCGTGAAGTTTGTCTTGACAATGAACACATTGAGCGCACTTGCCTCTTACGTACTCCTGCAGTGAACATGGCTGCCAAATCATGGAGCCATCCCTGAGGGACTTGTCCCTGCAGAGAACGTGGCTGTCAGATCATTGGAGCCATCCCTGAAAGCCTTGTTTATGCATGACATAATTGTACAGCAAAACTTCAAAGGCTCGAAAACAGCTGTGAAGTTGACCTGTAAAATCTTGGAGCGTCTCCTGGCCAGGCGCCAGGGAGAGTCTACGAGATTTGAGAAGTCTATCTGGGCAGAGGCAGGAACTCCCAAGCCGAGAACTTCTCTCGTGTCATATCAGACTCTCGCTCTATAAGCCAGTTTAAAAGAAGGGAAAGCAAAGGCTGTATCTCCCAAACTCCTCCTGGTGATAAACCAGTCGCCTAGCAAACGTAAAGCTCTCTAGGAGAGCGAGAGAGCACTAGCTTATAAACAACGACTTCGAAGTAGCTAGGCCTAGTGTAAGCTCTGACGTTTAGGCGAACGAGGAGCAGCAGTTACAAAAAGATCCGGACAAAGATCCTTAAAAATCAGCATGATTTAATTAAAGTCCATAGAGGGCTAAGCAGCTTTAGGCTCCTCTCCGTCTGACAGAGTCCTCAAGGGAATATCAGTAGGAGGGGGAACAGCAACTTCCTCATCTAAAGGAACCTTGTCCGATAATAGCTGAGTCTCAAGCAAGGGAGAGACCTACCGTGGTGGCAATGCTTTACAAGCAGAGTCCACACGCACTGGTGCATTAGTAGCGGACCAGGACGCAACGTCATGTAACTGCTTGACAGTCTGTGAACTGTCAACAACAACAGGTGCGAGAGACCAGGACGCAACGTCATGTAACTGCTTGACAGTCTGTGAACTGTCAACAACAACAGGTGCGTGAGGACGCACAGCGTCCACTCGAGACTGCTTTGACTGCCTAGACTGAGCAGTCAAAACAACTCTAGAATGCGGAGGTTGACTCACAGCGTCAAAACAAGTCAACTCCGATAGTTAGCGAACGTCCTGAACGTCAACAGGAGCATCAGCAAGTGGCCTAACGCCCAAATGTGGCTGAAAATCCACACGAGACCGCATCGAGTGTGGTTCTAAACAACCTGACTGACGTGACTTAGCTACGCCACCGTCAACAGGACGCACAAAGGAACGTTAGGTTGGCTGAAAGCCAGGATCTCGATGAGATAAACGGCTAGGCTCAACGGACTAATCGGCAGAATAGTCTTCCATAAGGGAGGCAAGCTTATTCTGCATGTCTTGCCGTACAACCCATTTAGGATCAACGGAAATGGTTGCGGTAAGAGACGAGGGTAACGTCTGTGACCGCAACACTTTGCCAACAAAAAAGACTCTCGGAGTCTGTGTTACGCTTTTGTTAGGCGGCGAGCAGTTTTCCGATGACTGCATAGGGTCAGAGCTGTCCTAATGGCTGCAACCAGGACGCTGGACCTGTCCTGAAAGGACTGACTTTCGCTTAAGGGCCTCGAAACCTTGTTTCAGGTTTCTTATGCGAAAAGCCTTCGGATGACGAGGAGAAAATTGTCTCTCTCGCCTTATGGTAGGGGAGATCTTGGTAAGATACACCCGATACCATAGAGGGAAACGTCTGTTCGCTGATCAAGGCCTCTCGAACCCATAAGTCGTACGACATTACTTCTCCCCTGGGCTTGGGAGCTTGCAAGAGGTCCCGGACTAGGTGAACGACAGGCACGAACAGACGAACCCTCGGACGCAACACTGTAACACTTTGCGCAATATCACTTTATCACTACGATTTTCTGTTTTGCACTTATTTCACTGAAATCGAAACTTTTACTGATTTCTACCTGAAGCACGCAATTCTACCCTCATCAAAAGGTAGTAAATGCGAAATCAGTCGTATAATGCAAGCACATTAATAC
Source organism: Palaemon carinicauda (assembly GCF_036898095.1). Classification (NCBI taxonomy): domain Eukaryota; kingdom Metazoa; phylum Arthropoda; class Malacostraca; order Decapoda; family Palaemonidae; genus Palaemon; species Palaemon carinicauda. Next base: position 86,960,985 of record NC_090746.1, read on the forward strand.
CAGCAAAAAAACAGTAAACATCTTTTAAGATAAAAAAATTCAGTGGTTGGGGAAGAGAAGAAACACTAGTTCATTCAAAACTACGTTTTCAATCTCTCACCGTACATTGCCTGGGGACGAGAATAAAACTAAAAACGTTTTATCCTTTCTCCCCGTACAGAGACTAGGGACGAGAGTAACTCGAGAACAACGTTACCCGCTTGAACGGAACGTTTTCTCTCCTCTCTCTCCCTCCGTCTCTATCTCTCTCTCTCTTTCTCTCTTGATTTCGCACCTAAGAGAAGAGCCCAATTACATTTCGTCAAAAAAACATGTTATTTGACCAAAGGAAAAAACTGAAAGGTTTTTCAATTAAAAAGTTCCTTTAAAATAGAATTTAAAACATTTAAGCTTTGAAAGAAGAATGAACAAAACGTCAGAATCGATTTACTCTTTCTGCAAAGTGAAACCGTGATACTCTCTCTCTCTATCGTAACGATAGAGCGCAAACTGCGTAGCATAAATAAACTAAACGTTAGTTCATCTTTGAAAACAGTACGAAGACTATTCAAAGAAATTCTTTCATAAAATATTTATTAAAAATATTCATTTAAAAAGTTTTAAATCATTAGCTCTTTAAAAGCTATTTACGATTGAAAGGGCTCAACGTTGTTTAACTTCGGTTTCCAAGTTAGGACCGCCTACTCTCAGGAAAGGTCGCATATAAACAAATCATTAAAATTTATTTTTTATGTTTATTATAAATGGAAAGTTAATCGAAGAGGCCTAATAAAGGCGGTGAGATATAAAATATATAGAGGAAAATCTATAATTAATTTATAACGTGATAAGATAATTACTAAAAGCCTAAACACACTTCCGTCTAAGGGAAGTGTCGGCCATTTAAAAGTCAAAGAAAGTCCATACTCTCTTTGTCACCAAAAATTAAATCTATCCAAAACGAGTTCAAGATTTAAGATGAAGATAAAACACCTGCACTGCGAAAGCTCAAACCAAAATGAAGTACTTCACCAAATATGTTGAGAAAACTCCAGGTTCTACAGCGAGTAAAAGTACGTCTTGTCGACACGTCGACAGAGAAGAAATTGAGTCTTTGTTTACATCGAGAGTGGTATCTGGCCGACAGTTAGCGCTGGTGGGCACACCCGCAACCTGTATAGCGATCGCTGGCGAGTTTTTACTGTTTTTTGTCTGTCGAGCAACAGAGTTGCAGCTATTATATATTCACCGGCTAAGTTAAATATTTAAAAATGTGATATAATAGGGCAATTGATCTAAAGTATTCTAAAGAAAAATTATTGACCCAAAATAATATTAAGAATTTTGAGACTTCAATCCTTTACCCATCCCAAAACTGACAATACAAAAAAAAATGGATTTTATTTCCTTATATCTATTTTACCCACTACAACAATGCTAAATCAAATAATTCTAAACATTTTAAAACATGCCCTATTCTCCGATGAAATCCTCTCTTTTTTTCTTGAATCCAGGTCTCGGTAAGGCCTATGACATCTAGTTCCTCACTACCTATAATTGCCCTGAAGTTTTCTATTTTGTTTCTAACTGACTAAGCATTGAACTGTGCCACTCAGAGGAAATTTTTTTCTCTTCTCTGTGGTTTTGCTGGTTTCCCCTGATTTACTAGTGTTTTAGTTTTACTTTTATCTGTATTATCCAAGTTTTCAGCCAAATTTCCTCTATTTATTTTTGGAGAATTTTCTAAGGATCTAGTTTGTTCTTAGTCTACTGTGTTAAGTAACTGTACAAGCTGAGATTAAGTTGGTTTCCGTATACTCTCTTGCCTTCTTCACTAAAGTGTATTATGTCTCTTTTGTGTAATATTTTCTTGCCGTAGAAAGTGTCCCCAGAGATCTATAAATCGAACTTTCTTTCTCTGGCATGTGGCCTTAATCCTTTCATTTATCCCTATGGCCTTACTGAGGTGAAGTGACTGACATTAAGTCTTGGGAGAATGCCTATAACTATAGTATCATTTCTCTTGTTTCTAGCAGTTTCAACAGTTATTTAACTTCAACCAAAGGTTATGTTTGGCTAGCAGTACCCTTTCTTAGGAATAGGTCATTTCCAATTGCCTGAACAATAATAGTGTTCTTGTTCTCTCTTGTAGTTTTACTAACAACTTCTATCTTCTATGTGTTGGCACCTGGATAGGATCTCACCATTCTCCTCTTTTTGAGGCTGAAGTGCTCCCCTTGGTTCTTTTACCATAGAGTCTCCAATTAGCAACATCTCGTCTCCCTCTCCCTCTGCTAGGGGGGTGAATCTGTTTTTGCTGGTAGTTACATTTCTAGACTGTTTTTTAGCCTTCTTGGCCTTAGCTCCTCTTCCTCTAGTGGGTTTCATGAACTCTCTGCTTTTGTTGGTTATATCCTCTCTAAGTTCTATCCTTGATTTTACCTTATTTTGTATTTCTTGGATGCTAATCCCATTTTCTACCACATAATCTATGACTTCTTTATTTCTTATTTCTAACTGTTGGAACTCGGACATGACTTCTATCAAATGTTTTCTTAGTTCTGGGTTTTCAATTTTAAATTTTTCTTTTTCTTGTTCCTGCTAACAGAAAAGGCATACCCTATTACAGTGCAGGTTTGCAGAGCACCCTTCTTTGAAGTCTACGCACCATTTGTTTATTTGGCCTTTTGCACATTTGTGCTTTAACTCCAGTTTCTCACTCATGATTAATTTCTCTGTGATATTGTCTAATGTGTATATTTGACAATCTTGGCTAATAACTTTTATAATTATTAGCTTGGTGACCACTAGTGTAAAATGGAGGGATGGCTGAGGTACCCACCTGCTGCCGCATGCTCTTAATCCCGGGTGACTTTCTAACTTTTCTGTCCCTAACCTCTCATAAGTGCTCCCAAACCGGACATCCAAGAACAGCCGGACTATTAGGTACTACAGAGTATTACCAAGAAGCAGCAACCGGGCTATTTAGTTGGCCAAGAAACCAACAACGCACTACAGCTGTGTAAACCTCACGAGCAGTTCAGTCTATTTTGCTAGGGGTCGGTCACTGGGAGTGGTCAGCTATTACACATTAGGAATATGCTTTGCGAGGCACTAATAGCACTATTTCATTCTTGCATCCCCTGACACCCTGGGATTCCTCTGTCCCAGTCTCTCAAAAGCTGTGAGTTCCTAGCGTTGTTTATAGAGGTTCCAAAGTCCTTCCTTTGATGCATGAGGTAGGTGTCAGCTCCTTAATGTCTGTCTATAAGTGTATAGGCTAGTTATAAATAGCTGTCGTATCTAAGTATCTAGTGTTTTCTTTTTTTTTAAGCCAGGAGACATTGAAAGTTGAGTTTGGATAGAAGGGTTGAGAAAGAGAGAAAAACAGAAATATGAAAATGTAAAAAAGTTAATAGTGGTCCAGTCCTAGTCTGGATGCTCAGAGCTGGTCTTAGCGGCAAGGTTAAACCTACCATGTTGGAAAAAAAACATCCCAGCCGACATGGCCCACCACTTAATCGCATCACGCTAGCTCTCTAACTTCAATTAGTTGAATTTCACTGCTTACTACCATGCAATCAATAGCACCATAAAAATACATGGAAATGAGGCCCCAAGGCATAATACTTGCCTTGCAATAGGTAATTAACTACAATAAAGTTAAAAAAAACTATATGGTGAGGGATCTATGGTTGTGGTTCAATCACGCCCCAGTTTTGTATACCGACACTCAATGAGTGAGCGAACTAGGTTTATTCCTGGCATTCCAAGCATCTCTTTTTCTCTGGTATTTTCAGCAATAATCATGCCTTAGAAATGGTGCTAGAGGAGCATTTCACTGGGCGACACAGGTCCCTCGCCCAGAAATAGATTTTTCCTTCGTCAAAATCCCTTATATGTACAGAGCAGGGAAACATATACATGATGGAAGCATGAATTTCTATTATTCATAAATGCTGAATAAGAAAGTATAATGATAGGGAAAAAGAAGAGAAGAAATTCATAAGGTGTATTATAGAATGTCACATGTAAATTAAGTCCATGACCAACAAATGATAAATTAATTTACTCTGATTGAGTAAGGAATGAGAAAAAATTACTCACTTTTTCAGGTTGAGTGAGAAGCGCTGCTCCCATGCCCCCTTTAAGGCTAAATTCCTTGGGACACCCCATGTTGATATCTAACCCTGCCACATATGGTTCCCTGAAACATGAAAACAAAAATTTACAAACTTCATTGATATTGAAGCATCAGGGTATTCAATAATCTAATAAGCTTTGCTATATTTTACATTAACATACTTTAAATTTATCAACTTGAATTTCTAACATTGTCAATATTTTATCAAACGTAACCCTTAACTTTACTAAATGTTTCTCTAATTGCTTGACTGCAAAATAGGTTAGTATCAGTGAACTGAAAATCTCAAATAACTAGCAGGATTAAGGTCTAAATCTCTGATTACATGTAGAGTATAAGCAAGAAGCGAGTCAGCATACTGAAAGATTATTCCAATCCCCTTAAAGAATCGTGATATGCAATGCCACTACTAACATGAGAGAAATTGGTATCATAATCCAGTTTATAATTTGTTGTGCATGAAAAATCTGTATTTCTTTAACACAAACCAATAATCTATGTAAGCCCATATTTTTGATCTTCGTCAATTATGGGAACTTTAGTTAACCTCTGCTGGTTAAACAACCAGTAAGTGACCTTTGGAGCATCAATTCTCATACAGTACAAACTATTGCTGTTAGTAATCGGCAATGTTAGGAGCTGGTTTGGAAGATAATTGAAGTAAACGGATTTCTATTAAAAAAAAAAAATCATTAACTATATTTAATTTACATCAAACCCAAAATTTACATCACCCAGAATCATAATTTAGGGTTTGAGAAATGACCTGCTGAGGAAAACCACAATAAATAGCTGATTAGAAAGAAGGTTCAAACCTAAATTCAAAGGCTTAAGATTAACAAAGGCACCCGTGTCTGTAAATTGAAAAGAAAGTTGCGCAGTGACAAATATTTAACCAATAGGGTAGTGCTTACAAAATCATGAAGAAACCTTTTATTATAATTACTAGCCAAGTTACAACCCCAGTTGGAAAAGCAGAGCTCCTCCAAAATAACAGAGGCAGTCAAGCTAGGACCCATACAGCATCAATGACTGACTTCGTGATTGAATTCAAGACAAGTTTTCCCACCTGACCATCAAATTCCAACACTAAACGAACAGGAGCAGCAGAAGATACTGAAAATAGATGTCCTTCCGATACCCAAAACATTCTATAAATTGTCTCAAAAAAGGGGCAAGGCCCCCTCCAAAATCTCAAAACTCATAGATCTGGTACTTAACTTAGATGGAGGGACAGTGGAGTCCGACATCTTGAGGTAAATCCAGAAAAAAACCGGCGAAATACACACACAAGGTAAAAAACGGCTATCAAATTGCGTGCTAAAAAAGGAGTGACGTCACTGGCGTTGGATTGTTAGTAGTAGTGGGATGTTGAACGGCACCTCGCTGTTCGGGGATTTTGACAGGAGATGTCTAAATGGTGCGAGGCCTCTGGTTGTGATTTATCACGCCCCAGTATTATATCGACATCTTATATAGGTGAGCGAGCTGGGTTCAACCTGGCATCCCTATGCAATTTTTTCTCTGGTAATATATAGCAGTTATATACCTTAGAAATGGTGATAAAGGAGCATTTCACTGGGCGACACAGGTCGGAGCCCAGAAATTGTCTTTTACTAATCAAATAATTTGACTCTACTGTACTGCGGAAGCAGAAGAAGAGCACAATATTTAATACACACTTAAGGTTATCGGCAGCCTAGAAAATATCCATATTTGGTCCCACACAGCCAGTTTCTGATTTCATCATTTATATGCTGTAAAAAAGACTGAAGCTTCCTTAAAGAGTTTAAAGAAAATTCTGTTCGCACATATGGACCAAGAATTTCCTTATCTTGGCCATAGCGACCACTGGGATTTATTATATATACTGCTCTAGTACAATGAACAAACATTATCGACTAAAAACTGACTCTTGATAAGTTTGCAGGCTCAGAACACCATGGCTCTATTACTACAGTTTTAGGCCATTGAGCTGACGGTATAGAGGGAAATAATTTTTCTTTGTCCATGTATTTCTTATACTGTACTTCTAACAATAACTTTTCAAGTTTTAGATCACTTGAAGAGACTGCGATTGTTAAAAAAACTGTTGAATACTATAAGATTTAATCCTTCTCTTTGATTTCAAGGTCCCGTAATATTTACACCTCAGATTTGGTCAAAATAATTGGAGTGGAAGTTGTGCGTGTATATGTTTATTAAAGAATATTCCATAATATTATATTGTCATCAGAAGAGGAGTGTAATGAACAAGATTCAGTGTCTTATTCTGTCTTTAAAGCATCTGTTTCATATTCTTTGTTTTTTTTTCTCCATTTGGGCTTCTCCATGTCCATTTTTATATTCCTCTTTATGAAAATAGAGATTCAGCAAATTCTACAAACATATCTCCTCTAAACTTGCTTACAGTTGATTCTCCTATTTTCTCTTCATCTACTTTGGCATTAAATCACCCAAAACAAATGCAAATCAAGTCTTATTTTATATCAAAGATATCTCCAAATCTTCATAAAATATTTCCATTTCTTTCTCTGCATGGGATATTGTTGGCACATACGTTTGAATGATCTTCAGTTTATACCTCTTACCTAATTTGAATTCAGTCCCACAATGGTACATAATCCATTGACTTTCCTACGGCTTCTTGATCATTATAAGGGTTCTTATGGACCTCAACCTTTATTACCTATATGGTGGCTTGGTTAATCATTATGCCGGTTCAGATTTAGAAGCTAGAGTTGAGGGATTGTTTCTGTTGTGCAACAATTCGACTTGCTACATCAGCCACCAAATCTACCTTTGTAATAAATTTAGAAAAATTCTCTTCTGGCTCACTCATACATTCTTTATTACTTTCGATTTTTTATTTTGGAGGGATTCCCTTTTCTAATATACATTTTTTGCTCTCAGATCCATATTCCACGGGTACATGACCAACCATCTCTGCTTTACAACCTGTACTGTGCAAAAATCTAAGCTTCTTGCTTTATATAGATGATTTTGAGTTCCAGTGCTTTTAGCATTTTCACTTAATCTATTGGTACAAGTGAGTCTAGTTAAACATTTAGGAGCAATGGTAGAGGTACTGCAATGTACTAGATTTGAGTGATTTGATGCACTGGAGGTGAATTGATCATTATTTGGTAGATTAAGAACTGAGGAAGTACAGACCATTTGGGAATCTAAGTTGATTCAACATATTCCAAAACTGTCTGTACCTCCTCAGGTCCTAATTTCAATTGAACAAAATTCTTGAATAAGTAAATTTTTGGGCAATATTATCAACCATAAGCTTTTCCCTGGCAGCACAAAATGTGTGTTTTTTATTTGCTATTTCAATGATTGGTTGTACCAGTCTATATTTAGGAAACAGTCGTGAATTTGGCGAGTGAGCTCCTTCAACATGAAAAACTGATCTCATAAACAATATCCAGAGAAGTCATGGAACTTAGAACACTTGAAACATCTTTGGCCATTAATAAATTTGATATTAATGGGCCCAAAATCATAACATCGAACAGGCAAAGAAAGTAATTTTTTGACAGAAATTTTTAAATGAATCTTTATATAGTCTGGCAGGTAGGGTGAGGTACATACTATCAAGATTACTTTATTGGTTCCTTTAAGCTTTTTAACTTTAGAAATATTGGGAGGACACCTCTTCAACATGTCCTCTTCTGAGAATTCATACAGACTCAGCAATAACTTTTTCCTTTAGCTTCATTAAAAGTTGAATGTGGAGATACCTTTCCAATACCAGATATCAAAGATGCAATATTAGTAAGCAGAACTGCTTGTGCTTCATTACCAGCTTTAACAAGCAAGCCATGACCATATCTTTTTAAAGTTACCTTGATGAATTGTGTCTACTTTCTTTCAAACTCATAGTTCCTAATCATATTGTTATCCCCTTCCTTGAAGGAAGCGACATGCCAGACTGGTTCTGCTTTAACACTTGGCATAATTTGTTTCCTGTCCCCTTGGACATTAGTGCCATTGGGTACCAAATCAAATTCAGTGATTGTAACATTCTGAATGTTGTATAGCTTTACAGGACTACAAAGGCCAGGGAATTCTTCATTCTCAACTTTTATGGAGCCAGTTTTTTATTTTGAAGGATCACCAAAAGTGACGTAGCTCTCAAAAGTCTTTTCGTCATTTGAAAGTTTCAATTTCATCCCTCCAATTCTCCAGAAAAGCTTCAAATGGTTGTATATTATTTCATAATTCACATTGTGGGAAATCCCTACGCAATTTAGAGCTTTCATATTTTAATATCTGGGGCGACCTGTGACGGCCGGTGAAAAGGTCCTTCTTTACACTTTTCTGATATAAATCTTCCAAATATACCAGAGAAAGATAAAAGCATGGAATGCTGAGGTTACTACCCTCGCGCGAGCACCTCATATTTTAATTTTTACTAATGCTTTTAGCACCTTGGGGGTCCTGCAGAAGAGGGAACAAAAGGTTCCAACATAATAACACTGGACAAGGAAGTAGTGGTGGAATTGATCCATTTCACTGCTGAGGCCATCAACAGAATTTTCATTATTTCAGCTAGATGAGGTCATGAACAGTGTTTAGGGTTTACCAATCAATCCATGGGTACAGGAAACATAAATTTTACTCATTTGGGGGGGAGAGGGAATTATAGAAAATGAACAATCCAAATGGAAAAAAATAAGTTTAAAGGAAGGAAAATATAAGACTCTCTCCCATCTTAAAAGAAACCCCACTAGCCTTTCATGGAATTGTTCTTCCACCAATGACACCTGTGAGAGTTAGACTCCCAAATGTTCACTCCCTACCCTACATTACCATGATGGGATGGTACCAATATGAATAGAGTGGCTCAAAACTAAGCCAAACCCACTTAATCAGACTCGGAGCACTTCAAGAATACAATCATCCATATTTTAACTAAAGTGGCTGGCCCACCCCTGGAATCCGAGGGCTAAATTTTTGTCTCAAGAATAGTTCCACACGCCAATACGTGTATTGGAATACTGACACTCCTTTGGACAAGACATTATCGGGTAGTTGGCTAGACCACCAGAGTTCCCACAATTGGTTTAAAAAATCCAATCCCACTAATGGTATCCCTTCCAAAAAATCTAGACTGTGAAAAGTGGAAGAGAGGTTGGGCTGCAAGGTTGGAAAGAGCTGATAAAATATAATATGAGGAAGGTTGAAGTAATAATAAGCAATAGAAAAAGTACAGTATGAGAGAAATTTAGAGTCAAACTGAGGAAAAAATCATTCCCCAGTTCAAAAGCCTTCTCACCCATCACAAGGCTTCAACATCAAAATGATATTCCGTGTTGAAGCCAAATGACTACATCAATGTATTCCCGTGTTAAGCAGGACTAAGTTGTAAATATGAAAAATATACAAGTATATGATACCAATTTCAAATTCGACATTATAATTTTGTATATTAAATGGTAGTAACTGTTTGCATGACCTGAAATTGATATTTATTTAATATTTGCAAGAACTATCAAAGATTTAAAACCATCTCCTTAATAACTTACACCATTTTGCCAACTTTCAGAGCTCGCTGAGGATCACAGGTACCCATTTGAAAGATTACTTTTTCTTTCTCTTTAGCGCATGTTCTGAAGAAGACTGACCCATCAGATTTGTCCACAAAATCTACAGTCCCTAAAATCTCTGAAATATACAGTGCATTTGATAAAATTAGTTACTTTAGCAAACACCTCTTTACTTTTACTTACTCTTAATACAAACTAAGTAAGTATAGAGTAACAGCTATAATATCCTATGCCATAGATACCTTTAGGCTCTCCAAAAGTTAAAGACCTATGTGGTTAAGCACTATGTGGGAGTTGGGGATTGGCTGGGATGATGTACAGTACATTGGAGAGCAAGCTTGGAGTCTTTTTTAGGGGATCGGGTAGAAGTTCTTTACATCACAAAACCAATTGTTAGTTTAGTTAAAAGCATTAATTTGGATTATCTTGTTTCACACGACAATCATAAAATGATATTTTGATTATAAAATAAATTTTTGAATATACTTACCCGGTGAATATATAGCTGCAACTCTGTTGCTCGGCAGACAAACTCTACGGAAAAACTCGCCAGCGATCGCTACACAGGTTGCGGGTGTGCCCAACAGCGCCATCTGTCAACCAGATACCCAGCTCTTATGTAAACAAAGACTCAATTTTCTCCTCGTCCCACTGCGTCTCTATTGGGGAGGAAGGGAGGGTCATTTAATTTATATATTCACCAGGTAAGTACATTCAAAAATTTATTTTATAATCAAAATATCATTTTTAAATATTTAACTTAGCCGGTGAATATATAGCTGATTCACACCCAGGATGGTGGGTAGAGACCAGTAATATAAGTTTACATTTTATGAGCTAAGAGTTTTTTATTTCATTTTAGAAGTTATCAAAATAACAAAAACAAAATAAATAGGTACCTGGTAAGGAAGTCGACTTGAACAATTACTCTGCCTTTTAAGTACGTCTTCCTTACGGAGCCTCGCGATCCTCTTAGGATGCTGATCGACCCCTAGGAGCTGAAGTATCAAGGGTTGCAACCCATACAACAGGACCTCATCAAACCCCTAATCTAGGCGCTCTCAAGAAATGACTTTGACCACCCGCCAAATCAACCAGGATGCGAAAGGCTTCTTAGCCTTCCGGACAACCCAAAAAACAACATTAAAAACATTTCAAGAGAAAGATTAAAAGGGTATGGAATTAGGGAATTGTAGTGGTTGAGCCCTCACCCACTACTGCACTCGCTGCTACGAATGGTCCCAGTGTGTAGCAGTCCTCGTAAAGAGACTGGACATCCTTTAGATAAAAAGACGCGAACACTGACTTGCTTCTCCAATAGGTTGCGTCCATTATACTTCGCAGAGATCTATTTTGCTTAAAGGCCACGGAAGTTGCAACAGCTCTAACTTCGTGTGTCCTCACCTTAAGCAAAGCTTGGTCTTCCTCACTCAGATGTGAATGAGCTTCTCGTATTAACAGTCTGATAAAGTAGGATAAAGCATTCTTTGACATAGGCAAAGATGGTTTCTTAACTGAACACCATAAAGCTTCGGATTGGCCTCGTAAAGGTTTAGTGCGCTTTAAATAGAACTTAAGAGCTCTCACAGGGCATAAGACTCTTTCTAGTTCATTGCCTACAATCTCCGATAAGCTGGGAATATCGAACGATTTAGGCCAAGGTCGAGAAGGCAGCTCATTTTTGGCTAGAAAACCAAGTTGTAGCGAACATGTGGCTTTTTCTGACGAAAATCCGATGTTCTTGCTGAAGGCATGAATCTCACTGACTCTTTTAGCTGAGGCTAAGCATACCAGGAAAAGTGTCTTTAAAGTGAGATCTTTCAGGGAGGCTGATTGTAGCGGCTCAAACATGTCTGACATGAGGAATCTTAGTACCACGTCTAAATTCCAACCAGGTGTAACCAAACGACGCTCCTTAGTGGTCTCAAAAGACTTAAGGAGGTCTTGAAGATCTTTATTGTTGGAAAGATCTAAGCCTCTATGCCGGAAGACCGATGCCAACATGCTTCTGTAGCCCTTGATAGTGGGAGCTGAAAGGGATCGTCCTTTTCTCGGGTATAAGAGAAAGTCAGCTATCTGAGCTACAGAGGTACTGGTTGAGGATACAGAGACTGACTTGCACCAGTCTCGGAAGACTTCCCACTTCGATTGGTAGACTCTAAGGGTGGATGCTCTCCTTGCTCTAGCAATCGCACTGACTGCCTCCTTCGAAAAGCCTCTAGCTCTCGAGAGTCTTTCGATAGTCTGAAGGCAGTCAGACGAAGAGCGAGGAGGCTTTGGTGTACCTTCTTGACGTGTGGCTGACGTAGAAGGTCCACCCTTAGAGGAAGACTTCTGGGAACGTCTACTAGCCATCGAAGTACCTCGGTGAACCATTCTCTCGCGGGCCAGAGGGGAGCAACTAGCGTCAACCTTGTCCCTTCGTGAGAGGCGAACTTCTGCAGTACCTTGTTGACACTCTTGAACGGTGGGAATGCGTAGAGATCTAGATGTGACCAATCTAGGAGAAAGGCATCTATATGTATTTCTGCTGGGTCCGGGACTGGTGAGCAATAGATTGGAAGCCTCTTGGTCAGCGAGGTTGCAAAGAGATCTATGGTTGGTTGGCCCCAAGTGGCCCAAAGTCTCTTGCATACATCCTTGTGGAGGGTCCATTCTGTTGGAATAACTTGCCCTTTCCGACTGAGACAATCTGCCATGACATTCAAGTTGCCTTGGATGAACCTCGTTACTAGTGAGATGTCTTGACCTTTTGACCAGATGAGCAGGTCCCTTGCGATCTCGTACAACGTCAGTGAGTGGGTCCCTCCTTGCTTGGAGATGTACGCCAAGGCAGTGGTGTTGTCTGAGTTCACTTCCACCACTTTGCCACGAAGGAGAGACCTGAAGCTTTTCAAGGCCAGATGTACTGCCAACAGCTCCTTGCAGTTGATATGCATGTTCCTCTGACTCGAGTTCCACAGTCCTGAGCATTCCCGACCGTCTAATGTCGCGCCCCAGCCCACGTCCGATGCGTCCGAGAAGAGAACGTGGTTGGGAGTCTGAACAGCCAGGGGAAGACCCTCTCTTAAGTTGATATTGTCCTTCCACCAAGTCAGACAAGACTTCATCTTTTCGGAAATCGGGATCGAGACCGCTTCTAGCGTCTTGTCCTTTTTCCAGTGAAAAGCTAGATGGTATCGAAGCGGACGGAGGTGTAGTCTTCCTAAGGACACAAATTATTCCAGGGATGATAGCGTCCCTACCAGACTCATCCACAGCCTGACTGAGCAGCGTTCCTTCTTCAGCATGTTCTGGATGAATAACAGGGCTTGACTTATTCTGGGGGCCGACGGAAAAGCCCGAAAAGCTAGACTGTGAATCTCCATCCCTAAATACACAATAGCTTGGGATGGGACCAGTTGCGACTTTTCCAAATTGACTAGGAGTCCCAATTCCTTGGTCAGATCTAGAGTCCACTTTAGATCCTTCAGACAGCGACGACTGGAAGAGGCTCTGAGAAGCCAGTCGTCCAAATAAAGGGAGGCTCGGATGTCCGATAAATGGAGGAATTTGGCAACATTCCTCATCAGCCTCGTAAACACGAGAGGAGCTGTGCTTAGGCCAAAGCACAGGGCCCGAAACTGGTAGACCACCTTTTCGAAAACGAATCTCAGAAAAGGTTGGGAGTCTGGGTGGATGGGGACGTGGAAGTATGCGTCCCTTAGGTCTAAAGAGACCATCCAGTCTTCCCTTCTGACCGCTGCTAAGACTGACTTTGTGGTCTCCATGGAGAACTTCGTCTTTGTGACAAAGACATTCAGAGCACTGACGTCTAGCATCGGTCTCCACCCTCCTGTCTTCTTTGAAACCAAGAAGAGGCGGTTGTAGAATCCCGGAGATTGAAGGTCCGAGACTTTGACCACCGCTCCCTTCTCTAGCAAAAGAGACACTTCCCGTTTCAAGGCTCGTCTCTTTTCTTCCTCTCTGTACCTGGGAGAGAGATCGATGGGAGACGTTGCTATAGGGGGTTTTCGTACAAAAGGGATCTTGTACCCCTCTCTGAGCAACTTCACAGATTGTGCATCTGCGCCTCTCTTCTCCCAGGCCTGCCAGAAGTTCTTGAGTCTGGCTCCTACTGCTGTCTGAAGTTGCGGGCAGTCAGACTCTGCCCTTAAAGGACTTGGATCCTTTCTTCTTCCCTCGCTTCCCTTCGGCACGAGCACCTCCTCTGCTGGAGGCTCTGCCACGAAAGGGCGGAATAAAGCGAGACGCTGGAGTGTCCATCCTTGGTCTAGCTGACAAGGTAGGCAAAGGGGGAGCTTTGCGAGCTGAGGACGCAACAAGATCGTGAGTGTCCTTCTGCACTAACGAAGCGGCTATTTCCTTTATCAGGACTTCTGGAAATAGGCACTTGGAAAGAGGAGCAAAGAGAAGCTCAGATCTCTGGCACGGTGTAACTCCAGCAGAAAGGAATGAGCAGAGAGATTCTCGCTTTTTCAGGACTCCGGACACAAATGATGCAGCAAGCTCATTAGACCCATCACGGACGGCCTTGTCCATGCAGGACATAATGAGCAAAGAAGTCTCTTTATCTGTCGAAGAGATCTTCCTGCTTAGGGCTCCTAGGCACCAGTCTAAGAAGTTAAAAACTTCAAAAGCCCTAAAGATTCCTTTCAAAAGGTGGTCCAGGTCCGATGATAACCAACAAATCTTTGAGCGTCTCATGGCAAGGCGGCGGGGAGAGTCTACAAGACTTGAGAAGTCGCCCTGGGCAGAGGCAGGAACTCCCAAGCCGAGAACTTCTCCCGTGGCATACCAGACGCTCGATCTAGAAGAGAGTCTAGCAGGGGGAAAAGCAAAAAGCAAATGCTGTCTTCCCTAAACTCTTCTTGGACTGTAACCAGTCTCCTATCACCCGCAAAGCTCTCTTGGACGAGCGTGCGAGGACGAGTCTAGTAAAGGCAGGTGCGGTAGAAGGCATGCCTAAAACAAACTCTGAAGGCGGAGAACGAGGAGCCACAGAAACAAACTGGTCAGGAAACAGCTCTTTGAAAATAGCCAAAACTTTTCTAAAGTCCAAAGAGGGTTGAGTAGACTTAGGCTCGTCCAATTCTGATTGTTGTTCATCTTGATGTGCAGCAACATCATCATCAGAAAGTTCCTCATCCGACAACTGATGAGGAAACGGCAACGGAGTGGGTAACGGCTGGTTCGCTGAGTCCGGTCGCACTGGTGCATGCGTGACTGAGCCGGACGCAACGTCATGGAACTGCTGCACAGTCTGTGAGCTGTCAACAACCATGGTAGCGCGAGGACGCACAGCGTCTACCCGAGACTGTCTAGACTGACTGGGTTGCGCAGTGGAAACCACACTGGGTTACGGAGGTTGACGCATCGCGTCAAAACAAAGCAACTCTGATGGTTGTTGAACATCCAGAACGTCAAAGCCAACCTCCATGCGTCGCTTAACGTCAACATGCGGCTGGCAGCCCACACTGGAACGCATCGGTGGAGGAACTCCCTCAACTGGTGTACGTGAGAAGGTTACCTCAGCGTCCACAGGACGCACAACCGATCGCTTGGTGGGTTGTAGGCTAGGTACTGCACTCGCTGCTGGTACGGCAGCAACCTTCTCCGCATGAAAGTCCTGCATCAGAGACGTAAGCTTAGACTGCATGTCTTGCAGTAAAGACCACTTAGGGTCTACGGGAGCAGGTGCGGCGACAGACGGTGTTAGTGTCTGAAGCGGTACCGCTTTGCCTCTCTTAGGCGGTGAGCAGTCATCGGATGACGGCAACGAGTCCGAACTGACCCAGTGGCTACAACCGGGCCGTTGGACTTGTCCTGAAGGGACCGATTTACGTTTTAACGGTCGTGAGACCTTGGTCCAAAGTTTCTTGCGAGAAACACCTTCAGACGACGAGGAATAAATGGGCTCTCTCGTCTTAGGTAGGTAGGGGCGATCTTGGGGAGATACGCCCGATACCACGGAGGGAACGTCTGTTCGCTGATTAAAGCCTCTCGAACCCATGCGTCGTACGACATTGCTTCTCCCCTGGACTTGGGAGCTTGCAAGAGGTCCCGGACTAGGAGGACGACAGGCACGAACAGACGAACCCTCAAGCGCAACACTGTCCACAACACTATCACTTGGCACTTTAGCACTTCCCACTGCACTTTGGCACTTAAGCTCCTTAACATCCGCCATGAGCTGATTGCGGTCACTTGCAAGGGACTCAACTCTCTCACCCAGAGCCTGGATGGCACGCATCATGTCAGCCATCGATGGTTCCTGAGTGCTAGGAGGGGGGTTAGGAACAACCACTACAGGGGAAGGAATAGGTTGTGGGGCATGAGGAGAGGATACATCAATAGATCGAGAAGAACTTCTCCTAACTCTATCTCTCTCTAGCCTACGTGTGTACTTTTGAAATTCGATAAAATCGAATTCCGAAAGGCCAACGCACTCCTCACACCGATCTTCCAATTGACAGGTTTTACCCCGACAATTGGAACAAACAGTGTGAGGGTCGATAGAAGCCTTCGGAAGACGCCTAGAACAGTCCCTAGCATTGCATTTCCTAAATTTGGGAACTTGTGAAGGGTCAGCCATTTTGAATTGGTCAAGGGAAAATTCCAAAAAAACGATCTAAGTCATCAACAAAGAATCCGATACAAAAAAGAGTTCAAGGATTTGTTTGAAGAAAAACCCTGCACAGCGAAAGCTCAAAACCAGAATATAGTACTTCACCAATTAGATGTGAAAAACTCCAGTTTAGCAACAGCGAGTAAAGTACGTCTTGTCGACACGTCGACAGAGAGAAAATCGAGTCTTTGTTTACATAAGAGCTGGGTATCTGGTCGACAGATGGCGCTGTTGGGCACACCCGCAACCTGTGTAGCGATCGCTGGCGAGTTTTTCCGTAGAGTTTGTCTGTCGAGCAACAGAGTTGCAGCTATATATTCACCGGCTAAGTTAAATATTTAAAAATACATTTTGCTAAAGCACAAGGGTTATCAATCCAAAGTATGGGAGAAAGGATGAGAAAGTAAATGTGAAGAACATTAAATAAATGCAGGTTCTCATATCAATTATAACTCCTATAAAGATTTTACTATCTAAGATAAATATTTTTAAAAAGTGGTTAACTCAGATCAAGAAGTTAGAATTTAGTATCACAAATCAGTTTTCATCTACTTTTAAATAGAAAATGTCCAAGATATTAAATTGAAAAATCCCTGATTTCAAAACTAATTGGTATTTTTTCCTCACTATACAAGCCTTTAATAGGTGTATGACTTCAGTAAAGCTGGAACAGATGTTTAAACTATTCAATATGTAAAAAAAAAAAAATTGCTAGCGGGTGGAGGGTAGACCCCATCCAATCGCCAGGAAGAGCAGCCCTCACTTTTACTATAACCTAGGATTTGCAGCGTGATTAAGGCAGGCAGTGCAACTTAAAAGACTCAGGTTGATATAATTAGGAAAAATACAAATGACATCTAAAATCTGTGATTTATTTCTTCACAAATACAGACCATTGTTCTTTAATAGGAGACCAATCCTTAGGAGGGCAGAAGTCCCTATAACCAAACTAGTCAGTTTGCTATCCCAGGAAATGTCGATGCACTTCGGTCCTGTAGGGGGAACGAAAGTGATGACTCCAGTTACCTCCTAACTACTGAAGCATGAAGATGTCACAGGTTTTAGGCTAGATTCACTGAGATTCACAGAAGAACCTATATCCCTAAGGATGGGATGTCTCAATGTATGGTCATTTATGATAAACGGGCTTGCATACATTCCATCTACCCTTCCCTCATCTGGGAGGATGGAGGAGATACTTCATTACAAACATAGCCAAAAAGAAAATATATTTGATAACTGCATCTAGTAAAGTGGTTCAATAAATGACAGCACGACCGCTGAACCCCAAGAGATGGGAAGAAACAAGAAGAAAAAGGCCAGAAAATTTTATGCAATCTATTGAGAAGCTATCACATTCCTGAGAGTCCAGGTATCCAAGGAACTGTGGGCAGGGATGGTTGTCTAGCATTTCTAGAATCCTTCCTTCAAAACTTGCGCCACTGACAGATTCTTCCTGAGGCTGATACCCCTGACTTTGTGAGCTCATAGCTTGGGAGGTCCATCTGAAGTTTCTCAGGGTGCAGGATAGATGCAGCTGATGGTTTCGAGAAAATAAAACAGTGGTTTTCCATCTTTTTTTAATCTGTGGCTTATGTCTAGCATCCCTATATCCTCATGGCTCACTGCCCTTCAGAATAGTGTAAGGATAATATAATTATTGTCATGCATTTTCATTAGTATTACATTTTCATTAGTATTACATTTTCATTTATGGAATTCTTTTTCATAAAACTTTATTGGTTACGCATTCTCATCATAAAAGAAAGCACTGGCCTGCCTTTACAGTAAATAAATCATGTGCATGGTAATTCAAATTCAAATTAAAATTTTTCACATATGAAATTAAGGGCTGGCCTGCATCTACAGTTAATATTTCTGTGCAATGTAATAAAAACTCAAAATAAACTTTATCACTTAGGAGAGAAATTAAGTAATGACCTGCATTTACAGTGAATAAACTTTGAGTATTGTAATCAAAACTCAAATTAAGCACTGGTCTACATATACCGTAAACAATTTTTTTGCAATGTAATGAAAACTCACATTCATTTTTTATAACCATAATAATAATACAAGCAATAGTATTCTGTTGAGTCATGTAAAATAATACATCAGTTTGGTAGCTAATGTGGTGGTTGTGCTTGCTCCTCAACTACAAGTGTATCAATTTGTAGGATAGTTGTAGATAATTCCCTTTTCATATCATGTCCCACCTCTGAACAATTTCTTGCTTTTGTTTTTATTCATAATAAGGTAGAAAAGCCTGATTCACAAGTAAGTTTAAGTAAAAGGTAGAAGGGTTTTTAGCCCAAACTTCCCAACTGTAGGATATGATATATTTGCTTGGGAGCAGAATTCCTGTATACAGCAATACCTCTTGACATGAAAGACACTGCTTTCAAAATTTTCACGCTGCAAAACGAGATGCGAAGAATTCTACAACTCGCATCGGGAAAAATGTTTTGCGCAACGAAACGAGGTACGATACAAGAACCAGATCATAAACTCACGACCCTCCTCCCGCACTCCCATTGGTTATCTCCCTACTCAGATGCTAGTTACCACCATAGGATCCTGCTTTCCTATTGGTCTGCATCTACTGTACGTATCCCATCATGCATCTACGCATTGGCGTTTCTCTTTCTTTTCAGTTCGGCAATGGTATCAAATGCATTGACTTAGTGTTTGTGATTTCACTTTCATGACTATTGTAGTGTATCGTGTTGCGATATCATGTTACTTTATTAGCCATGGGTCCCAAGAAAGTTGCTGATGTGCAGGGAAAGAAGAGGATGATGCTTTCTATGGAGACGAAGATGAAAATAATCAAGAAATACGAGGTTGGCATGTGGTTAAGTGTTATCGCGAAGGAATATGGCCAAAATCCACCTAGGATAGTAACAATCCTGAAGCAGGAGGAAGCCATCAAAGCAGCAACACCTTCTAAGGGTGTGAATGTTTTCTCCAGCAAGAGAAGCCACGTCCACGATGAGATGGAGGGACTGCTGCTTGTCTGGATTAAGGACATGGAAATCGCTGGAGACACTCTCACCAAAACAATAATCTGCCAGAATGCCAGCGCCATTTTTGGTGATCTCGTGAGTGCTCAGGCCGAAGAAAATGCAGGAGAAGGGACATCAAAGCAGGCACCCCCAGAGTTTAAGGCTTCTCGGCGGTGGTTTGAAAAATTTAAGAGACTATCTGGCGTTCATTCGGTGGTGTCATGGGGAAGCTGAAAGCTCGGACACGAAAGCAGCCGAAGCCTTTGTTAAAACTTTCGACAAGTTAACTGTCCAGGAAGGCTACAGTCAACAGCAAGACCTCAACTGCGACAAAACTGGGCTCTTTTGGAAAAAATGCATCATTGAACGTTCATCGAGGCAGAAGAAAAGAAGCTACCCGGGCATAAGCCTATGAAAGACAGGTTTACCCTTGCACTCTGCGCAATTGCCAGTGGGGATTGTAAGGTGAAACCCCTGTTGGTGTATCACTCCGACACTCCTCGAGCCTTCAAGGTCCACAAAGTGATGAAGGAGAAGCTTCTGGTGTTGTGGAGGGCTAATGCCAAAGCCTGGGTAACAAGAACCTTGTTCATTGACTGGGTATACCTTTGTTTTGGCCCCACTGTGAAAAAATATTTAGAGAAGTATCTCCCTATGAAATGGCTACTGGTTTAGAACAATGTCCCTGCTCACCCTTCTGGCTTTAGGGATTTTATCCTAGTGGATTTTTTGTTTATCAAGGTTCTCTATCTTCCGCCTAACACCACCCCCCTCCTCCAGCCCATGGACCAGCAAGTGATTTCCAACTTTAAGAAGATCTACACGAGATATCTCTTTACGAGATGTTTCGAAATCACCAAAAGCACAAACCTCACTCTTCAGGAATTTTAGATGGAGAAATTCAATGTTGTATTATGCATCAAAATCATCAATACAGCTTGGCAGAAAGTTTCAAGGCACACCTTGAACTCTGTGGGGAAGAAGCTGTGGACTGATGCCATCTATGCACGAGACTTTGAGGGCTTCCACATAGGCAAAGCTGAAGCCCTTTGGAAGGGCAAACATCCTTAAGAGAGGCTCACGAACGAGACCTCAACAGTCTGTTATGAACCAGGGTTCGTTGACGAGCAGGCAAGCGGCAGGAGATTAGCGAAATGACGATCAGCAAGTTAACGATTGCTATCGGCGCGCTGATGATCAGCGATCGGCGAGACTGGAGAAAGATGAGCTGCAATAGGTCGGAACAGCTGCTTGGCGAACAGCCGAACGATGATCTTGAGACGGGATGTGCCCTTTGGAAGGGCAAACATTCCAGGGAAAGGCTCGCGAACAAATCCTCAACGGTGTGTCACGAACCGGGTTTTGTTGACAACGGGCGAGTATGAAGAACCAGGTGAAAGTTTGGAACCAGTAGAATCAGGACGAGAAGAATCCTCCGAAGAGGAGAGCTGTAATGAAGAGGCTGAAGAGCCGCAGAGGCGCCTTTTCGCCCACGGCAAAGGAGTACCTCTACAGCTGAGAAGGGTAGGGTCAAAGACCACAGTGAAAAACCAATGAAGGGACAGGAGGATCAGCAAGCTGATTAGCAGCAGCAAGCCTCCGAAGAGGAGTCTCTATGAGTGTCCTCTCTCACGAATGAGAGAGGTGAACACTCGCAGGAGAGACTTGCCTCAGACTTTGCGTCGATATGATAAGATAAAGATGATGAAGCGAAGTTCTCCCTCGGAAGCGAGGACAACCCAACACCGGGGGATGATAAACTCTCCCTCGGAAGGGAAAGTAGTCCAACCCCTGGAGGCAGACCTCCAAGTAACGCTCTTTGCTTCCCATCAACAAGCCTTGTTCAAGTTGAAGATCTGCATCGAGCACTGCAGGAGAAAACGTAACCAGAACTAGTTCCTCGAAGACGGTGTGTTAATCAGGAGCTGCCACAGGCGAAGGCACTAACGGCACTGCTCTTCTACATCGGCTATCTTAGTCGAATGAAGAAGAACGGCAACGCTAACTGAGGAAAAATAAAACAAATTATGTAATAAAAACTCCCTCGGGAGGAGCACCAAGTCCGCGGACGGGATAGGTGTCCACCGAGAGAACAGACACAAAATAAGGACTGCGCAAACCCTTCCCCGGCCGACATCGATGGGAGAAGGAGAGCGGCAGCATAAGAAATGTAACAAAACAAGAATTACAATTAATTAAATAAGCTAAGAATGCTGTATTCACTATTCGGGAGAACCACTCGATCCTCCGGCAGGAAGGGGGTTCCCCATGGGGATGAAAATGTTATTTTAATTAGTAAAATAAATTTTTGAATATACTTACCCGATGATCATGTAGCTGTCAACTCCGTTGCCCGACAGAAATCTACGGACGGGATACGCCAGCGATCGCTATACAAGAGGGGGGTGTACTCACCAGCGCCATCTGTGGTCAGGTACTCCAGTACTTCTTGTCAACACCACCTCAATTTTTCCCTCGGTCCACTGGTTCTCTATGGGGAGGAAGGGTGGGTCAATTAAATCATGATCATCGGGTAAGTATATTCAAAAATTTATTTTACTAATGAAAATAACATTTTTCAATATTAATCTTACCCGATGATCATGTAGCTGATTCACACCCAGGGAGGTGGGTGAAAACCAGTATACATGTTAA
This sequence comes from Palaemon carinicauda, assembly GCF_036898095.1. Lineage (NCBI taxonomy): Eukaryota > Metazoa > Arthropoda > Malacostraca > Decapoda > Palaemonidae > Palaemon > Palaemon carinicauda. Next base: position 86,982,954 of record NC_090746.1, read on the forward strand.
TCAAGAAGCTAAGTATCCCGTATTTCATTTTTATCAGTTATTCAAAATAACAAATAAAACGATAAGTACCTGGTAAGGAAGTCGACTTGAACCATTACTCTGCCTTTAATAAGTACGTCTTCCTTACTGAGCGCAGCGGTCCTCTTAGGAGGCTGAACGACTCTTAGGTGCTGAAGTATAAAGGGCTGCAACCCATACTAAAGGACCTCATCACAACCTCTAACCTAGGCGCTTCTCAAGAAAAAATTGACCACCCGCCAAATCAACTAGGATGCGGAAGGCTTCTTAGCCTACCGTACAACCCAAAACAACAATAAAAGCACTCAAGAGAAAGGTTAAAAAGGTTATGGGATTATGGGAATGTAGTGGCTGAGCCCTCACCTACTACTGCACTCGCTGCTACGAATGGTCCCAGGGTGTAGCAGTTCTCGTAAAGAGACTGGACATCTTTGAGATAGAATGATGCAAACACTGACTTGCTCCTCCAATAGGTTGCATCCATAACACTCTGCAGAGAACGGTTCTGTTTGAAGGCCACTGAAGTAGCCACAGCTCTCACTTCATGTGTCCTTACCTTCAGCAAAGCAAGGTCTTCTTCCTTCATATGAGAATGAGCTTCTCTAATCAGAAGCCTTATGTAGTAAGAAACTGCGTTCTTAGACATAGGCAGTGAAGGTTTCTTAATAGCACACCATAAGGCCTCCGATTGTCCTCGCAAGGGTTTTGACCTTTTAAGATAGTACTTAAGAGCTCTGACAGGGCAAAGTACTCTCTCCCGTTCGTTACCCATCATGTTGGAAAGGCTAGGTATTTCGAACGATTTAGGCCAAGGACGTGAAGGAAGCTCGTTTTTAGCCAAAAAACCGAGCTGTAAGGAACATGTAGCCGTTTCAGATGTGAAACCTATGTTCCTGCTGAAGGCGTGAATCTCACTTACTCTTTTGGCTGTTGCAAGGCAGACGAGGAAAAGAGTTTTTAGAGTGAGGTCCTTGAAAGAGGCTGACTGGAGAGGTTCAAATCTTGATGACATAAGGAACCTTAGGACTACGTCTAGATTCCAGCCTGGAGTGGACAACCGACGTTCTTTAGAGGTCTCAAAAGACCTAAGGATGTCCTGCAGATCTTTGTTGGTGGAAAGATCCAAGCCTCTGTGGCGGAAAACCGCTGCCAACATACTTCTGTACCCCTTGATCGTAGGAGCTGATAGAGATCTAACATTCCTAAGATGCAACAGGAAGTCAGCAACTTGGGTTACAGTGGTACTGGTAGAGGAAACTGCATTGGCTCTGCACCAGCTTCGGAAGACTTCCCACTTAGATTGATAGACTCTGCGAGTGGATATCCTCCTTGCTCTGGCAATCGCTCTGGCTGCCTCCTTCGAAAAGCCTCTAGCTCTTGAGAGTCTTTCGATAGTCTGAAGGCAGTCAGACGAAGAGCGTGGAGGCTTGGGTGTACCTTCTTTACGTGAGGTTGACGCAGAAGGTCCACTCTTAGAGGGAGAGTCCTGGGAACGTCGACCAGCCATTGCAGTACCTCTGTGAACCATTCTCTTGCAGGCCAAAGGGGAGCAACCAACGTCAGCCGTGTCCCTTCGTGAGAGACGAACTTCTGAAGAACCCTGTTGATGATCTTGAACGGCGGGAATGCATACAGGTCGAGGTGGGACCAGTCCAGCAGAAAGGCATCCACGTGAACTGCTGCCGGGTCTGGAATCGGGGAACAGTACAATGGGAGCCTCTTGGTCATCGAGGTAGCGAACAGATCTATAGTTGGCTGACCCCACAGGGTCCAAAGTCTGTTGCACACGTTCTTGTGAAGGGTCTACTCTGTGGGGATGACTTGACCCTTCCGGCTGAGGCGATCTGCCGTAACATTCATATCGCCCTGAATGAACCTCGTTACCAGCGTGAGCTTTCGACTTTTTGACCAAATGAGGAGGTCCCTTGCGATCTCGAACAGCTTCCTCGAATGAGTCCCTCCCTGCTTGGAGATGTACGCCAAGGCTGTGGTGTTGTCGGAGTTCACCTCCACCACCTTGTTTAGCAGGAGGGACTTGAAGTTCATTAAGGCCAGATGAACTGCCAACAACTCCTTGCAATTGATGTGAAGCGTTTCCTGTTCCTTGTTCCATATCCCCGAGCATTCCTGTCCGTCCAATGTCGCGCCCCAGCCCGAGTCTGATGCGTCCGAGTAGAGATGAAGGTCGGGGGTCTGAACAGCTAACGAGAGACCCTCCATGAGAAGAATGCTGTTCTTCCACCACGTTAGAGTAGCCCTCATCTCTTTGGAAACAGGAATAGACCGTCTCGAGCGTCATATCCTTGTTCCAGTGAGCTGCCAGATGGTACTGAAGGGGGCGGAGGTGGAGTCTCCCTAACTCGATGAACAGGGCTAGCGATGAAAGAGTCCCTGTTAGACTCATCCACTGCCTCACCGAGCATCGGTTCCTCCTCAGCATGCTCAGGATGCACTCCAGGGCTTGGTTGATTCTTGGGGCCGACGGAAAAGCCCGAAAAGCTCGACTCTGAATCTCCATCCCCAGGTAAACGATGGTTTGGGAAGGAACGAGCTGGGACTTCTCTAAATTGACCAAGAGGCCCAGTTCCTTGGTCAAATCCAAAGTCCATCTGAGACTCTCCAGACAGCGACGACTTGTGGGAGCTCTTAAAAGCCAGTCGTCTAAATAAAGGGAGGCTCTGATGTCTGCCAAGTGAAGGAATTTCGCAATATTCCTCATCAGTCGCGTAAACACAAGAGGTGCCGTGGTCAGGCCAAAGCACAGGGCTTGGAACTGGTACACAACCTCTCCAAAGACGAATCTCAGAAAAGGTTGGGAGTCTGGATGGATGGGAACGTGAAAGTAGGCGTCTTTCAGATCTAACGAGACCATCCAGTCCTCCTGCCTGACCGCTGCTAGGACCGACTTCGTCGTCTCCATTGTGAACGTCTGCTTGGTGACATAAGCATTGAGCGCACTGACGTCCAGCACCGGTCTCCAACCTCCTGTCTTCTTGGCCACCAGGAAGAGACGGTTGTAAAAGCCCGGGGATTGATGGTCCCGGACTATCACCACTGCCTCCTTCTGTAACAGGAGCGACACCTCTTGATGTAACGCTAGCCTCTTGTCCTTCTCCTTGTAGTTGGGAGAGAGGTTGATGGGAGATGTGGTCAGAGGGGGATTGCGGCAGAACGGAATTCTGTAACCCTCCCTTAGCCACTTGACAGACTGAGCGTCTGCACCTCTGCTCTCCCAGGCTTGCCAGAAGGTCTTGAGTCTGGCTCCTACAGCTGTCTGGAGAGGAAGGAAGTCAAAGCTTGCTTTTCGTGGACTTGGCACCTTTCTTGGACTTGCCCCGGTGACTGTCTGCACGGGTACTTCCTCTACTGGGGGCTCTGCCACGAAAGGGCGGAATGAATCTGGTAGCAGGTGTATCAGCCACAGGGGTGCGGTAAGATCTCGGCACGGAAGGTAAGGTTTTAGCCTTACGTGCTGAAGAGGCCATGAGGTCATGCGTATCTTTCTGGATAAGAGCCGCAGCCATCTCCTTGATTAACTCCTCCGGAAACAGGAACTTGGAGAGAGGAGCAAACAGCAACTGTGACCTCTGGCAAGGGGTGATACCAGTCGATAAGTAGGAGCATAGATGTTCCCTTTTCTTGAGGACTCCTGAGACAAAAATAGACGCAAGTTCGCCAGAACCATCGCGAATTGCTTTGTCCATACTGGACATGATCAGCATGGCCGAGTCTTTGTCAGAAGGGGCAGTCTTCCTGCTTAAGGCCCCCAGGCACCAATCGAGGAAGTTAAAAATTTCGAAGGCGCGAAAGACTCCCTTCATCAAGTGGTCCAGATCAGAAAAAGTCCAGCAGACCTTCGAGCGTCTCATAGCCGACCTGCGGGGAGAGTCAACCAAACTTGAGAAGTCGGCCTGGGCAGAGGCAGGAACCCCCAAGCCAGGTTCCTCTCCCGTGGCATACCAGACGCCCGACTTAGAAGCCAGCTTAGGAGGAGGAAACACAAAAGAGGTCCTTCCCAGTTGCTGCTTGGACTGCAACCAATCCCCTAAAACCCTCAAAGCTCTCCTTGATGATCTGGCGAGGACAAGCTTGGTGTAGGCAGACGTAATAGGCTGCATGCCTAGAGAAAACTCGGATGGAGGAGAACGAGGGGTTGCAGATACGAAGTGTTCAGGGTATAACTCTCTGAACAGAGCCAGGACCTTACGAAAGTCTAAGGAAGGTGGCGAAGACTTGTGTCCCTCCACATCAGAAGTAGGATCATCCAGGTGAGCAGCTTCATCCTCAGAAACCTCATCGCCTGAGAGTTGAGTAGCGAGAGGTAACGGTAGAGCGGCATGCTGAATGGCTGAATCCTGCAGAACGGGTGCATGCGCACTTGCGGATCCATCATCATGCCTCTGCTGAAGAGACTGAGGGCTGGCAATGACAAAGTCATGAGGCTGGGGTGAGGGAGGTTCTGCGGTGGTCTGAGGAGCAAGCGTGGTCAGAAGCGAATGCTGTAAGGCATGAGGCTCATGCTGCATGGTATGCGGCTCATGCTGTATGGGAAGAGGCTCATGCTGCGAAGAATGCGGCTGCTGAATGGTAAGAGGCTCGTGCTGCATGCGTTGAGGAGGCTGCCTCATAGCATGAGGCTCCTGCCTCAAGGGTTGCGCCTGCCTCAAGGGTTGAGGAGGTTGCTGCGCAGAGTGAGGCTCCTGCCTCAAGGGTTGAGGAGGTTGCCGCATAGCATGAGGCTGCTGCCTCATGGGTAGAGGAGGTTGCCGCATAGCATGAGGCTCCTGCCTCATGGGTAGAGGAGGTTGCCGCATAGCATGAGGCTCCTGCCTCAAGGGTTGAGGAGGTTGCCGCATAGCAAGAGGCTCCTGCCTCAAGGGTAGAGGAGGTTGCTGCATAGCGCTGGAACCTGGCAACTCCCAATGCGGCAGCTCACGCATGGAAGCAGGAGGAGCCTCAAGAACATACGTCTGGCAGGGAGGACTGCGCAGAGGGGGAGGAGCGCTCGCAGGAGGAGGTGTACTAACCTTCTCTGCCTGATACTCCTGCATTAAAGCCGCAAGCTGAGACTGCATAGTCTGCAGCATAGACAACTTGGGGTCCACAGAAGTTGGAGCAGAGGCCTATTGAGGCACCGCTTTACCTCTCTTAGGAGGTGTGCAGTCATCAGATGACTGCGGCGAGTCCGAACTGGCCCAGTGGCTACACCTGGGCCGTCGTGAGACCTGGGTCCACCGTTTCCTCCTGGAAACTTCTTCCGCAGACGAGGAATTTAAGGGCTCAATCGTCTGGGAGTGGAAGTGATGATCTCTATCAGATACGCCCGCAACCACTGAGGATACAACTGTGCGCCGATCAAGGCCTGCCGAACCCTTTTGCCCTTCGACGTTGCTTCTCCCCTGGGCTTGGGAGCTTGCAAGAGGTCCCGGACTGGGAGGACGACTGGCACGCACAGAAGTATCCTCATGCGCAACACTGACACTGACACTAGGCACAGCACTGGCACTAACACTTCCCACTGCACTTTTCACTTTAAGTTCCTTGACATCTGCCAAGAGAAGATTGTGGTCACTAACTAAAGACTCCACCTTATCACCAAGAGCCTGAATGGCACGCAACATATCCGTCATATCAGGCTGAGCACTCGTAGCAGGTTCGGGGGTCACCACCACAGGGGAAGGAAAAGGTTGAGGGTCATGGGGGGAGGAATAAACCAAAGAGCGAGAAGAACTCCTCCTAACTCTCTCCCTCTCTAACCTAGTCGTATACTTGAGGAATTCATTAAAATCGAATTCCGAAAGCCCAGCACATTCCCCACATCGATCTTCCAACTGACAGGATTTTCCCCTACAGTCGGAACAAACGGTGTGAGGATCAACAGAGGCCTTCGGAAGACGCCTATTACAAGTCCTAACACTACATCGCCTAATTTTAGGAGCTTGAGAGTGGTCGGACATCTTGAATTTAGAGAACAGTCAAGGGGGAATTCCAAAGTAAAGCAAAGATCGTTAACCAATAAATCAATTTAATTCCAAAAGCTATCTAAGCTAAGGGAAAAGCTTCCTGTACAGCGAAGGCTAAATTTTAGAGCAAATACTTCACCAAAACCGTGAATAAAGACTCCAAAATCAACAGCGTATCCATGTAGGTCTTGCCGGCGGCACGACAGAGGAAAAATTGAGGTGGTGTTGACAAGAAGTACTGGAGTACCTGACCACAGATGGCGCTGGTGAGTACACCCCCCTCTTGTATAGCGATCGCTGGCGTATCCCGTCCGTAGATTTCTGTCGGGCAACGGAGTTGACAGCTACATGATCATCGGGTAAGATTAATATTGAAAACTGAAAAATCAAATTACAAACGATTATCTAACTTAATTCATGAAGAAACCATTTGGAAGTGCAGCTACCCTCAGACGGGAAAGGTGCTCCCCCCGCAGAGTATACTGCCGGCACCCATGAAAAGTGAGCAGCGATGACCTTGAGAAAGAGCAAGACCAATGTCAAGCTCTGAGAACACCGCACTCCCTACCCCCAGCAGATTCCACATAGAGGGGAAGGCAACGACAACAGCTGAATGGAGGAGTATCCAAACGATGACGATTCTCTGCGGCGGCCGAGTCACAAGAAAGGCTATGCGTCAACGGGGTGGCGGATGTCCAAGGGGGAAAGGTCTGGAGGGAAAGTCCTCCGCCCTTGAAAACCTACCGTACTGCGCTATCACACAAACAACAACATACACTGTAAAGAAAAGCTACAACATATATATAAAAAGATTAACAATATTTCCATATACTGTACTGTACTGTACTGTATACAGAAGAAAAAAATACACAAGTTAAAAAGATTACAGTAATACAGTACCAGTCCAAAATAGGCGAGATGGAAAAGCGGCAACAACCGCTCATCCTCTGAGCCAAAAGTAAAGTAAATAGCATAGGTTTGAATTCCAAGTTACGGAACAAATTTCTGTTTTTTGCTTCATTCCTATTCCAACAATGGACAGTGCTTAAATCATAAATGTGAGTTGTCAAATACCTCCAATACTGTTTGTTATGCTCCAAAACTCTTCAAACATGACAAATTCGTAGATAATTTGTACTTTTCCTAACCATAAAAACCTTAGCTATTTAATTAGGGTATTACTTTCGGCGTAGCTGAAACGACGAGCCATTAGATTTTCAACGAGGGTTTACTACCCCCTCGCTAGTTAGCGAGGGGGTAGGGGAGGGGTAGCTAGCTACCCCTCCACCCCCTCACACACCGGTGAGTAGCTCACTTTGCTTAGAGGTAGGACTTCCCGGGGGACAGGGCTGGCGGGCAAGTTTGATTAAATAGCTAAGGTTTGTATGGTTAGGAAAAATACAAATTATCTACGAATTTGTCATTTGTTCCGTAGCCGAAATACAAACCACGCTATTTAATTAGGGTGACTTAACCCTTAGGTAGGGTGGTAAGTCCCAGCCGTACTGGCTTTAGCTTTTGCCCGGGGACTCAGTATCTGAGTGTGTAGAACTCAAGATAAGGGGTCCCTGCACCTCGCAAGTGCCTTGCTCTGCAAAGGCCGCGGCCTACATAAGCTTGTGTGTGAAGGAGTGAAGTGTGACTCGTCCTATGAAGTTGACCTGGAGTCCTTTAGATGGAAATCTAGGTTAGGACGATCTCAATACCACCTCGTAAGGGTATGGGGACGTGACAGTATTAACTTAATACTAGGAACACAAGGAAACATGGTTTACCTGCAGTGGTTTGAGGTCAGCTGTGCAGAGAACCCAGGATGCTGCTTTCCCCAAGAGAGGGGAGAATGAAGAAAAGAATAAGGGCCAGGCATACCTTTTCATTCATGCAGACTAAAACCGGGTAACAATGCCCTCAACCTTCTGCTACGTGTCCATTAAGGAGCCTGAGGTTTAAACCAGCTTTTGTGCAGCCACCACAGGGCCGATAGAGAACATATCGAGCCTCCTGTGGGTCACGGCTTGCAGGTAGTGGGCTGTGAAGGTCATTTGAGGCTTCCAAACCCCTGCTTGTAGAACCTGCGTCACAGAGTAATTTCTCTTGAATGCCAGGGACGTAGCGATGCCCCTGACATCATGTGCCCTAGGGCGACGTGATGGAGGAGGGTCAGGATTCAGGGAATGGTGGATATCCCTGCGAATCCAAGCTGAGATTGTATTCTTAGTGACCCTCCTCTTCGTCCTTCCTGTGCTCACGAACAATGCTTGCACCCGAGGACGAATTGCAGCTGTTCTCTTAAGGTAGAGCCTCAGACTCCTTACTGGGCACAGTAGGAGATGGTCTGGGTCATCTGTTACAGAACGGAGACTCGAAATCCGGAAGGAGTCAAACCGGGGGTCCGGAACTCCTGGATTCTGAGTCTTAGCTACAAACTCAGGGACGAATCTGAACGTTACCTCCCCCCATCCCCTTGAATGGGCGATGTCATACGAGAGACCATGAAGTTCGCTGACTCACTTGGTCGAGGCTAGAGCAAGCAGGAGCACCGTCTTCCAAGTCAGGTGGCGATCAGAAACCTGGCATAATGGTTCGAAAGGAGGTCTCTTAGGAGACCTGAGGACTCGAACCATGTTCCATGGAGGAGGTCTCACTTCCGATTAGGGGCAGGTAAGTTCATAACTTCGTATGAGTAGAGAAAGTTCCAGCGAAGAAGAAATGTCCATTCCTTTGAGCCTGAAGGCAAGACTTAAGGCTGAGCGATAGCCTTTCACTGCCGAGACTGAAAGGTGCATTTCTTCCGGCAAATACACTAGAAACTTCGCTATTGCTGGAATAGTGGCATCGAGTGGAGAGATACCCCTTCCACGACACCAACCACAGAAGACTCTCCACTTTGCCTGGTAGACCCCTGCGGATGACTTTCGCAGGTGTCAAGACATCCTTTCCGCAACTTGTTGCGAAAAGCCTCTCTCTGTGAGGAGACACTGGATAGTCACCAGGCGTGAAGTCGTAGCGATGCTACGGCTTTGCGGAAGATGTTGGCATGTGGTTGTCTGAGTAGCTCGTATCGAGGAGGAAGTTCTCTCGGGAGTTCCGTCAGGAGCTGCAGAATGTCCGGGAACCACTCTGCGTGATGCCATAGCGGAGCTACTAAGGTCATTGAAAGATTGACCGATATTCTGGTCTTGTTGAGTACCCTTCTCATCAGACAGAACGGGGGAAAGGCGTAGACATCGATGTTGTCCCACCGATGTTTAAAGGCATCTTGCCAGAGTGCCTTGGGGTCCGGGACTGGGGAGCAGTACAGCGGGAGCTTGAAATTCAGGGCTGTCGCGAACAGATCCACCGTCGGGGAACCCCACAAAGTCAGGACTTTGTTGGCTACTAGACGATCCAAAGAGCACTCGGTACTCACTATTTGAGATGCTCTGCTCAGACTGTCGGCGAGCACATTCCTCTTCCCTGGAATGAAGCGAGCTGATAGTGGAATCGAGTGGACTTCGGTCCATCTCAGTATCTCTACTGCAAGATGGGATGGCTGCTGTGAAAAGGTACCTCCCTGCTTGTTGATGTAAGTCACTACCGTGGTGTTGTCGCTCATCACCATCACGGAGTGACCCACCAGGTACTGTTGGAACTGCTGAAGGGCCAGATACACGGCCTTCATTTCTACCAGGTTTAAGTGGAGGCACTTTTCTAATTCTGACCATAGGCCTGAGGTCCTGTGGTTCAGAACGTGGGCTCCCCACCCTTTTTTTGAGGCGTCTGAAAACAGCATCAAATCCGGGGGGAGGACGAGAAGATCCACTCCCTTTCGTAGGTTTTCCTATGTCAACCACCACTGAAGATCTGTCCGTTCCGCAGGACCCATTGGGACAAAGATGTCCGGGGAATCATGTCCTTGATTCCACCGGGACTTGAGTCCCCATTGCAGGGATCTCATCCTGAGGCGACCATTTGGAACTAGACGGGCCAGAGAAGAAAGGTGACCGAGGAGACGTAACCACGATTGGGCTGGGAGTTTTTCTCGTCTGAGGAAAGGAACTGCGACCCTCCTCAGCCTTGCTATCCTGTCGTCTGATGGGAAGGCTCTGTGGAGATTGGTGTCCAAGATCAAGCCTAGATATACCAGTCGTTGAGTTGGAAGCAGAGAAGACTTCTCGAGATTTACCATGATACCTAGATCTTGGCAAAGTCCCAAAAGCTTGTCTCAGTGTCGAAGAAGGGTCGATTCCGAGTCTGCCAGGATCAACCAGTCGTCCAGATAGCGGAGGAGACGGATGCCGATCCTGTGTGCCCACGAAGAAATCAGTGTGAACACCCTGGTGAATACCTGAGGTGCTGTGGAGAGACCGAAACACAGCACCTTGAACTGGTAGATCTTGTTGTCTAGGCTGAATCTTAAGTACTTCCTTGAAGACGGATGGACTGGGATCTGGAAGTACGCGTCCTTCAGGTCCAGTGTACACTTGAAGTCTTGTGGTCTCACCGCAAGTCTGACCGTGTCCGCCGTCTCCATGCTGAACGGGGTTTGTTTGACAAACCTGTTCAGGGCTGAGAGGTCGATGACTGGTCTCCAGCCTCCAGACACCTTCTTTACAAAAAAGGATCGACTGAAGAAGCCTGGGGAACCGTCGACGACCTCCTGGAGAGCGCCCTTCTTTAACATGGTCTGGACTTCTGCCCGTAGAGCTTGGCCCCTTGCCGATCCCATGGCAAAGGAGCTCAACGACACTGGATCCACTGTCAGGGGAGGCAAAGATGTTATGAACGGGACGCGATATACCTGACCGATTATGGAAATCGTCCAGGAATCGGCCCCGAGTTGCTGCCACCTGTCTGCGCAACTTTGAAGGCATCCCCCCACTGGTGGACATGCAGGGGACTGCCAATCCTAGCGTTTGCGGCCTTGGCCGCTCCCTCTAGGATTCTTTCCTCCCCTGGAGGACTTTGCCTGTCAAAGGGCTTTGACACCGTTGCCTTCGCTGCCACAGCCGGTTTCGTTGTCTTGGACGGGCGAGGTTGTTGAGGTGCCGGAGGTTTATAGGGCTTAGATGTAAGAGCCCTATGAAGGAGGGAGTCGTGGTTGGACTTCCTCCACCTCTCGGCTGCCTGTTCCAAGTCTTTAGGCTCGAACAGGTTCTTCCCTAGAAGGGAAGAATGTCTGAGCCTGCTGACCACGACGGCTGGGACCTTCGCATGGAACCTCTCTGCCACCGCATCACGACGTTTCAGGATTGAGTTGGCCCACAAGTTCGAGACTTGATGGGCCAGAAACTCAATGGTGCGGGTGCCCGATAGGAGGAAGGTCTCCAGGGCCTTCCTGGTGCTCTCCTTAGACAAATCTTCAGATCGCAACAGGATGCCAAGAAATCCCAGCCAGATGTCAAGCCACGAAGTAGCCTGCATGGCACACTTCGCAACCTTCTCCTGGCTTATGATCTCAGTCGCCAAGAAAGTCACTTGCCGGCTGGAGAGTCTCTCAAGAGGGACTCCCTTGATAAGCTCTTCCACAGAGTGGTGCAGGGGAAGAGCTAAACAAGCCTCCTCCAAGATCTCGAAGTACTTCCTCTGTTGGACGCGAGGAGGCGGGAGGAGTTTGTTGCCAGCCGTTTGGAGGAGGCGAGCTCGGAGAGCTGGCCCTCGACCTTATCCCTGGCACTCTTCACCCGTTGGGACCAGGGCAAAGCTGCACTGGCCTTAGCGGGTTTCTGAGTGCCAAAGACTCGGTCCAGGACTGTGTCCTTGCCCTCGCGAGGAGGAATCTCAGGATCGGGAATCCTGTTGAGATGCCTCATCAGGGTCAGGACTTGCCAGAAGGCATGCTCTGACTCTTGTGGCTCCCCTCCAGGGGAACTGGCAGCGAAGTCTCCCGTCCCCAAAGGCTCTTCTTGGGGGGGACACGTGGACGTTCTCCACGGTTCTAGTAGGTTCTGGACGGATCCTTGAGGATGACTTGGGGACAGTCTTGGAAAGCTTGGGTTCCCTCCTGGGAGGAATACAGGACTCCAACAACGACATCTGAGGGCTCTTCTCTGCTCCCACCTGGGACGATTCTCCAGTCCGAGGTGGGGTTTCTCCCATTGGTGCGATGGGAGAACGCCTCACCTCGTCAGACTCCCCTGAGGACGGAAAATGCTCGTCCACGGGAGAGAGAAAACGTCGGGGGGGGGGGGGGGGGAGCCTTCCTCAGGGATGTCCGAGGGGCCAGCTTGACCCTCGGAGAAGTTACCACGGTTTCTACTCCTCTCTTTCTCTTCAGTGGGGTCGGAGCCGCCATAGTTTTCAGACCCATCTCAGCTAAGGCAGGTTAGACAGCCTGCAAGACAGCTCTGATGAGGGATCCAAACCATGGCTGCTTACTGACAGCAGCGCTGTCAGAGACTCCGTCTGAAGGGAAGGGGATCGGGCGATCCTTTGGAGTAGACACAACTGCTGGACCTGCCTGGAAGGAAAGGGAAGAAGAGGAAGGTTGGTTCCTGGACCCATCTGGCGGTTTCCCTCCCTCCTGCGAGCGCACTGGTCTGCGCATACGGGGGGGGGAGACGTGAGGATGACCTGGCTGCTCGCGTGGTGGCTCGCGCGGTAGCTCGTGTTGTGCCTCCCGATCGCGCTGGGGATCGAACTGGCGTTCGCGCGATAGTACCTTACTAGGATCGCGCTCGGGCAATCGGTCGCGCGCGCGGATGATGGCGAGGGCGCGCAGGCGAGCGATGGGGCGCAGACGAGCGATGGCGCGCAGGCGAACGATGGCGCGATGGGCGTGTAGGTGAGCGACTGCGCACAGGTGAGGGTGCGCGCGGGCGCGTAGGAGATCTCCGAGATGGAGAGAGGGCGCGCTGGCGAGCGGTGGCGCGCAGGCGAAGAAGCGCGCGGGCGCTCAGGAGATCGATGGCACACAGATGCGCGATCTGAAGAAGCAGGAAGCGCAGGCGGGGTTGCAGGCACTTGCACGCGCGATGGAGATTGTTCGCAAGCGCGCGGGCAAGCAGGATCTCGGCGGGCAAGCAGGATCTCGGCGAGCTCTAGGCGAGCGGCCACGCGCAGGCGTATTCCCCCTAGTGCATGGGCGTGCAGGGGGCGCACAGCAGGATCTGGTGTCATCGCACGATGGCGCGTAGGCGATGGCTGACCAGCTGGCGAGGTCCTATGGCGCGTAGGCGAACGCTGAAGAGAAGGAGAAACTCGGTTCTTCCTTCTTGCGCCCAGATCCGGAGATCGTGGGCGCGCAGGCGAACGATGGCGTGCAGGTGAAAAGCGCTGGCGAGCAAGAGATCGTGGGAGCGCAGGCGAACGATGGCGTGCAGGCAAACGCTGGCGCGCAGGTGAAGAGCGCTGGCGAGCAGGAGATCGTGGGCGCGCGGGGCGCACATCAGGATGAAGGCGCGCTGTTGTACGCTGGCGAGGGGAAGACCGCTGGCGAACAGGAGAGCACTGGCGAGCAGGAGAGCGCTGGCGCGCAGGTGAGCGCTGGCGAGCAGGAGAGCGCTGGAGAGCAGGAGAGCGATGGCCAGTAGTCTCAGCTGCAGAAGGTCTCTGGGGCGTTGTCTCCGAGGATGAAGTTCTGAGTAGAGAGGGCTTCACCGCAGGTGAGCGCTTGCGCACAATAGCGCATGAGCGCGCAGGAGAACGTTGAAGCGCAGGGGATACCTGGCGCTTAAGGGACTTGCTCACATTGTGAGAAAGCCCCTTTTGCCCCGAATGGACCGGTGCCCGTTGGAAAACGGGAGCCAGGAACGGAGACAGCAGGTCCGAAGGTCTGGCAGGCGAAGGAGAACGATCGGCAGAGAGGTCCAAGGATGCAACTGCAACGGTCGGTGCACAGCGAGGAGGATCCTCTGCGGGGGACTGCGACGGAGAAGAGCCAAAGAGGCGCCACCTAACTCCCTTGTGAGGAGAAGGAAGGCCTCTACGGCGAAGAGGAGGGCGAGCCTTCCGTCGGATACGTCCTCTGGGGGCGGCAGGCAGATCATCATCAGTCCTCCGAAGAGGAGTCTCTGTCAGTGAACTTCCCAGAGGGGGAGAATCACCTGCAGGAGAGACCGTGGGACTTAGCTCCTCCCTCGAAGGATGTTCGGAGGGAGATACTAAGCCTTCAGCTGCATCGGGAACCAAGGCAGGGGTTTGACCTAACTCGTCGGAGGCCCCTGCCACAACAACGTCGACAATAGACAGAGGGTCAACCTCTGCTACCACCGGCGACTGTTTGACAGCAGCCCCCAACTGGATTACTAAGTCAAACAGGGCTTCCCTGGAGGGCGAGCCCCTAAGCCCCAAGGAAGCCCAAAGCTGCAACAAATCATCATTAGCAACAGTGTTACAGTGAGCCCTCGCTACTTTGCGGTTCGACCATCGCGGATTCACCACTTCGCGGATTTTTTTCATAACGCATGTACAGTATATACAAAAATCGCGGATTTTCCGAAAATTTCGAAAATACCGCGATGTGACCGATGGTGCGAGATTGGAGAAAGTAAGGAAAATTGAATCATGATTGATTTTCAATATAAATGAAACTTTGAGGAGCAACAAAGATATCATTTGTTAGAGAGATAGAGAGAGGTAAGGAATGGGAGGTAGTGAAAAGTAGCCCACAGAGAGAGAGAGAGAGAGAGAGAGAGAGAGAGAGAGAGAGAGAGAGAGAGAGAGAGAGTGTGTGTGTGTTGTTTTAAATGTAACAAACAAAAAAATTTTATAGGTTATAACACATTGGTGCTTATGTAATATCAACTGTATACTGTAGACGGTTTGAATAAGTTAAGAAATGGTATAAACGATACTTTGTTAGTGTATTCGTACACTCTCAAGAGCGGCAGCTAGACGTCAGCTGATCTAATCACAGCCAAAAGTAAAACAAAAAGAAGTCAACAATACTCGATTTTTAAAACACACCCGAAATTTAAAAACAAAAGTACACGCTTTCTTAATGTGCAATTAACTATTTAAAGAGTAGCAATTTTCTAGAATAAAATGATGTTTCCCAAAAAATAGTGGTTTCCTGATGAAATCGGATGCCGTATTTTTAGCAACGATTGAAATGGATGTAAACTCGGCATAATTTTTTCGTTTCGTATTTAATTGACACTAAGAAAACTAATTTTAGTTTCTTCATCTATATGTAAGTATTGTATAACACGAGAGAGAGAGAGAGAGAGAGAGAGAGAGAGAGAGAGAGAGAGAGAGAGAGAGAGAGAGAGAGAGAGAATGAATCAGCTGTTGTAATGGAATGCCGTGTTTTTGTTTCGTGAGAATTTCATCGCCACGACTATAACAACAACATATTCTACTGAACTTTACAGTAATATGATATTTCAATTATAAAATAAATTTTTGAATATACTTACCCGGTGAATATATAATAGCTGCAACTCTGCGGCTCGACAGACAACATACTTAAAAAACTCGCGAGCGATCGCTATGCAGGTTGCGGGTGTGCCCACCAGCGCCAACTGTCGGCCAGATACCACTCTCGGATGTAAACAAAACCTTCAATTCTTCTCGTCCCGCTGCGTCTCTATTGGGGAGGAAGAGAGGGTCATTTAATTTATATATTCACCGGGTAAGTATATTCAAAAATTTATTTTATAATTAAAATATCATTTTTAAATATTAAACTTAGCCGGTGAATATATAATAGCTGATTCACACCCAAGGAGGTGGGTAGAGACCAGAGTTAATATGTTTACAGCGTATAAGCTAAGAGTTTTTTCATTTTGACAGTTATCAATATAACAAAACCAAAATAAATAGGTACCTGGTAAGGAAGTCGACTTAGACGATTACTCTGCCTTTTAAGTCGGTCTTCCTCACGGAGCCCAGCGATCCTCTTAGGATGCTGACAGACTCCCAGGAGCTGAAGTATCAAGGGCTGCAACCCATACAACAGGACCTCATCAAATCCCTAATCTGGGCCTCTCAAGAAATGACTTTGACCACCCGCCAAATCAACCAGGATGCGAAAGGCTTCTTAGCCTTCCGTACAACCCAAAAAACAATATTAAAAACATTTCAAGAGACAGATTAAAAGGATATGGAATTAGGGAAGTGTAGTGGTTGAGCCCTCACCCACTACTGCACTCGCTGCTACGAATGGACCCAGTGTGTAGCAGTCCTCGTAAAGAGTCTGGACATCTTTCAAGTAAAATGACGCGAACACTGACTTGCTTCTCCAAAAGGTCGTGTCCATGATACTTTGCAGAGATCTATTTTGCTTAAAGGCCACGGAAGTTGCTATAGCTCTAATCTCGTGCGTCTTAACCTTAAGCAAAGATCGGTCTTCCTCACTCAAGTGTGAATGAGCTTCTCGTATTAACAATCTGATAAAATATGACAAAGCATTCTTTGACATAGGTAAGGATGGTTTCTTAACCGAACACCATAACGCTTCAGATTTACCTCTTAAAGGCTTAGTATGAGCTAAAAAGAACTTAAGAGCTCTAACGGGGCATAATGCTCTCTCTAACTCGTTGCCCACGATCTTTGATAAGCTAGGAATATCAAAAGATTTAGGCCAAGGACGAGAAGGCAGTTCATTCTTGGCTAGGAAACCAAGTTGAAGAGAACAAGAGGCTTTTTCTGTCGAAAAACCGATGTTCTTGCTGAAGGCATGAAGCTCACTGACTCTTTTAGCTGAGGCCAAGCACACCAGGAAAAGAGTCTTAAGAGTGAGATCCTTCAGGGAGGCTGAATGTAAAGGCTCGAACCTGTCTGACATGAGGAATCTTAGGACCACGTCTAAATTCCATCCAGGTGTAGCCAAACGACGTTCCTTAGAGGTCTCAAAAGACTTAAGGAGATCTTGTAGATCTTTATTGTTGGAAAGATCTAAGCCTCTATGCCGGAAGACCGAAGCCAACATGCTCCTGTAGCCCTTGATCGTGGGAGCTGAAAGGGAGCGAACTCTTCTCAGGTATAAGAGAAAGTCCGCGATTTGGGCTACAGAGGTACTGGACGAGGATACAGATACTGACTTGCACCAGTCTCGGAAGATTTCCCACTTCGATTGGTAAACTCTAATGGTAGAAGCTCTCCTCGCTCTTGCAATCGCACTGGCTGCCTCCTTCGAAAAGCCTCTAGCTCTCGAGAGTCTTTCGATAGTCTGAAGGCAGTCAGACGAAGAGCGTGGAGGCTTTGGTGTACCTTCTTTACGTGTGGCTGACGTAATAGGTCTACTCTTAGAGGAAGACTTCTTGGGAAGTCTACCAGCCATTGAAGTACCTCGGTGAACCATTCTCTCGCGGGCCAAAGGGGAGCAACTAACGTCAACCTTGTCCCTTCGTGAGAGGCGAACTTCTGCAGTACCTTGTTGACAATCTTGAATGGTGGGAATGCGTAAAGGTCTAGGTGAGACCAGTCTAGGAGAAAGGCATCTATATGTATTGCTGCTGGGTCTGGGACTGGAGAGCAATAGATTGGAAGCCTCTTGGTCATCGAGGTTGCAAAGAGATCTATGGTGGGTTGACCCCAAGTCGCCCAAAGTCTCTTGCACACATCCTTGTGGAGGGTCCATTCGGTTGGAATTACTTGACCTTTCCGACTGAGACAATCTGCTAGAACGTTCAAGTCGCCCTGGATGAACCTCGTTACTAGGGAGATGCCTCGATCTCTTGACCAGATGAGCAGGTCCCTTGCGATCTCGTACAGAGTCAGTGAGTGGGTACCTCCCTGTTTGGAAATGTACGCCAAGGCCGTGGTGTTGTCCGAGTTGACCTCCACCACCTTGCCTCGAAGGAGACTCTCGAAGCTTATCAAGGCCAGGTGAACTGCCAAAAGCTCCTTGCTGTTGATATGCATGCTCCTCTGACTCGAGTTCCACAGACCTGAGCATTCCCGACCGTCCAGCGTCGCGCCCCAGCCCAAGTCCGATGCGTCTGAGAAGAGAACGTGGTTGGGTTTCTGAACTGCTAGGGGAAGACCTTCTCGTAGACTGATATTGTCTTTCCACCAAGTCAGACAAGTCTTTATCTTTTAGGAAATCGGGATCGAGACCGCCTCTAGCGTCTTGTCCTTTTTCCAGTGAAAAGCTAGATGGAATTGTAGAGGTCGGAGGTGTAGCCTTCCTAGTGAGACAAATTGCTCCAGGGATGATAGCGTTCCTACCAGACTCATCCAATTCCTGACTGAGCAACGTTCTCTCTTCAACATCTTCTGGATGACGAGCAGGGCTTGATCTATTCTGGGGGCCGACGGAAAAGCCCGAAAAACTGGACTGTGAATCTCCATCCCTAAATACAGAATAGTCTGGGATGGGATCAGCTGGGACTTTTCCAAGTTGACTAGGAGTCCCAATTCCTTGGTCAGATCTAGAGTCCAATTGAGATCCTTCAGACAGCGATGACTGGAAGAGGCTCTGAGAAGCCAGTCGTCCAAATAAAGGGAGGCTCGGATGTCCGATAAATGGAGGAATTTTGCCACATTCCTCATAAGCCTTGTAAATACGAGAGAAGCCGTGCTTAGGCCAAAGCACAGGGCCCGAAACTGGTACACCACATCGTCGAAGACGAATCTCAGAAAAGGTTGGGAATCTGAGTGAATGGGGATGTGGAAGTAAGCGTCCCTTAGGTCGAGAGAGACCATCCAGTCTCCCTTTCTGACCGCTGCTAAGACTGACTTTGTGGTCTCCATGGTGAACTTCGTCTTTGTGACAAAGACATTCAGAGCACTGACGTCTAGCACCGGTCTCCAACCTCCTGTCTTCTTTGGTACTAGGAAGAGACGGTTGTAAAACCCCGGTGATTGAAGGTCCGAGACTTTGACCACCGCTCCCTTCTCCAGTAAAAGAGACACTTCCAGTTTCAGGGCTAGACTCTTTGCTTCCTCTCGGTACCTGGGAGAGAGATCGATGGGGGACGTCGCTAGAGGAGGTCTGCGTACAAAAGGGATTTTGTACCCCTCTCTGAGCAACCTCACAGATTGTTGATCTGCGCCTCTCTTCTCCCAGGCTTGCCAGAAGTTCTTGAGTCTGGCACCTACTGCTGTCTGAAGTTGCGGGTAGTCAGACTCTGCCCCGCGAGGACTTAGATCCTTTCCTCTTTCCTCTCTTCCCTTCGGCACGAGCACCTCCCCTGCTGAGGGCTCTGCCACGAAAGGGCGGAATAAACCTGGACGCTGGAGTGTCTATCCTAGGTCTAGCAGACATGACAGGCAAAGGGGGAACTTTGCGAGCCGAGGACGCAACCAAATCGTGGGTGTCCTTCTGCACTAAAGACAAGGCTATTTCCTTAACTAAGAGTTCAGGAAACAAGAACTTAGACAAAGGCGCAAAGAGTAGCTCAGATCTTTGACAGGGCGTCACTCCTGCTGATAGAAAAGAGCATAGAGACTCTCGTTTCTTTAGGACTCCTGACGTGAATGAGGCGGCAAGCTCGTTGGATCTATCGCGGACGGCCTTGTCCATGCAGGACATGATGAGTAAGGAGACATCCCTATCGGCTGATGAGATTTTCCTACTCAGGGCTCCCAAACACCAGTCTAGGAAGTTAAAAACTTCAAAAGCCCTAAAGATGCCTTTAAGTAGATGGTCCAGGTCTGAGGATGACCAACTAATCTTCGAGCGTCTCATGGCAAGGCGGCGGGGAGAGTCTACAAGACTTGAGAAGTCGCCCTGGGCAGAGGCAGGAACTCCCAAGCCGAGAACTTCTCCCGTGGCATACCAGACGCTCGATCTAGACGAGAGTTTAGATGGGGGGGAAGGCAAAGGCCGTCTTCCCTAAACTCCTTTTGGTTACCAACCAATCGCCTAACAGCCGTAAAGCTCTCTTGGATGAGCGAGAGAGAACGAGTTTTGTAAAGGCTGGAATGGCAGCAGGAACACCTAAAACAAACTCAGACGGCGGCGAACGAGGAGCTACAGAGATAAAGTGTTCAGGGAACAACTCTTTAAAAACAAGCATGACTTTTTTAAAGTCCATAGATGGTGGAACTGCTCTAGGCTCATCTAAATCTGAAGGCTGATCCTCAGGCTGGGGTTCAGCAACGTCCTCATCTGAAAGTTCCTCATCTGATAACTGATGAGAAAACGGCAAAGGTGTAGGCAACGTTTGACTCGCAGCGTCCGGCCGCACTGGTGCATAAGTGACGGAGCAGGACGCAGCGTCCTGAAACTGCTGAACAGTCTGGGAACTGTCAACAACAACAGGTGCGCGAGGACACACAGCGTCCACCCGAGACTGTTTAGACCGTCTGGGTTGTGCAGTCAACACCACACTGGGTTACGGAAGTTGACGCACCGCGTCAAAACAAGTCAACTTTGATGGTTGGTGAACGTCCTGAACGTCACCAGTCGCATCAGTGAGTAGCCTAACGTCAACGTGCGGCTGGAAATCCACACGGGACCGCATCGGGGGAGGTACAACCCCAACTGGTTGACGCGAGAAAGCTACATCAACGTCAACAGGACGCACAACAGAACGCTTGGATGGCTGACGGCCAGGGTCTCCATGAGAAAAACGGCTAGGTTCAATGGAAACCTTCTCTGCGTTGTAGTCTTCCATAAAGGACGCAAGCTTAGACTGCATGTCCTGCAGTATAACCCATTTAGGGTCTACGGAAACGGGTGCGGTAACAGACGGGGTTAGCGACTGAGACGGCACAACTTTGCCTTTCTTAGGCGGCGAGCAGTCATCAGATGACAGCAACGGGTCCGAACTGTCCCAGTGGCTACATTCGGGACGTTGGACTTGTCCTGAAGGGACCGACTTGCGTTTCAAAGGTCTAGAGACCTTGCTCCATGGTCTCTTACGTGAAACGGCTTCGGATGACGAGGTAAAAATGGGCTCTCTCGTCTTATGGTAGGGGCGATCTTGACGAGATACGCCTGATACCAAAGAGGGAACGTCTGTTCGCTGATCAAGGCCTCTCGAACCCATAAGTCGTACGACATTGCTTCTCCCCTGGGCTTGGGAGCTTGCAAGAGGTCCCGGACTAGGTGAACGACAGGCACGAACAGACGAACCCTCGGTCGCAACACTGTTCACAACACTTTGCGTAACACTAAGCACTTTCCCACTTTCCGCCGTGGCACTTTGGCACTTGAGTTCCTTTACGTCAGCCATGAGTTGATTACGGTCACTTGCTAAAGCCTCAACTCTCTCCCCCAAGGCATGAATAGCACGCAACATGTCTTGCATAGACGGCTCCTGAGTGCTAGGAGGGGGGTTAGGAACAACCACTACAGGGGAAGGATTAGGTTCAGGGGCATGTGGAGAGGAAAAATCTACGGACCTAGATGAACTTCTCCTTACCCTATCTCTCTCTAGTCTGCGTGTATATTTATCAAATTCGATCCAATCGAATTCCGAAAGGCCCACGCATTCCTCACACCGATCTCCCAATTGACAGGTTTTACCCCGACAATTGGAACAAACAGTATGAGGGTCGAGAGAAGCCTTTGGAAGACGCCTATTACAGTCCCTAGCATTACAGTTTCGAAACTTAGGAACTTGAGAAGGGTCAGCCATTTTGAATTAGTCAAAGAAAATTCCAAAAACGATCTAAGTCATCAACAAATAATCCGATTCAAAAAAGAGTTCAAGAGTTTACGTTGAAGAAAACACCTGTACAGTGAACCCTCGTTTATCGCGGTAGATAGGTTCCAGTCGCGGCCGCGATAGGTGAAAATCCGCGAAGTAATGACACCATATTTACCTATTTATTCAACATGTATATTCAGACTTTTAAAACCTTCCCTTGTACGTAGTACTGGTAACAAACTACCCTTTAATGTACAGAACACTTAATGCATGTACTACAGTACCCTAAACTAAAACAGGCACAAATATTAAAGGTGATTTTATATCATGCATTTCCTAAACATGCTAAAAAGCACGATAAAAAATGGCAACCAATGTTTTGTTTACATTTATCTCTGATCATAATGTAGAAACAAACTGGAGGTAGAGCTTTGCTTATTACCCAGACATATTTCCCATACTTTTCCCTTAGAACTACATCACATCTTCCTACTTTAGATATATATATATATATATATATATATATATATATATATATATATATATATATATATATATGTGTGTGTGTGTGTGTGTGTGTATATATATATATATATATATATATATATATATATATATATATATATATATATATATATACATATATATATATATATATATATATATATATTTATATGTATACACATATACATACCTACATATATACATAAATACATGCATACATATATATATATATTACTGTATATATATGGGTTATGGAAAAAATCCGCGAAGTGGTGAATCCGCGATGGTCGAACCGCGAAGTAGCGAGGGTTCACTGTACTGCGAAAGCTCAAACCAAATAAAAGTACTTCACCAAATATGATGGGAAAACTCCAGGTTCTACAGCGAGTAAAAGTACGTCTTGTCGTCAACGTCGACAGAGAAGAATTGAAGGTTTTGTTTACATCCGAGAGTGGTATCTGGCCGACAGTTGGTGCTGGTGGGCACACCCGCAACCTGCATAGCGATCGCTCGCGAGTTTTTTAAGCATGTTGTCTGTCGAGCCGCAGAGTTGCAGCTATTATATATTCACCGGCTAAGTTTAATATTTAAAAATACAGACTACTGTAATATGATAAAGTAAAATATTTGTAATAACCTATTTTATATGAGATGGGGCTATTTTTTCTGTTTAAAATTTACATTTACGTACGTAAAACAACTCTCTCTCTCTCTCTCTCTCTATCTCTCTCTCTCTCTCTCTCTCTCTCTCTCTCTCTCTCTCTCTCTCTCTCTCTCTCTCTCTCTCTTTCGTAAATTGTTTTCCTGCTTTGCTACGTATGTATGATTTTATATAGATACGGTAAATAATATTTGTAATAACATATTTTCTAAAAGCTTTTACTGTAATATTATTTATCACTTTCATCATGCGCGTTAAATGCCTTCGTTTGTTTACTGAGCGTACTTTATGACGCCGTCGTTTCAGGCGGCGTCATAAAGAAAAACATTTCATTTGGAAGTCCTAAGAAAAATTAAGTAAAACATTGGTAGGTAACAACAAAATCAACATACTGTACAGTACTGAATAATCAATATAATCGATGCAAAAACTAACCTATACACAGATGTGTAAATGCGTTTGTTTCTTCATTATGATCAGAGATAAACGTAAACAAAACATTGGTTGCCATTTTTTATCGTGCTTTTTGGCGTGTTTAGGAAACGCATGATATAAAATCGCCTTTAATATTTGTGCCTGTTTTAGTTTAGGGTACTGTAGTACATGCATTAAGTGTTCTGTACATTAAAGGGTAGTTTGTTAACAGAACTACGTACAAGGGAAGGTTTTAAAAGTCTGAATATACATGTTAAATAAATAGGTAAATATGGTTTCACTACTTCGCGGATTTTCACCTATCGCGGTCGGGTTTGGAACCTATCTACCGCGATAAACGAGGGTTCACTGTAAATGATAAATCCTCCCCCGAGGGAGGAGGAGGAGCTGTCTCGCTATGGGAAGCAACTCCCTCTCCCGAACCCCGAGGTCGGTCAACAAAAGAACGGCCTAGGCTACCACTCGAAGGTCTCTCGGAAGAGGCCGCTCGAGCGGGAGCTTCGGAGTAGGTTCGGGCTACGGAAGAAGAGTCCTTGGAATTTTCTTTTTTCAAGGAAACCCTTGAAGGAGAAAGATCCCTTTTAGACTTCTTCTTCCGGCGCCGGGAAAACCTCTCCCACTGGGAAGTAGACCACTCCCTACACTCACTGCATACTTTGTCTGTATCACACCGTTGGCCCCTGCAGAACGGACATAAGGTGTGAGGGTCCGTTTCGACCGCCGACATATATGTACCACAAGGGCGGTCAGGTAATCCGGGGCACTTCTGCATAATGGTAGAAGCCAACTTACAAACACACACTGGAAAGGAAAAGCAAAAAATTAAGGCTGTCAATAGCGAGGGTGGGAGCAGACACGTCTGTTCATTACCCGAGCCAAAAGCAAAAGTGAGCTACTCACCGGTGTGTGAGGGGGGGGAGGGTACCCCTCCACTACCCCCTCGCTAACTAGCGAGGGGGTAGTAAACCCTCGTTAAAAATCTAATGGCTCGTCGTTTCAGCTACGCCGAAAGTAATACCCTAATTAAATAGCGTGGTTTGTATTTCGGTTACGGAACAAAGAAAGCTTAGAGGTTCAGAGTTGTGACGCAAGGGTGGAACTAAAAGTGCCCACACTAGTTGTATACCCTGGTCAGTGCTGGAGTCTTGCATGTGGGTACTTAGATTACCCACACAGCATTCTTGCCAAGGAAGAAGTTAACTGGCCATCAAGTGTAGGATTGGCTGTGCTGCATTCAAACATAAACTGTATAATAAAATAGAACACAAAAAACACTTACCATTATCTTTTTTTATGGACCTTAGCATCTTGAAATCTATAGTTTCTTCTGTGTAAACCAAATCTGCTCCATAATCAATTGCCAGAAGCCTAAATGGTAAAGTACACACTCGTACCATTGGGGCCACAATTATTTTACCAGAGTACATCTTACTTTCCCTGTAAAACAAAATCATATGTTAACAAAGAAACACTTGCAATGATTCCTAAAGTAGTTGGTAATTAACATTCGTGAATTTGGTTATTCACAAGAGGCCCAGAAATTTCTATAAATATTTTGTAAATTTGCAGGATTCACATTTACATACAGTAACAGCAAATACAAGGAAGCATTCACAATTATATTAGGGTGAATTTGATTTAATTGCAAGAAATAAAAGCTATATCATTACACAGGGACTTCAAAATTCCATAATATGATATTTTGATTATAAAATAAATTTTTGAATATACTTACCCGGTGAATATATAATAGCTGACGTCTCCGACGGCACGACAGATTCCAAAAACTCGCGAGCGATCGCCATGAAGGTTGCGGGTGTGCCCACCAGCGCCGACTATCGGCCAGATACCGCATATACATGTAAACAGCCTCAGTTCTTCTCATTCCGCTGGGTCTCTATCGGGGAGGAAGGGAGGGCCTATAATTTATATATTCACCGGGTAAGTATATTCAAAAATTTATTTTATAATCAAAATATCATTTTTAAATATTAAACTTAGCCGGTGAATATATAATAGCTGATTCACACCCATGGTGGTGGGTAGAGACCAGTATTAATACAATATAGGTGTATATGCTTAGAGTTTTTGACAGTTATATCATAACAAAACCCAAATAAATATAGGTACCTGGTAAGGAAGCTGACTCTGCCTTGTTAGTCCGCTTTCCTCACGAAGCCCAGCCATCCTCTTAGGATGCTGAAAGACTCCCAGGAGCTGAAGTATCCAGGGCGACAACCCATACAACAGGACCTCATCAAAACCCTTAATCTGGGCGCTCTCAAGAAATGACATTTGACCACCCGCCAAATCAAAAAGGATGCGAAAGGCTTCTTAGCCTTCCGTACAACCCAATTAAAAACATTCAAGAGAAGATTAAAAGGATATTGGAATTAAGGGAATGTAGTGGTAGAACCCTCACCCACTACTGCACTCGCTGCAACGAATGGACCCAGTGTGTAGCAGTCCTCATAAAGAGTCTGGACGTCTTTTAAGTAAAATGAAGCGAACACCGACTTGCTCCTCCAAAAGGTCGCGTCCATAATACTTCGTAGAGATGTTTTGCTTAAAGGCCACGGAAGTTGCTATAGCTCTTACTTCGTGCGTCTTGACCTTAAGCAAGCAACGATCTTTTTCACTCAAATGAGAATGAGCCTCTCGGATTAAAAATCTAATAAAATATGATAAAGCATTTTTAGACATAGGCAATGATGGCTTCTTAACTGAGCACCACAAGGCCTCAGATCCACCTCGTAAGGATTTTGTACGAGCTAAATAAAACTTAAGAGCTCTGACTGGACACAGTGCTTTTTCAAGCTCGTTGCCTACGATCTCTGACAGGCAAGGTATATCAAACGACTTAGGCCAAGGACGAGAAGGCAGTTCATTTTTGGCCAAGAAACCAAGCTGAAGTGAACATGTGGCTTTATCTGTAGAAAAGCCGATGTTCCTACTGAAGGCATGGATCTCACTGACCCTTTTAGCCGAAGCCAAGCACACTAAGAAAAGCGTCTTGAGGGTGAGATCCTTCAGGGAGGCTGAATGTAATGGCTCAACCTGTCGGACATTAGGAACCTTAGGACCACGTCTAAGTTCCATCCAGGAGTTGCCATACGACGCTCCTTAGAGGTCTCGAAGGACTTAAGGAGATCTTGGAGATCTTTATTATTGGACAGATCTAAGCCTCTATGTCTGAACACAGACGCCAACATGCTCCTGTAGCCCTTAATAGTGGGCGCTGAGAGGGAGCGAACATTTCTCAGATGTAGGAGAAAGTCTGCAATTTGGGCTACAGAGGTACTGGAAGAGGAAATGGATGATGACTTGCACCAGTCTCTAAAGACTTCCCACTTCGACTGGCAGACCTTGATGGTAGATGCTCTCCTAGCTCTCGCAATCGCTCTGGCTGCCTCCTTCGAAAATCCTCGAGCTCTTGAGAGTCTTTCGATAGTCTGAAGGCAGTCAGACGAAGCGCGGGGAGGCTTTGATGAAGACTCCTTACGTGGGGCTGCCGTAAGAGATCCATCCTTAAAGGTAGACTCCTTGGAACGTCTACCAGCCATTGAAGTACCTCTGTGAACCACTCTCTCGCGGGCCAGAGTGGAGCAACCAATGTCAACCTGGACCCTTCGTGAGAGGTGAACTTCTGCAGCACCTTGTCTAGGATCTTGAAAGGTGGAAAGGCATAAACGTCCAGGTGAGACCAGTCCAGCAGGAAAGCGTCTATGTGGGCTGCCTCTGGATCTGGAACTGGAAAGCAGTAAGTCGAGAGCCTCTTTGTCAGAGAGAGTCGCAAAAAGATCTATGGTGGGTTGACCCCATGTCATCCATAGCTTCTCGCACACAGTCTTATGCAACGTCCACTCCATGGAGATGACTTGTCCTCTTCTGCTGAGACCGTCCGCCAAGACATTCATTTTCCTTGCACAAATCTCGCCAAAGGAGAGATGTTACATGCCTTAAATGGAGTTCCTTCTGATCCGTGGATCAAAGACCCGAGCCTTCCAGACTGTCCAGTGGAGCTCCCTAACCCAAATCCGATGCATCTGAAAACAACACATGGTTTGGGTTCTTGATCGCAAGAGAAAGACCTTCTCGAAGTCTGATGTTGCTGTCCCACCAAGTCAGACATGTCTAGACTGAGTTGGAGATTGGGAAAGAGATACTCACTAAGCCCTTCTCCTTGTTCCAATGGTTTAGGTGAAATTGGAAAGGGCATAGGTTGAGTCTCCCCAGAGAGATAAACTACTCCAGCGATGAAAGAGTTCCCACGAGGCTAGTTCAAATTCTTACAGAGCAACTGTTTTTCTCTTGCAAGTGAAGAACTTTTAACAGAGCTTGTTCCATTCTTGCGGGAGACGAAAAGGCCCGAAAAATCAGACACTGTATCTCCATTCCCAAATAAAGAATAGTCTGGGATGGGGTACTGTAAGTTACGACTTCTCTACGTTCACTATGAGACCTAGCTCCTTGGTTAGGTCTAATGTCCATTAGAGGCTCTCCAGACAGCGATATAATGACGACGCCCTGATTAGCCAGTCGTCAAAATAAAGGGAGGCTCTGAATCCTCAAAAAATGTAGAAAGCTTGCTACATTTTGCAAGGGCCTTGTAAAAACAAGAGGAGCAGGAATGAGGTCGGAGTACAGTGCTTGACATTGGTACATTACTTTCCCGTCCACATACCTCAGATGTAGTTGAAAGTTTGGATGAATCGGGATGTGGAAGTATGCATCCTGAAGGTCGAGAGAGACCATCCAGTCGCCTTCCCTTAATGCTGCCAAGACAGATTTGGTAGTCTTCATCGTGAAGTTTGTCTTGACAATGAACACATTGAGCGCACTTACATCTTAAGTACTCCTGCAGTGAACGTGGCTGCCAGATCATTGGAGCCATCCCTGATAGCCTTGTTCCTGCAGAGAACGTGTCTGTCAGATCATTGGAGCCATCCCTGATAGCCTTGTTCATGCATGACATAATTGTACAGCAAAACTTCAAACGCTCGAAAAACTCCTAACAGGAGATGGTCTAGCTCTGAAGCCGACCATAAAATCTTGGAGCGTCTCATGGCCAGGCGACGGGGAGAGTCTATGAGGCTTGAGAAGTCTCCCTGGGCAGAGGCAGGAACTCCCAAGCCGAGAACTTCTCCCGTGTCATACCAGACGCTCGCTCTATAAGCCAGTTTAAAAGGAGGGAAAGCAAAGGCTGTCTCCCCCAAACTCCTCCTGGTGATCAACCAGTCGCCTAGCAAACGTAAAGCTCTCTTAGAAGAGCGAGAGAGCACTAGCTTAGAAAACAACAGCTTCGAAGTAGCTAGGCCTAGTGTAAACTCTGACGAAGGCGAACGAGGAGCAGCAGTTACAAAATGGTCCGGACAAAGATCCTTAAAAATCAGCATGATTTTTTTTAAAGTCCATAGAGGGCTGAGCCGCTTTAGGCTCCTCTCCGTCTGACAAAGTCCCCAAAGGAATATCAGTAGGAGGGGGATCAGCAACTTCCTCATCTGAAGGAACCTCGTCCGACAATTGCCGAGTCTCATGAAAAGGAGAGACCTGCCGCGGTGGCAATGCTTGACAAGCAAAGTCCACACGCAAAGGAGCAGCAGTAGCAGTCAAGGAAGCGACGTCATGTCGCTGCTGAAAGGACTGACCAGCAACAACAACAGGAGTTGATGGACGCTCGACGTCAAGTCGAGACTGCCTTGACTGCCTAGACTGAGCAGTCAAAACAACCCTTGACTGCGGTGCTTGACGCTCAACGTCAAAACAAGGCAACTGAGCTGGTTGGCGAACGTCCTGAACGTCAACACGAGACTGCGGCAGCGGCTGAACGTCAACACGAGGCTGCGGCAGCGGCTGAAAGTCAACACGGGACTGCAGCGAGTGAGGATCCAAGTCACGTGACTGACGTGACAAACTACCGACATCACGTTTCATAACGTCAAAAGGACGAGTAAATGCTCGTTTGGGCGGCTGACGGCCAGAGTCTCGTTTAGCGTAACGGCGACTCGAAAGCGAAGGTTCATCGTGAACCTGCTCAACGTCATACTTCACCATAAGGGAAGCAAGCTTAGTCTGCATGTCCTGCAGGACAACCCATTTAGGATCAACGGGAGTCGGAACGGGCCGAGACGACGGTAACGTCTGTGTTGGCAAAACATTGCCTTTACCGCGACCCTCGGACCCCGTGTTACGCTTGCGTTTAATAGGCGAACCGTCTTACGACGACTGCAAAGGGTCAGAGCTGTCCCCATGGCTACAGCCAGGACGCTGGACCTGTCCTGAAGGGACTGACTTCCGCTTTAAGGGTCTAGAAACTTTGCTCCAAGGTTTCTTTTGCGAGAAGCCTTCGGATGACGAGGAGAAAACAGCCTCGCTCGTCTTATGGTAGGGGCGATCTTGACGAGACACGCCCGATACCACAGAGGGAACGTCTGTTCGTTGGTTAAAGCCTCTCGTCCCCTTAAGTCCTACGACATTACTTCTCCCTGGTGCAGGGGAGCCTGAAAGAGGTCTCGGACTAGGTGAACGACAAGCACGAACAGACGAACCCTCGGTCGCAACACTAAAAACACTTTGCGCACTTATCACTTTATCACTACGATTTTCTGTTTTTTTAACTTACTTCACTGATATCGTATTTTTCAATAATTTCACATTAGGCATGAATAAAACTGATTTCTACCTGAAGCACGCAATTCTCCCTTACATCAAAAGGTTATAATTGCGAAATGAGTCGTATAATGTAAGCACATTAGTACATGCAAAAATCAGTAAACATACATATCGAATAAAACGGAAATATATAAAGTTAAAAAGGATCAGTGACTGGGGAGGAGACTAAACACTAGTTCATTAAAGACTACGTTTTCAATCTCTCACCGTACAGTGCCTTGGGACGAGAATAAATACTAAAAATGTTTTATCCTTTCTCCCCGTACAGAGACTTGGGACGAGAGTAAAAAACTGAATCGAGAACAACGTAGAGCAAATGATTTAAACTTAACGAAAATAAAAGTTGAATGGGCTCAACATTGTTTAACTTCGGTTTCCAAGTTAGGACCGCCTACATCTCGGACTAGGGGAGGAATAGGTAAAGGCCGCATATAAACAAAACATAAAATTTATCTTGATGTTTAGTATAAATGGAAAGCTAATCGAAGAGGCCTAATAAAGGCGGGTGAGATATAAACGGATTTTGAGCGAAGCGAAAAATCTATTTTTGGGTAAGATGGCCATGTCGTCCTGATGGAAGTTCCTTAAAGGCAGCTTCCTAGGGTATATTACAACTACGGCGATATTCCCAGAGAATTTACCTTAAGGTACCCAGAATTCTAACTCCTGGAGCGAGTATCCCTAAAAAAGACCTTAGGGATATCGTAAATATCAGTGGACGTATTCTTGACACGCCTCATAGCAATCTATACCCCGAATAGAGTTAACACTTCGTAGGGGTCAAATGGCAAGAAAACGAAAACGATAAGAAAGGGGGGAGCCGTTCGTAAGGCATCTCTCCTCCCCGTTTCGTAAGCGTGCCCTGCGCCGCTCGCGGCGCCATCTGTATTCCTTGTAGCGATACACGAGGTGCTACAGATACTGTATGTAGGGAGGGGTCCTACAACCCTTTTCTCTTTTTTTTTTTTTTTTTTTTGAAAAGGGACAGGGCGGGTCCATCAGGACGACATGGCCATCTTACCCAAAAATAGATTTTTCGCTTCGCTCAAAATCCGTTTTTTGGGCTCAAGCCATGTCGTCCTGATGGAAGTATACCAGAGCATTACTGTATCTGTGGATTCTCAATACGTGCCGTACTCCTCAGGAATGTTTCTTAGTCAACTCGACTGAAAGACCTAAGATGTTACCGTTATACATCTTTTCACTAATCATAAGCCATGAAAGCGCTTCCTGCCCCCTACAGGGAGGAGTCCTACTAGACTCTAGAAACGAACGAAGAGTACATATACCTATGTATGAATCACTCGCCAGCCAGTACAATATAGTGGTCTCACTCTATATGAAGTAAAGCATAGTCCTTACGGAACTACAGCATCCAAGGGAAAAATCCCGACCAGCACCCTGGTCGAAGTAGAAATAGACAAAAAGGTTATATCTGCGTAGGATTAAACTTGCTGCCGCCACCGTCCTCAGAGAGGGGTGGAGCCCTTTATGCTAAGGAAAGTATAAACCAGTGCAACAAGGCTTGCATTAAGGAATAGGCTATTATAGATATCCCCGATTAATATACATAGGCTAAATGCTCAATAATTAACATGAAATCAATATAGGTGAAGGAGACGCAAGGTTCCCGAGAACAATTTTATTGAGTAACAATAAATAGACATGGTTACCACAAATATATACATATGATAGGTGGATGACCAACAATTTACACAAGTACCGTAGTGCATGGATGTATGGTTATCTGAAAGAAAACAATCAGGTCACTTGTCGCATACCAAGGTATCAAAGTTAACGTCCATGTTACTATCCACTGACATTAGCGTCAGCAACGCTCGGCACACCTGTCTGTACTTGTGCTACCATCACCATAACGCTGGAACAGTCACTGTGGGCTCCCAGAGCCTTCACTACTAGTTATACCAACGCATATAACTATACACTCACCCAAGAATCAAAGTCCCAAATAATTCCACTGTTCCTCGCAGAGTTAAACAGCAGGGTTAACGACGCAACCAACTGCTACCACAGACCTCTTTAGCTGCTCCACTTGCTTAGCATAGTGGCAAAAGAATACCCTGGAAGACTTCCAGCCAGTGTATGAACGAAGGTGTTCAAAATCCATAAAGTTAAAGAAGTTTAAGGATGAAGCAACTTTCCTCGGATCATGACCTGCGGGTGAACTGTCAGGATCCGCTCTGCGAATAAAATATGTAATTTTCGCCCTAAGCTGATTTAAAGATAAATTCGAGCCCGATGTTTCTCCTCTGAATAGTTGGCCCCCATGGAAGTCTGAAGTTCTACGAAGATAGACCTTTAGGCATTCTACGGGACATAGAGATGCATCTTCTTTCAGAGGGCAGATTCTCCAGGGACCCCACCTGTTGGTGGGCAACTCGTTCTTAGCGAGAAACGTAGGGTCCGGAAACAGGTTCAGTTCTCCCCCATCCAGGAACTGAACCCGGCCCTCCTCTCTCGAGAGGGCCACAATCTCACTAACTCTGGCCCCAGAAGCAAGGGCAAAAAGGAAGATCACTTTTTGAGTCAGGTCCTTCAATGCACACTCCTCATTATCCAGTAATGAGGCAAAATGAAGGACTTTGTCTAAAGACCACGAAATAGGCTTTGGAGGAGCTGAAGGTCTAAGCCTAGCACAGGCCTTCGGGATCTTATTAAACATCTCGTTAGCGAGGTCTACCTGGAAGGCATATAGAATGGGTCTTGTCAGAGCTGACTTACATGTAGAAATCGTGTTAGCCGCCAGCCCCTGTCCGTGGAGGTGGATGAAGAAGGATAGGCAGAACTCCGTAGAGATCTCGTGCGGATTCTTGTCTTTGACAAAGGCTACCCATTTCTTCCATGCTGATTCGTACTGCCTTCTAGTAGACTTACACTTATATTCTTCCAGGAAGTCGATGCTATCTTTCGAGATTCCGAACCGTTTCTTCACCGCTAGGGAGAGAAAATCATGAGCTGCAGGGTCCGGGTTTTCTGTAATGAAGCGTAGACAGTCGACTTCTGGACTTGCTGGGACAGAACTGGGTCCGGGAGTGGTAGAAACTCTAGTCGTAGTTCCAGAGCCAGAGGGAACCATACACTGTTCGGCCACTTGTGGGCCACTATTGCTGCTACTCCCTTGAAGGATCTCAGTTTGTTGAGGACCCTCAACATCAGATTGTGAGGGGGAAACAGGTAGATCCTGGACCATCTGTTCCAATCGAGGGACATCGCATCTACTGCTTCCGCCAAGGGGTCCTCGTATGGGGACACATATCTCGGCAGCTTCTTGTTGTCCTTCGTCGCGAAGAGGTCTATCTGCAGTTCTGGGACTTGTCTCAAGATGAAGGAGAATGATCCTGCGTCTAGGGACCATTCCGACTCTATTGGTGTAACCCTGGATAGAGCGTCCGCGGTCACATTCCGGACTCCTTGAAGGTGAACTGCTGACAGGTGCCACTTCTTCTTCTCCGCCAGTCGAAATATGGCTAACATTACCTGGTTGAGAGGTGGAGATCTCGATCCCTGCCGATTCAGACATTTCACTACCACCTCGCTGTCCAGTACCAACCTTACATGGATCGAGTGACGTGGGGATACTTTCTTCAGGGTAAGAAGCACTGCCATAGCTTCTAGAAAGTTTATGTGAAAAGTCCCAAATAGCTTGGACCAGGTCCCTTGCACTTTTTTCCGATGGGAGTGACCCCCCCCCACCCTACCTTTGAGGCATCTGTGTGGATTGTCACTGACGGGGGGGGGTGGTTGAAGAGGTACTGACCTCTTTAGACGACTGGCTTGAGACCACGGTCTGAGAAGAGAACGTAGCCGAAGTGGGACCGGTCTCTTCAAGTCCCTTCGCTCTTTCGATGCAAAGGTTCTCCAGACTCCCGCTGCATCTTTTAGCTGTGCTCTTAGCACTGGGTCTGTTACTGATGCGAATTGAAGAGAGCCCAAAACCCTCTCTTGTTCGCGTCTTGATATCCTCTCGGAACCTAGAAGTCTCCTGACAGACCCCGCTATTTCCTTCCTTTTCGACATTGGAATGGAAAAACAGTGTGACACTAGATCCCAGTGAATTCCCAACCACTGGAACCTCTGAGCTGGAGAAAGACGAGACTTCTTTCTGTTGATCATGAAACCTAGATATTCCAGGAACTGAATCACCTGTAGGGAAGCCTGCAAGCATTCCGCTCTGGATGCTGCCCACACCAACCAATCGTCCAGGTAGGCTACTACCTGGAACCCTTTTAGGCGTAACTGTTTGAGCGCTGCGCTCGCAAGCTTCGTAAAGATCCTTGGGGCTATGTTTAGCCCGAAGGGCATCGCTCTGAAAGCATAAAGTTTTTGTTGTAGCTTGAATCCTAGGTAGGGGAGAGACGGCGACTTATTGGAACGTGCCAATATGCGTCTGACAAATCGATGGAGACGGTATATGCCCTCTTGGGCAGTAAGGCCCTTATGTGTTGTAACGTTAACATCTTGAACTTGTGGTTCACTATGAACTTGTTGAGTGGTGACAAGTCCAGAATGACTCTGAGTTTCCCCGAGTCTTTCTTGGGAACACAAAACAGCCTCCCTTGAAACTTGATGGACTTTACCCTCCGAATCACCTTTTTCTCCAACAGATCTTGAATGTACTCCTCCAAAACGGGGGTGGAGTGTTGGAAAAATTGAGGGCACTGGGGCGGAGTACTGTACCAACTCCAACCCAGTCCATTTTTGAGCAGGCTGTGGGCCCAGGGATCGAAGGTCCAGCGATCCCGGAAATACTGTAGTCTCCCACCTACCGGCGACACTTCACTTTGACTGCCCTGCAGTCTTGCCTCCCTGGCCGCGACCACCTCTGAATCCTCTTCCCCTAGAGGGGCGTCTCGCCGAACCTCTGGCTGCACATCTGGGCTTTGCTCGAAACGTGGTCGATTGCCCTTCGAACACTGGATTGAATGCCGGGGATGCTGATGACACGGCTTGGGGTACCCATTGGAAGGTGGTCGGGGTCTGGGCTACCAGTTGTGGTACCGGAGGCAAAGCTGGCTGCTGCTGCTGCTGCTGTCGTTGTGGTCTGAAAGGCTTGGCTGGACGGGAAGAAAACCTCGATTTCTTCGCCTTTCCTTTCGGCTGAGGGCCCTCATCAGGGGAAGACTTCCTCTTAAGGGACAGGCCCCACTTAAGGAGAAGATTACGGTTCTCAGTGGCTGCCTTGTCCACCACCTCTTTGACCACTTCATTGGGAAAGAGATCTTTACCCCAGATGCTAGATGAAATGAGTCTCTTGGGTTCATGCCTCACTGTGGCCGAGGCGAAAACAAACTCTCTACAGGCCATCCTCGCTTTGACAAAGCAATAGAGGTCCTTAGTCACCGTGGCCAGATGGATCTTGGCCATTACCATGAACATCTCAGCCATCTTGGGGTCGCTAGCCATTGTCTCCATGTTAGTCTGGAGAGACATCGAAGCTGCCAGGCGCTCCTTTGTGTCCAATTCCCTCCGTAGGAGGAATTCCGACAACTTGGGAAGGTTTTCGCCGAACTGCTGACCTGCAATGTCGGCGTCCAACTTCCCAACCGAGAAGGTGAGGTGTACCTCCTTCCAGTCCTTATTATCCAGCGGCAAGGCCAACGACAGTGGTTTGCATTCCTCCAGAGATGGACATGGTTTGCCAGCTTCAACCGCCTTCAAGACGGCCGCGAACCCTTTCTGCATAAAGGGGAAGGCCCTAGCCGGGGAGGATACAAAGGAGGGGTGCTTCTTACTCAAAGCAGCAACTTTAGAGTTTGAGAACCCCCTCTCCTTCAATGCAGATGTTAAGGTAGCTTGAGCCTTGGAGTGATCCAGGATGATCACCTCCTTCGGTTCCGTCTCCTCCTTCGAGGCCGGCTCCTTCTTCAGACGGACATAACAGTCCGGGTAGGCCCCTCTACTGGGCCAGAATTCCACCTCCTCAAGGGGAACTGAGCCCAGTTTCTCCGACATGACGATCTTCCCGATCGTCATCGGCATGTGCTCGGCATATCTCCACGGGTTGGCATCCGAGCACAGAGGAAGGTCCTTCACGTTGAGCTTCTTTGGAGGTCCACGTGATGCTGTGATCTTCTGCATCTGGAGCTCCAATGTAGCGGCCTTCTGATTATTCTCCCTCTGCATCTGTTGGATCATACCAACGATGGAAGAGAGAGCCTGTCCCAGCTCTGCTGGAAGAGCGGACGAAGTAGAGGGGATAGGTTCAGGGGTCTGAACCGGAACGTCTGAAGGTACGGGAACCTCTTCCTCCACGGCAATAGGATCTTGATCCTCCTCCTCACCCTCTGCGAGGAGATCCTGTTCCGCACGGTCGGACAAGTCAGACATCTTGTCATCCAGCTGGATGTCCTGCATGGCATCCGTAACATTATCCTCCACTGGGATCTGGACGAGAGGGATCTCCGGCCGAGGCTGGGGAACAACAGCGTCAGTGGAAGCTTTGGGAAAAAGGTATGCCCTCATCTTCTCATTAGGAAGATAAGGTCCAGTGGTGTTCTTCTGAAAACCCCTTACCCATAAACGGAGCTTCTCCCTCGCTGTATCCCTTGACTCCGCCGATCTAGGGGATTCAAAAGCCTCTGATAGCAGGTTAGTACATACTGCACATACCTGCGGATCCCAGTAGCGATGGTCATCATTGGAGGCTGCGCAAGCCGCGTGCCTCCTACACGAGACATGTCCGCAAAAGTTCTTGCTGCGGACATTGCAGAAGACACTATCACATTTCGGATGCTCCTCCTGTAAAAGAAGAAAATTTCCATGAATATCAAGTGAATTTCAATTCACATGTAAATATGAGTATTCACAAAGAATAAGGGAAAGACACCTACTTGTGAAACCCACACAATCACCTGTGGAAGCCCACCAGCCAAAAATCACGTAGTTAGTCTTTACTAGAATAACCAGAGATCATATTTCCCAAAGGAAATTAGGTGTAGCTCACACCTAAGGTAAAATTTTACCATTCTGGCCAGGGATGAAAAGAATTCTCTTTTTTATCCTTGTAAGGCGACACCAAGTGATTGCACAAAGTAACACAAGTAAGTTAGAAAAAACAGTGTTGTAACCTACTATATCATGGTCTCCCTTGGTTGAATACACCACCCAAGAAAGAACTGATACAGTACATGAGGGTGGTGTGCCGGCCGGCTATTGCCGGTCAGTACCCCCCCCCCTTTTTTCCAAAGGTAGATCTCAAGTACACAACTCCAGATCACCCCTATTGGGGAGAACTCCAGATCCCATGCCTGAACCAGCCGGCAGTGGTTGCCGGTCCGCAGCCACCCGGGTAGCACTGTGTTGCCGGCCATCACTCTTAGTGGCCGGCTAACCGGGCAGTGTAGCAGGCCGGCCGGCAGCGGTAAGCAAACCCTGCCGGCTGGCCTCCACACCAGGTAGCGCTCGGCTGCCGGCCGCCACTCATAGTGGCCGGCAGATGAGTAAGAGACCGGCCGGCAAAGGCATATAACCACCGCCGACCGACAGCAAGAGAACTGGAGAACACCCCCCCCACCGGCGGCCGGCCTGTAGGCCGGCAGACGGCAAGGACAACACATAAGAAGACAACAGAATGAGTGCCGGGCTAAGAGGCTATGAGCCTCTGTGCCCGGCACCCGAAAGAGTGCCGAGAGGAAGGGGAGACACTAAGTCAGGCTTCCTAACCGCTGCTTACTGAATCTACAGACGGCAGCGGTGGAGGGACCAAGAAAGGACCGGGCAGCACTCAAAAGAAAGGGTCTCTGCCGGTCAGCACA
This sequence comes from Palaemon carinicauda, assembly GCF_036898095.1. Taxonomy (NCBI): domain Eukaryota; kingdom Metazoa; phylum Arthropoda; class Malacostraca; order Decapoda; family Palaemonidae; genus Palaemon; species Palaemon carinicauda. The sequence goes on from NC_090746.1 coordinate 87,020,446, forward strand.
CTCTGCCGGCCGACAGGGGACCACGTCAGTTCCCCATCCTAACCTAGGCTAGGTACGGATGCGGACGACTGACACAAAGGAAACGGAAAAATAGAAGGGAAGGACAGAGGGTCCTATCCAACCTTGCCTTGGTTAAGGGTCATTCCCAACTAAGAGAGCTCATCTCAGCCAGAGAAATCCCGGGAGGGAGGCCGGCACTACTGGCTGCCTCCCTAAAACCAAGGCAAGGAAGGAATTGCTATTCCAGAAAGGGAACATATCCCGAATCCAGAACGGCAAAGAGGACAAGTCTGAGGGGTCACCGAGCGAAGGGATCACTACAGGAACCCAACAAGGTGATCCAAGGAGGATAAACCCCCTATGCCCGTGTCAGTCAGCAAGGGAGACTCTGCCCCATGCTAGACCAACACGGACTCAGACTAATACACTGCTGTACTGTCCCCCTCTGAACCAATTCAGTTGGAACAGGAAGGTACAGTACTACTCCAGCATAGATATATTTGAAATTTAATTCAAACAAACCACTAGAGTTAAGCCTAAGGCTTAAACAGAGGGAAAGGGTTTGCCCCTTCCCCGAAGAGAAGGGAGCAAACGGGGAAACAGATAATATTATAATGACCTAAGACAACCTAGCCTAGGCACTAAGAGAATCGATTACCTAATTCACCGAAACTCACTCCAATACTATCTTGGAAAGTACTCGAAAAAGCTTATATGTATAACGTTGCCTAACGCTTTAAGCAATATAAAATCACACTTGGAAGACTAATTATCATGCAGGAAGTACAAGGGCCAACAGCTAGCCTACGAAGACTAGTGTTGGTCAGCCTAGGCAAAACTTTCGCCAGGCACACTACTATCGCATCATAACAGAATTCCTAATTAAGCTAAGCAGCTAATTATTAAAGCGCAAAGGGGCTGGGAACGTCGCTCTTGCTAACAAATAAATCCTATTCTAGCGAGCGACAGCGTCCATGACGCCTCCAGCAGGCAACAGCTCTTGTATCAAAGATAACTCTTTTAATTACTTTAATTTTAAACAAGAGCCTACATTTATACATAAAAGAAATAGTACTCAACTTATCCGAGGCAGAAGAAGTTGGAGAAAGCATAATAAACGAGTAAATCCAAGATTTTGGTAGTAACACAGGGAAAAACACCGAGTCGTATAGCTACGCAAAAAGGAATACAGATGGCGCCGCGAGCGGCGCAGGGCACGCTTACGAAACGGGGAGGAGAGATGCCTTACGAACGGCTCCCCCCTTTCTTATCGTTTTCGTTTTCTTGCCATTTGACCCCTACGAAGTGTTAACTCTATTCGGGGTATAGATTGCTATGAGGCGTGTCAAGAATACGTCCGCTGATATTTACGATATCCCTAAGGTCTTTTTTAGGGATACTCGCTCCAGGAGTTAGAATTCTGGGTACCTTAAGGTAAATTCTCTGGGAATATCGCCGTAGTTGTAATATACCCTAGGAAGCTGCCTTTAAGGAACTTCCATCAGGACGACATGGCTTGAGCCCAAAAAAATACATAGAGGAAAATCTATAATTATCAACAATAATTTATAACGTGATAAAATAATTACTAAAAGCCTAAAACACACTTCCGTACACTAAGGGAAGGGTCGGCCATCTTTACTCTATGGAAAAAACCAGAGATAAAAAAAGCAAGGGCAAAACACTTTTACTCTCCTTTCAAAAGCATTTCTTTTGAGGATAGTATTGAATAATCCAACACGGCGAAAGCAATAAAACCAAAACCAAGTACTTCACCAATTCGGTAGAAAACTCGAGGTCATAATAGCGAGTGGAATCGACTTGTCGATGAAACCGACAGAGAAGAACTGAGGCTGTTTACATGTATATGCGGTATCTGGCCGATAGTCGGCGCTGGTGGGCACACCCGCAACCTTCATGGCGATCGCTCGCGAGTTTTTGGAATCTGTCGAGCCGTCGGAGACGTCAGCTATTATATATTCACCGGCTAAGTTTAATATTTAAAAATGCCAAATTTGAAAGTAATTTGTATTTCTCCAAAATATACAAACCTTGAGCTGTTTACTGTGAATATATATTTCTGCAAAAGCTGAAAACTAGCCATAAAACTTTTTAGCAAGGTATAAACACCCGTCGCTGGTTAGCGGGGGTTGGGGGGTAGACCAACCACCCTGCTCACACAAACACTGGTGAAATGACGCCACCTTTTATTACAGGCATGACTTTCTGGGGAATAGGTGATGGGGGGACAAGTATGAGTAAAGAGCTCAAGATTTGTTTATTTAGGAAAAATACAAATTAATTCTGAATTTGTCATTTGTTCCAACACCTAATGCAAACCCATTTGCTCTTTACTGTGGAGATCCACCCTTAGGAAGGTGGAAGTCCTAACCAACTGGCTGGTAACATGACCCAGAGTATGACTGTGCTTCACACAAGCTTAATGGAGGCACCCTAGCACCTCGATTACTCTCGAATGTGTGCGAGAAATAACGGCATGAACAATTTTCGTGTGGTGTGTAAGAACTAAGCATTGTGACTTAACCAGGTAAGGATTCTTGGAGTAATAGACTCCGGTGTCTTAACTTAGATATTGCCCGACTCACCTTCACAGTGAGAATTGGGACATAACAAATATATTTCATAAACTGTATCAGGTTACACAAGGGATATAATTTTTACCTGCAGACGGTGGAGGTCAGCTAGCAGTTCCGTAGGTGCTGCACCCCAAGAGAAAGGAAGATGAAGAAGAAAAAGCCAGTCATATGATCATTCATCTCAGACTAACTCCTGGGTAACATTTGCCCTCAACCGACTACTAGTCCTGCAAGGGAGCTGAAGTATTCTAAACCCCATATTGTGCAGCCACCACAGGACCTATGGAGAAGATATCTAGGTTCCTGTAGTCTACGTCTTGCAGATAATGGGCTGTGAAGGTCATCTGATGCATCCACATACCTTTGAAGTACCTGAAACACATAGTTCTTTTTATAAGCTAGGGACATGCTAATGCCCCTAACATTTGAGCTCTGAGTCTACAACCTTGAGGAGGAGAGTTAGGATTCAATATCCAATTGATGACCAAACAAATCCAGGATGAGATTGTAATCCTAGTGACTCTCCTCTTCACCCTACCCATACTCACAAAGAGTTTGTTGATGTGTGGAGGAGCTGCCATAGTTTGTTTATGATAACTCACATTTAATCTTGGTCATCGGTTATAGAACGAATCTAAGATCTGCTACAGCTGGATTTTAAGTCTTAGCAACGAACTGAAAGACAATGTTGAGTGTTACCTTCCCCCATCACCTTGAATGGGAAACAACGTAGGACAGACCATGCAACTCACTGACTCTCTTAGCAGAGGCCATTGCGAGAAGGAAGACCGTCTTGAGCATCAAGTTGCAACGGTTCGTATGGTGCTCCTCTCAGGGATTGTAGTACATAAATTACATTCCAAGGAGGTCGTCTGACTTCCAGCTGAGGGCCGGTACACTCAAAACTGTACAAGGAGAGACAATTCCATCGAGGAGGAAATGTTAACTCCATTCAGTCTAAAGGCGACACTTAAAACTGAGAGGTAACCTTCCACCGCCGAGACCAAACAGTATTTCCTCTCAAAGATGTAAAAGAACTCCTCTATCAGTGGATAGTGGCATCGAGAGAAGCGGTACACCTTCGACAGCACCAACCACAAAGGATTGCCCACTCTGGCAGACAGATGGCGGAAGACGACTTCTGGAGGTATCCAGGCATCTTTTTCACCATTGCTTGCAAAAAGCCTCTCAATGAGAGGAGTTGTTGGATAACCTCCAGGCATGAAAACATCGCGAAGCTACTGCCTTGTGGTAAATCTTTGCGTGTGGTTGATTGAGTAAATCTGGAACTGGAGGGCGCTTCCTCTGCACCTATGTGAGCCATGCGTGGACGTAATGCTGAACGCACTTATGCCGACACAAGAGGCCAAAGCCAAGAAGCTACACAGACATGAAGACATGAAGCTGAATACACATGAAGTCGAATGGACAGGAAGAAAAATGCACATTATGTAAATGTGCTGTCCTTTATCTGCTGTTATTTGTAGATTAATAAGTTGGCCAAGGCACCAACCACCTGTTGAGATACTACCACTAGTGAGTTATGGGGTCGTTTGACTGGCCAGACAGTACTTCATTAGATCCTTCTCTCTGGTTACAGTTCATTTTCCCTTTGCCTATGCATACACCAAATAGTCTGGCCTCTTCTTTACAGATTCCCCTCTGTCCTTATACACCTGACAACACTGAGATTACCAAACAATTCTTCTTCACACAAGGGGTTACCTACTGCACTGTAATTGTTCAGCTAAAGAGACTCTTTAGCTATGGTAAACAGCTCTTCTAGGAGAAGGTTACTCCAAAATCAAACCATTGTTCTCTAGTCTTGGGTAGTGTCATAGCCTGTGTACCGTGGTCTTCCACTGTCTTGGGTTAAAGTTCTCTTGCTTGAGGGTACACTCGAGCACACTGTTCTATCGAATTTCTCTTCTTCTTGTTTTGTTAAAGTTTTTATAGTTTATATAGGAAATATGTTATTTTGATAATAAAATAAATTTTTGAATATACTTACCCGGTGATTATATAAGCTGCAGCTCTGCTGCTCGACAGAAAACTCTACGTAAAAAATCCGCCAGCGATCGCTATGCAGGTACGGGGTGTACTTCAACAGCGCCATCTGTCGTGCAGGTACTCAGTACTCATTGTAAACAAAGAACTCAATTTTCTCCTCGGTCCACTGCGTCTCTATTGGGGAGGAAGGGAGGGTCCTTTAATATATAATCACCGGGTAAGTATATTCAAAAATTTATTTTCTGGGCTCGAACCTGTGCCGCCCAGTGAATAAGCTCCATTTAGCACTTATTCTTAGGTAATTTACTGCTAAATATACCAGAGAAAAAATGTAAAGGAGTGCTAGGTTAACTAGCTCGCTCACCTATTGGTGTCGGTATAAAATTGGGCGTATATTCCAGAGGTCCCGCACTATTTAGATTAATCCACGACAGAGAACCCCAATAGAGGAGAGCCGTTCAACCTCACTCGGTACTACTACAATGCATCCGCTCAGAACCCAACTCCTTTTAGCACGACGAGTAAAGTAACCCGCATTTTTCTGGTGCTCTCGAATTTTGGTTATTTTCTAGTGAATTATGGCTTCTTCGTCGGTTTCCCAGGAGACACCGTCTAAGTTAAGTACCAAGCTGGGTTTTACTGTGTTTTGAGCAACCTAGATCGTTTAATATTTATATTATAGGAGTTTATTCTCTTCGTTCATACCGATCTTGCTTGATTTCACTACAGTTGGTACTCCTGTTTTTGAGAGCTTTTAATTTTCACTTGCGGTGTTACTATGTGTATTATTTTTATTATCAAATATTATTTGTTATTGTGAATATTCATTATTTAGCGTTTAGAATCCTCGTGGTTCAATTTTTGGGCCGATATCATTCACGTATCGCTATGGCTGCCGACCTTCTTGCTAAGGCGGCAATGTTATTTCTGGGCTCGAACCTGTGCCGCCCAGTGAATAAGCTCCATTTAGCACTTATTCTTAGGTAATTTACTGCTAAATATACCAGAGAAAAAATGTAAAGGAGTGCTAGGTTAACTAGCTCGCTCACCTATTGGTGTCGGTATAAAATTGGGCGTATATTCCAGAGGTCCCGCACTATTTAGATTAATCCACGACAGAGAACCCCAATAGAGGAGAGCCGTTCAACCTCACTCGGTACTACTACAATGCATCCGCTCAGAACCCAACTCCTTTTAGCACAACGAGCAAAGTAACCCGCATTTTTCTGGTGCTCTCGAATTTTGGATATTTTCTAGTGAATTATGGCTTCTTCGTCGGTTTCCCAGGAGACACCGTCTAAGTTAAGTACCAAGCTGGATTTTACTGTGTTTTGAGCAACCTAGATCGTTTAATATTTATATTATAGGAGTTTATTCTCTTCGTTCATACCGATCTTGCTTGATTTCACTACAGTTGGTACTCCTGTTTTTGAGAGCTTTTAATTTTCACTTGCGGTGTTACTATGTGTATTATTTTTATTATCAAATATTATTTGTTATTGTGAATATTCATTATTTAGCGTTTAGAATCCTCGTGGTTCAATTTTTGGGCCGATATCATTTACGTATCGCTATGGCTGCCGACCGTGCTAAGGCGGCAATGTTATTTTTAGCCATCAGGTGTGTCTTTTGTGATTTAATTATTATGTTGCATGCCTTGCCCAAAAATTTTCTATGTGTTTATTCATATATTTAACGCTATTATTATTATAATGAATATTGGTGCCATTACTCCGTTTGATCTGTCTGGTTGGGGATCGTCAGTTGGTAGCCCTGCTGCCTCGTATCACGTGATCCTCCCCCACGCTCCCCCTCTAGCTAGGTGGGAGGCTAGGCTTCTCCCCCCTCCACTAAGGGACCGTTGCCTTCTCTCCTTTTAGAGGGGGTAGTTAAGTGTTTATGGACTTTGTCCTCCGGGTGGCCCGGCGGTTTAGTCTCTGTCTAGTCTGGTTGGCCACCGGTCTACAGAGTTGGATCCCGGTGTACCCTATTTTATATTCACTTTTCATTCTGGCTTATGTTATACGAAACCCTCCGGGTTCGATTGGCAGTTCTTAGTTACAGTTCCGCCCCCCTATTATTTTATAACATTTCCTATGATGATTATATATGACAGTTCACTACCCCGGAGTCACTAAAGGAATTGGTATTGAATATACCTTTATTTCCCGGACCGGGGTCTACCCCACCCCGGGAAATCAGACACTATGTGTCTTAATTCCTTGTTATTGCATCCTTTTTTATGCTCCCAGCTTGACCGGAATGGATGGCTATACTTTAGTTTCAAGTTAGACTTATGTTTAGGCCCGGGACCTCCGGTCCCGCCCCTATGTAAGAATATTACAGTTAAGCTCTAACCTTGCGTTAGACCTATGTTAGGCCCGGGTCCTCCGGACCCGCCCCTATTTAAAAAAAAAAAAAAAAAAAAAAAAAATAATAATAAGTACAGTTAAGCTCTAATCTTGTGTTAGACCTATGTTAGGCCCGGGTCCTCCGGACCCGCCCCTACTTAAAGAATAGTACAGTTAAGCTCTAATCTTGTGTTAGACCTATTTTAGGCCCGGGTCCTCTGGACCCGCCCCTACTTAAAAGAATAGTACAATTAAGCTCTATTCTTGTGTTAGACCTATGTTAGGCCCGGGTCCTCCGGACCCGCCCCTACTTAAAGAATAGTACAGTTAAGCTCTAATCTTGTGTTAGACCTATGTTAGGCCCGGGTCCTCCAGACCCGCCCCTACTTAAGAGAATTACAGTTTCTCATATACTATTCTTTTTACAGATGGTGCATTGTCTGACGCCGGCCTGTGCAGCTGTTCTGCACCAGCCTTGTGGCCACTCCGTCTGCCGATCTCACGCCCCTTGTGGGGTTCAACTGGAAGACGTTGTGGTATGGCACCCGGATAACTGTGTGATTTGCTTCGACCTCATCACTACCCTTGGATCTGACTCGGTGAGTCCCGTTGGCTATATTGCCTTCTTATTTTATTTACTATTAGTAAGATATATATGGTCTTGAAGGACCATTGGGAGTCTCCCTTTTATAATTCCCACTATTATTTCAGGCATCCCCGGAGCAAAAGTCTGCGGCTCGGGCCACACTGAAGGTGTGGGTTGGTGGGTTTGCCCGGAATGTGAAGTCTAAGCGGCCGTACGTCCTATCTGAGGACTACTGCACCATGGTTTACCCCAACGCCAAGTCTTCAGCTGCTGTGGCTAGGCATGTGGCAGCTCCCATCATTGCCCACATTGATGCCACTATAACGGGTCTCATCGACCCAGAGCAAGATCCATCGGACGCCCCCGGAGGTCTGGAGGACAATGTTGCCTCCATGAACTTGGACGTCGAACCAATGTTGCTAGACGAGCCGGATACAGGTAGGGTGGTAAGTGAGGCAGGTGTGTCCGGCGCTGAGATTCCTATCCTCAGCCCCGCTCTTTCTTCTTCTTCTGATCGCTCTTCCTTTCTTGGATTTTCTGGGGACCGTGATTCGTCTCAACGTTCATACCCGGTTCCCCCTAAGGATAAGTCTACTTCAAGGACCTTACCCAAAGCTCGCAAGCCTCACAAGACTTCTCATGGCTCTAAACATGGTACGAACCCGTCTTCAAAGACCTCTGGTTCCTCCTCTAAGTCTCACGACCCGGGAGTTCCTTCCGCCCCTCCTGCTGCTAGCCCGGGCCTTTCCGAATCAGCTATGCTTCGCATCGTGTCGGAGATGCAGGCAAAGTTGGTTTCGGAGATGCAGTCGAGGATGGACACGATGTTCTCTAACTTCGGTCAGAGAATTGGGGCTTTAGAGCAAGGAGCTCCGGAGAGAGTCCAAAGCTCTCTCATACCGGATGCCTCTAAGCTCCCGCCGTTTGCCAAGAACAACCCCTGGCGGATGGCTCTTCATTCCCCGTTCTCAGACGGAATGTTGACTCTGGAGGGCCTTGGCACTCGTCCTCTAGAGGACTTTGAATTCTTTCCTCCGGGTCTGGCATTTCCATTTCATGGTTATGCCAGACTTACCGAGGAAGCTTTAGTCCGATTAGACAAGGTCCCCAAAGAGACGGTCATCTTCCCGAAGGAGCAAGCCCAATCTGTTTGGGCCAGACTTTTGAATGACATCGGCTGCACTAACACCATGCTGACGCCTTATAAAAGCTCCTTTACGATGTTCTTAATGGACAAGAACACCTTGACTCCATGCGTCAATAAGGTGGCAGAGCTTGCCTTTCAATATGCTCTAGAGGAGAAGCCCTTGCCTCCCATCCGAGAGGTGGATCCAATCTCCCTCCTTCTTCCCTCAGGTATTGAGTGTTGGGACAACGTCCATACCACCTTTACCTCCGGCAAGCTTGCAGCAGACTGTGCCTCAGTCTTGTTTAGTGAGAAGCTTCTCCGTCTCCCGGAATCCCTCATTAAACAGGAATATGATTCCCGTCTACGTGTGGGCCGTACTCTAAACCTGGCCACATCCACGGAGTCGATAGCCTTGACTTACGATACGGAGAGTATTTTTAAGTCTCTCAACAAGGCTACGTTACAGTCTTTATATTATGACTTGTATGACTTCGCTACTGCTAAACGCAGATGTCGCAAGCATGTTCTAGCTGAGGCGACGATTAGGCATGAACCTAATAAACTCATCCGGTCCTCCTGTTGGGGTTCAAATCTCTTCCCCGAGGATCTCGTAGAGGAAGTCTTGGCGGAGGCCACTAGGGTTAATCAGAGCCTTAAAGCCCGTTGGGGTTTGACCCCTAAACGCAAGTATGACCCCGCAAATTATCAAGCCCGGAGTAGGAAGAAGCTTAGACCATATACCTCCACCCAGTTCAGGCAACAACAGAGTGCTTCATCCAACTTCCGGCTGCCTCTTCCTCCATCTTCTGTTGTCCCTGCACAGCCTTCCACTTCTCGGGCTCCTTCGGATGACTATGTCACCGTTCTGCTACCTAAGAGCCAGCTTTCTGGTGCCTCCGCCACTTCCCCTGCCTTTAACCAGTCCTACGAGGCTCATAGCTCTTCCCAGAGTTATGGTAGAGGTAGAGGCTACCACCGTGGCTCTAACCAGAACAAAGGCAGGGGAAGAGCCTTTCGCAGAGGAAAGAACTTCCGAGGCGGACGTGGAGGCAACTCCTCAAACCAATACTGAGGTGCAGCAGGTAGGGGGGAGGCTCTATGCCTTCCGCAACAAATGGAGGTTCAGTCCCTGGGCGTTCAGTATCATCTCCAAGGGACTAGGGTGGAGTTGGATTCAAGGACCTCCTCCTCCGAACAAATTTCGTCAACATTCCACTCCGGACCTGGTCGAATTTGTCCAGGATCTTTTACAAAAGAACGCCATACAAGAAACGAAACATCTGAAGTTTCAAGGTCGGCTGTTCAGTGTCCCGAAGAAGGATTCAGACAAGAGAAGAGTGATTCTAGATCTATCCCTTCTCAACTTGTCCATTCAATGCGACGAGTTTCGAATGCTTACCGTCTCGCAGGTGCGGACCTTACTTCCCCGTGGGGCCGTCACCACCTCTATCGATCTTACAGACGCCTACTATCACGTCCCGATAGCGAGACACTTCCGTCCGTACCTAGGCTTTCGCTTAGGGGACAAAAGTTACTCCTTCAAGGTGATGCCTTTCGGGCTCAACATTGCCCCAAGGATCTTCACAAAGCTAGCAGAAGTCGCTGTTCAGGAACTCAGGAATCAAGGGATTCAAGTAGTAGCCTATCTGGACGACTGGCTCATTTGGTCAGACACCTCCCAAAATTGCCTAAAAGCCACTCACAAAGTCATCCATTATCTTCAATCTCTAGGCTTCCAGATCAACTTCAAGAAGTCCCGTCTTCTTCCAAAATCGAAGTTCCAATGGCTCGGCCTGCAATGGGATCTTATATCTCATACTCTGTGTCTTCCCAGACCCAAGAGGTTAGAGATTGCAAGGAACACCAAACGCTTTCTCAAAGACAAAGTAAGTTCCAGACGACTCCAAGAGAAGATTCTGGGGTCCCTTCAGTTTGCCTCAGTGACGGATCTTCTTCTGAAGGCAAAATTGAAAGATATCAATCGTGTCTGGCGTTCGAGGGCGAACCGGAAGCTCCGGGACAGGAAAGTCCGCCTTCCTCCCATTCTACGGGAAAGACTTCTTCCTTGGACAAGAGCAAACAGTCTGTCAAAGTCAGTTCCCCTTCGATTTCCGCCTCCGGAATTAATCATTCACACAGACGCATCCTTATCAGGTTGGGGCGGCTATTCTCAGCTCAAGAAAGTTCAAGGTCTTTGGACTCCCTTGTTCCGCCATTTTCACATCAATGTGCTAGAGGCCATGGCAGTTCTTCTAACCCTGAAACGTCTCGCTCTTCCCAAGAAACAACACCTTCGTCTGGTCCTCGACAGCGAAGTGGTGGTCCGCTGCCTCAACAGAGGCGGGTCAAAGTCAGGGCCTCTGAACCATGTTCTAGTAGCCATATTCTCCCTAGCAGCCTCGAACCGTTGGCATCTTTCAGCTGTCCACCTGGCGGGAGTCCGGAATGTAGTGGCAGACGCCCTGTCCCGGACCTCCCCTCTAGAATCGGAATGGTCACTCGATCTAAAGTCATTTCGGTGGATTCTCTCTCAGGTTCCCGGTCTCCAAGTGGACCTCTTCGCCACGGAATCCAACCACAAATTGAGAGTATATGTGGCTCCCAATCTAGACCCTCAGGCTTACGCCACAGACGCCATGTCACAGAATTGGGACAACTGGGAAAAGATTTATCTCTTTCCCCCGGTGAATCTTTTGCTGAAAGTTCTAGACAAACTGAGATCCTTCAAGGGACAAGTAGCCTTGGTCGCACCCAACTGGCCCAAGAGCAACTGGTATCCTCTCCTGCGGGAGTTGAGATTATACCCTCACCCGATACCCAATCCGGTTCTGTCTCAGATAGTACAAACACGCGTTGTGTACGCTTTCTCAAACATTCAGAGCGCCCTAACTTTATGGACTTTATGAAGTTTGCGGCTATGCATGGTGCCAATATTGATCCTCAAAACACCTTGTTCCTAGAATCGGATAAACGGGATTCCACCATCCGTCAGTATGACTCTGCAGTTAAAAAGTTGGCAAAATTTTTAATAGACTCAGACGTGAACTGTATGAACTTGAACCTTACAGTCACTTTCTTTAGATCTTTATTAGAATCAGGTCTGGCAGCCAATACTATCACCACTATTAAATCGGCTCTGAAAAAGATCTTCCTAGTGGGTTTTAACATAGACTTAACCGACTCTTTGTTAGCTTCAATTCCGAAAGCTTGTGCCAGACTGAAACCGGTTACTCGTCCTACCCCGGTGACCTGGTTCCTTAATGACGTACTCAAATTGGCTTCTGATACCATTAACAGTTCTTGTGATTACATGCCCCTTCTCAGGAAAACACTTTTCCTAGTGAGCTTGGCTTCCGGGGCAAGAATTTCTGAATTGGCAGCCTTGTCGAGAGACCCGGGTCATATTGACTTTCTGCCTTCAGGAGAGGTCCTTCTTTCTCCTAACAAATTCTTTTTGGCTAAGAATGAAGACCCTCAAAACAGATGGACCTCCTGGAAAATTGTTCCCCTCACGCAAGATCCGTCGCTGTGCCCTGTCACTACTCTTAGGTCTTATCTATCCCGGACCTCCTCTAACTCCTCGGGGCCTCTATTCGTTAGAGAACAAGGCGGTACCATTACTATTAAAGGGATCAGGCAACAAATTTTTTATTTTATTAAACAAGCTAACCCTGACTCTTTTCCTCTTGCACATGATATCAGGGCGGTTGCCACCTCGGTGAACTTCTTTCACCACATGAATTTTACAGACCTTTCCAGGTATACAGGGTGGAAATCACCGTCAGTGTTCAAGAAACACTACCTTAAACATTTGGAAGCCCTAAAATTTTCTACAGTAGCCGCAGGGAGCGTAGTTACTCACGAGTAACTCACAGGTTAATGCCTTGACTCTTTATCTCTCCCTCTTACCTGCCTCATTTATACCCTATTGTATTCGTTGGTCTCGCACCTGAATACTCTTATTATATTTGTAAATTTTATGCTCCTGAGTATCTGTATATATTATCACTCACGGCATTATTATACCTACCTTATTGGATTATGTTCATATTTAAGATACCCTTATAATTGTTTTTTGGTACTCATCTCTGATTAAAGCATCCTGTATTTCTCTTACGCTTATGTTTTTTCCTTTATTTTGCAAGTTTGGTGACATTTTTCTCTTGTATAGATTCACTGGGCGGCACAGGTTCGAGCCCAGAAAAGGGATTTTGACGTAGGAAAAATCTATTTCTGGGCGAAGGACCTGTGCCGCCCAGTGAACCCTCCCAGCTCCTCTCCCTTGGAGTCCCCAAACTTTGGGTGCTAAGGAGTTGGGTTCTGAGCGGATGCATTGTAGTAGTACCGAGTGAGGTTGAACGGCTCTCCTCTATTGGGGTTCTCTGTCGTGGATTAATCTAAATAGTGCGGGACCTCTGGAATATACGCCCAATTTTATACCGACACCAATAGGTGAGCGAGCTAGTTAGCCTAGCACTCCTTTACATTTTTTCTCTGGTATATTTAGCAGTAAATTACCTAAGAATAAGTGCTAAATGGAGCTTATTCACTGGGCGGCACAGGTCCTTCGCCCAGAAATAGATTTTTCCTACGTCAAAATCCCTTTTTTAGCCATCAGGTGTGTCTTTTGTGATTTAATTATTATGTTGCATGCCTTGCCCAAAAAATTTCTATGTGTTTATTCATATATTTAACGCTATTATTATTATTATAATGAATATTTGTGCCATTACTCCGTTTGATCTGTCTGGTTGGGGATCGTCAGTTGGTAGCCCTGCTGCCTCGTATCACGTGATCCTCCCCCACGCTCCCCCTCTAGCTAGGTGGGAGGCTAGGCTTCTCCCCCCTCCACTAAGGGACCGTTGCCTTCCCTCCTTTTAGAGGGGGTAGTTAAGTGTTTATGGACTTTGTCCTCCGGGTAGCCCGGCGGTTTAGTCTCTGTCTAGTCTGGTTGGCCACCGGTCAACAGAGTTGGATCCCGGTGCACCCTATTTTATATTCACTTTTCATTCTGGCTTATGTTATACGAAACCCTCCGGGTTCGATTGGCAGTTCTTAGCTACAGTTCCGCCCCCCTATTATTTTATAACATTTCCTATGATGATTATATATGACAGATCACTACCCCGGAGTCCCTAAAGGAATTGGTATTGAATATACCTTTATTTCCCGGCCCGGGGTCTACCCCGCCCCGGGAAATCAGACACCATGTGTCTTAATTCCTTGTTATTGCATCCTTTTTTATGCTCCCGGCTTGACCGGAATGGATGGCTATACTTTAGTTTCAAGTTAGACTTATGTTTAGGCCCGGGACCTCCGGTCCCGCCCCTATGTAAGAATATTACAGTTAAGCTCTAACCTTGCGTTAGACCTATGTTAGGCCCGGGTCCTCCGGACCCGCCCCTACTTAAAAAAAAAAAAAAAAAAAAATAATAATAATAAGTACAGTTAAGCTCTAATCTTGTGTTAGACCTATGTTAGGCCCGGGTCCTCCGGACCCGCCCCTACTTAAAGAATAGTACAGTTAAGCTCTATTCTTGTGTTAGACCTATGTTAGGGCCGGGTCCTCCGGACCCGCCCCTACTTAAAGAATAGTACAGTTAAGCTCTAATCTTGTGTTAGACCTATGTCAGGCCCGGGTCCTCCGGACCCGCCCCTATTTAAGAGAATTACAGTTTCTCATATACTATTCTTTTTATAGATGGTGCATTGTCTGATGCCGGCCTGTGCAGCTGTTCTGCACCAGCCTTGTGGCCACTCCGTCTGCCGATCTCACGCCCCTTGTGGGGTTCAACTGGAAGACGTTGTGGTATGGCACCCGGATAACTGTGTGATTTGCTTCGACCTTATCACTACCCTTGGATCTGACTCGGTGAGTCCCGTTGGCTATATTGCCTTCTTATTTTATTTACTATTAGTAAGATATATATGGTCTTGAAGGACCATTGGGAGTCTCCCTTTTATAATTCCCACTATTATTTCAGGCATCCCCGGAGCAAAAGTCTGCGGCTCGGGCCACACTGAAGGTGTGGGTTGGTGGGTTTGCCCGGAATGTGAAGTCTAAGCGGCCGTACGTCCTATCTGAGGACTACTGCACCATGGTTTACCCCAACGCCAAGTCTTCAGCTGCTGTGGCTAGGCATGTGGCAGCTCCCATCATTGCCCACATTGATGCCACTATAACGGGTCTCATCGACCCAGAGCAAGATCCATCGGACGCCCCCGGAGGTCTGGAGGATAATGTTGCCTCCATGAACCTGGACGTCGAACCAATGTTGCTAGACGAGCCGGATACAGGTAGGGTGGTAAGTGAGGCAGGTGTGTCCGGCGCTGAGATTCCTATCCTCAGCCCCGCTCTTTCTTCTTCTTCTGATCGCTCTTCTTTTCTTGGATTTTCTGGGGACCGTGATTCGTCTCAACGTTCATACCCGGTTCCCCCTAAGGATAAGTCTACTTCAAGGACCTTACCCAAAGCCCGCAAGCCTCACAAGACTTCTCATGGCTCTAAACATTGTACGAACCCGTCTTCAAAGACCTCTGGTTCCTCCTCTAAGTCTCACGACCCGGGAGTTCCTTCCGCCCCTCCTGCTGCTAGCCCGGGCCTTTCCGAATCAGCCATGCTTCGCATCGTGTCGGAGATGCAGGCAAAGTTGGTTTCGGAGATGCAGTCGAGGATGGACTCGATGTTCTCTAACTTCGGTCAGAGAATTGGGGCTTTAGAGCAAGGAGCTACGGAGAGAGTCCAAAGCTCTCTCATCCCGGATGCCTCTAAGCTCCCGCCGTTTGCCAAGAACAACCCCTGGCGGATGGCTCTTCATTCCCTGTTCTCGGACGGAATGTTGACTCTGGAGGGCCTTGGCACTCGTCCTCTAGAGGACTTTGAATTCTTTCCTCCTGGTCTGGCATTTCCATTTCATGGTTATGCCAGACTTACCGAGGAAGCTTTAGTTCGATTAGACAAGGTCCCCAAAGAGACGGTCATCTTCCCGAAGGAGCAAGCCCAATCTGTTTGGGCCAGATTTTTGAATGACATCGGCTGCACTAACACCATGCTGACGCCTTATAAAAGCTCCTTTACGATGTTCTTAATGGACAAGAACACCTTGACTCCATGCGTCAATAAGGTGGCAGAGCTTGCCTTTCAATATGCTTTGGAGGAGAAGCCCTTGCCTCCCATCCGAGAGGTGGATCCAATCTCCCTCCTTCTTCCCTCAGGTATTGAGTGTTGGGACAACGTCCATACCACCTTTACCTCCGGCAAGCTTGCAGCAGACTGTGCCTCAGTCTTGTTTAGTGAGAAGCTTCCCCGTCTCCCGGAATCCCTCATTAAACAGGAATATGATTCCCGCCTACGTGTGGGCCGTACTCTAAACCTGGCCACATCCACGGAGTCGATAGCCTTGACTTACGATACGGAGAGTATTTTTAAGTCTCTCAACAAGGCTACGTTACAGTCTTTATATTATGACTTATATGACTTCGCTACTGCTAAACGCAGATGTCGCAAGCATGTCCTAGCTGAGGCGACGATTAGGCATGAACCTTATAAACTCATCCGGTCCTCCTGTTGGGGTTCAAATCTCTTCCCCGAGGATCTCGTAGAGGAAGTCTTGGCGGAGGCCACTAGGGTTAATCAGAGCCTTAAAGCCCGTTGGGGTTTGACCCCTAAACGCAAGTATGACCCCGCAAATTATCAAGCCCGGGGTAGGAAGAAGCTTAGACCATATACCTCCACCCAGTTCAGGCAACAACAGAGTGCTTCATCCAACTTCCGGCTGCCTCTTCCTCCATCTTCTGTTGTCCCTGCACAGCCTTCCACCTCTCGGGCTCCTTCGGATGACTATGTCACCGTTCTGCTACCTAAGAGCCAGCTTTCTGGTGCCTCCGCCACTTCCCCTGCCTTTAACCAGTCTTACGAGGCTCATAGCTCTTCCCAGAGTTATGGTAGAGGTAGAGGCTACCACCGTGGCTCTAACCAGAACAAAGGCAGGGGAAGAGCCTTTCGCAGAGGAAAGAACTTCCGAGGCGGACGTGGAGGCAACTCCTCAAACCAATACTGAGGTGCAGCAGGTAGGGGGGAGGGTCTATGCCTTCCGCAACAAATGGAGGTTCAGTCCCTGGGCGTTCAGTATCATCTCCAAGGGACTGGGGTGGAGTTGGATTCAAGGACCTCCTCCTCCGAACAAATTTCGTCAACATTCCACTCCGGACCTGGTCGAATTTGTCCAGGATCTTTTACAAAAGAACGCCATACAAGAAACGAAACATCTGAAGTTTCAAGGTCGGCTGTTCAGTGTCCCGAAGAAGGATTCAGACAAGAGAAGAGTGATTCTAGATCTATCCCTTCTCAACTTGTCCATTCAATGCGACAAGTTTCGAATGCTTACCGTCTCGCAGGTGCGGACCTTACTTCCCCGTGGGGCCGTCACCACCTCTATCGATCTTACAGACGCCTACTATCACGTCCCGATAGCGAGACACTTCCGTCCGTACCTAGGCTTTCGCTTAGGGGACAAAAGTTACTCCTTCAAGGTGATGCCTTTCGGGCTCAACATCGCCCCAAGGATCTTCACAAAGCTAGCAGAAGTCGCTGTTCAGGAACTCAGGAATCTAGGGATTCAAGTAGTAGCCTATCTGGACGACTGGCTCATTTGGTCAGACACCTCCCAAAATTGCCTAAAAGCCACTCACAAAGTCATCCATTATCTTCAGTCTCTAGGCTTCCAGATCAACTTCAAGAAGTCCCGTCTTCTTCCAAAATCGAAGTTCCAATGGCTCGGCCTGCAATGGGATCTTATATCTCATACTCTGTGTCTTCCCAGACCCAAGAGGTTAGAGATTGCAAGGAACACCAAACGCTTTCTCAAAGACAAAGTAAGTTCCAGACGACTCCAAGAGAAGATTCTGGGGTCCCTTCAGTTTGCCTCAGTGACGGATCTTCTTCTGAAAGCAAAATTGAAAGATATCAATCGTGTCTGGCGTTCGAGGGCGAACCGGAAGCTCCGGGACAGGAAAGTCCGCCTTCCTCCCATTCTACGGGAAAGACTTCTTCCTTGGACAAGAGCAAACAGTCTGTCAAAGTCAGTTCCCCTTCGATTTCCGCCTCCGGAATTAATCATTCACACAGACGCATCCTTATCAGGTTGGGGCGGCTATTCTCACCTCAAGAAAGCTCAAGGTCTTTGGACTCCCTTGTTCCGCCATTTTCACATCAATGTGCTAGAGGCCATGGCAGTTCTTCTAACCCTGAAACGTCTCGCTCTTCCCAAGAAACAACACCTTCGTCTGGTCCTCGACAGCGAAGTGGTGGTCCGCTGCCTCAACAGAGGCGGGTCAAAGTCAGGGCCTCTGAACCATGTTCTAGTAGCCATATTCTCCCTAGCAGCCTCGAACCGTTGGCATCTTTCAGCTGTCCACCTGGCGGGAGTCCGGAATGTAGTGGCAGACGCCCTGTCCCGGACCTCCCCTCTAGAATCGGAATGGTCACTCGATCTAAAGTCATTTCGGTGGATTCTCTCTCAGGTTCCCGGTCTCCAAGTGGACCTCTTCGCCACGGAATCCAACCACAAATTGAGAGTATATGTGGCTCCCAATCTAGACCCTCAGGCTTACGCCACAGACGCCATGTCACAGAATTGGGACAACTGGGAAAAGATTTATCTCTTTCCCCCGGTGAATCTTTTACTGAAAGTTCTAGACAAACTGAGATCCTTCAAGGGACAAGTAGCCTTGGTCGCACCCAACTGGCCCAAGAGCAACTGGTATCCTCTCCTGCGGGAGTTGAGACTATACCCTCACCCGATACCCAATCCGGTTCTGTCTCAGATAGTACAAACACGCGTTGTGTACGCTTTCTCAAACATTCAGAGCGCCCTAACTTTATGGACTTTATGAAGTTTGCGGCTATGCATGGTGCCAATATTGATCCTCAAAACACCTTGTTCCTAGAATCGGATAAACGGGATTCCACCATCCGCCAGTATGACTCTGCAGTTAAAAAGTTGGCAAAATTTTTAATAGACTCAAAGACGTGAACTGTATGAACTTGAACCTTACAGTCACTTTCTTTAGATCTTTATTAGAATCAGGTCTGGCAGCCAATACTATCACCACTATTAAATCGGCTCTGAAAAAGATCTTCCTAGTGGGTTTTAACATAGACTTAACCGACTCTTTGTTAGCTTCAATTCCGAAAGCTTGTGCCAGACTGAAACCGGTTACTCGTCCTACCCCGGTGACCTGGTTCCTTAATGACGTACTCAAATTGGCTTCTGATACCATTAACAGTTCTTGTGATTACATGCCCCTTCTCAGGAAAACACTTTTCCTAGTGAGCTTGACTTCCGGGGCAAGAATTTCTGAATTGGCACCCTTGTCGAGAGACCCGGGTCATATTGACTTTCTGCCTTCAGGAGAGGTCCTTCTTTCTCCTAACAAATTCTTTTTGGCTAGGAATGAAGACCCTCAAAACAGATGGACCTCCTGGAAAATTGTTCCCCTCACGCAAGATCCGTCGCTGTGCCCTGTCACTACTCTTAGGTCTTATTTATCCCGGACCTCCTCTAACTCCTCGGGGCCTCCATTCGTTAGAGAACAAGGCGGTACCATTACTATTAAAGGGATCAGGCAACAAATTTTGTATTTTATTAAACAAGCTAACCCTGACTCTTTTCCTCTTGCACATGATATCAGGGCGGTTGCCACCTCGGTGAACTTCTTTCACCACATGAATTTTACAGACCTTTCCAGGTATACAGGGTGGAAATCACCGTCAGTGTTCAAGAAACACTACCTTAAACATTTGGAAGCCCTAAAATTTTCTACAGTAGCCGCAGGGAGCGTGGTTACTCCCGAGTAACTCACAGGTTAATGCCTTGACTCTTTATCTCTCCCTCTTACCTGCCTCATTTATACCCTATTGTATTCGTTGGTCTCGCACCTGAATACTGTTATTATATTTGTAAATTTTATGCTCCTGAGTATCTGTATATATTATCACTCACGGCATTATTATACCTACCTTATTGGATTTATGTTCATATTTAAGATACCCTTATAATTGTTTTTTGGTACTCATCTCTGATTAAAGCATCCTGTATTTCTCTTACGCTTATGTTTTTTCCTTTATTTTGCAAGTTTGGTGACATTTTTCTCTTGTATAGATTCACTGGGCGGCACAGGTTCGAGCCCAGAAAAGGGATTTTGACGTAGGAAAAATCTATTTCTGAGCGAGGGACCTGTGCCGCCCAGTGAACCCTCCCAGCTCCTCTCCCTTGGAGTCCCCAAACTTTGGGTGCTAAGGAGTTGGGTTCTGAGCGGATGCATTGTAGTAGTACCGAGTGAGGTTGAACGGCTCTCCTCTATTGGGGTTCTCTGTCGTGGATTAATCTAAATAGTGCGGGACCTCTGGAATATACGCCCAATTTTATACCGACACCAATAGGTGAGCGAGCTAGTTAACCTAGCACTCCTTTACATTTTTTCTCTGGTATATTTAGCAGTAAATTACCTAAGAATAAGTGCTAAATGGAGCTTATTCACTGGGCGGCACAGGTCCCTCGCCCAGAAATAGATTTTTCCTACGTCAAAATCCCTTTTATTATTAAAATAACATTTTTCAATATTTAACTTAGCCGGTGATTATATAAGCTGATTCACACCCAGGGGGGTGGGTAGAGACCAGCAATAAATGTTTACATTATTATGAGCTAAGGATTTTTTATTTCATTTTAGCAGTTATCAAAATAACAAACGTAAAATAAATAAGTACCTGGTAAGGAAGTCAACTTGAACAATTACTCTGCCTTTTTAAGTACGTCTTCCTTACGGAGCCTCGCGATCCTCTTAGGATGCTGAGCGACCCCTAGGATCTGAAGTATGAAGGGTTGCAACCCATACTACAGGACCTCATCAAAACCTCTAATCTAGGCGCTTCTCAAGAAAAGAATTTGACCACCCGCCAAATCAACCAGGATGCGAAAGGCTTCTTAGCCTTCCGGACAACCCAAAAACAACAATAAAAACATTTCAAGAGAAAGATTAAAAAGGTTATGGAATTAGGGGAATGTAGTGGTTGAGCCCTCACCCACTACTGCACTCGCTGCTACGAATGGTCCCAGGGTGTAGCAGTTCTCGTAAAGAGACTGGACATCTTTAAGATAAAAAGACGCGAACACTGACTTGCTTCTCCAATAGGTTGCGTCCATTATACTTCGCAGAGATCTATTTTGTTTAAAGGCCACTGAAGTTGCGACAGCTCTAACTTCATGTGTCCTTACCTTCAGCAAAGCTTGGTCTTCCTCACTCAGATGGGAATGAGCTTCTCGTATTAACAGTCTGATAAAATAGGATAAAGCATTCTTTGACATAGGCAAAGATGGTTTCTTAACAGAACACCATAAAGCTTCTGACTGTCCTCGTAAAGGTTTAGTTCGTCTTAAATAGAACTTAAGAGCTCTAACAGGGCATAAGACTCTTTCTAGTTCATTTCCAACCATATTTGATAGGCTTGGAATATCGAACGATTTCGGCCAAGGACGAGAAGGTAGCTCGTTTTTGGCTAGAAAACCAAGTTGTAAAGAACATGTAGCCGTTTCAGATGAAAATCCGATGTTCCTGCTGAAGGCGTGAATCTCACTGACTCTTTTAGCTGTGGCTAAGCAAACCAGGAAAAGAGTCTTTAAAGTGAGATCTTTAAAGGAGGCTGATTGAAGCGGCTCGAACCTTTCTGACATGAGGAATCTTAGTACCACGTCTAAATTCCAACCAGGTGTAGCCAAACGACGCTCCTTCGTGGTCTCAAAAGACTTAAGGAGGTCCTGTAGATCTTTGTTGTTGGAAAGATCTAAGCCTCTGTGACGGAAGACTGATGCCAACATGCTTCTGTAACCCTTGATAGTGGGAGCTGAAAGAGATCTTTCTTTCCTCAGGAATAAAAGGAAGTCAGCTATTTGAGTTACAGAGGTACTGGTCGAGGATACTGATACTGACTTGCACCAGTTTCGGAAGACTTCCCACTTCGATTGGTAGACTCTAAGAGTGGATGTCCTCCTTGCTCTAGCAATCGCCCTGGCTGCCTCCTTCGAAAAGCCTCTAGCTCTCGAGAGTCTTTCGATAGTCTGAAGGCAGTCAGACGAAGAGCGTGGAGGCCTTGGTGTACCTTCTTTACGTGTGGCTGACGTAGAAGGTCCACCCTTAGAGGAAGAGTTCTGGGAACGTCCACTAGCCATCGAAGTACCTCGGTGAACCATTCTCTCGCGGGCCAGAGGGGAGCAACTAACGTCAACCTTGTCCCTTCGTGAGAGGCGAACTTCTGCAGTACCTTGTTGACAATCTTGAACGGGGGGAATGCATATAGGTCTAGATGTGACCAATCTAGGAGAAAGGCATCTATATGAACTGCTGCTGGGTCCGGGATTGGTGAGCAATATATTGGGAGCCTCTTGGTCATCGAGGTTGCGAAGAGATCTATGGTAGGCTGGCCCCATGTGGCCCACAGTCTCTTGCACACATCCTTGTGTAGGGTCCATTCTGTTGGAATGATTTGTCCCTTCCGACTGAGGCAATCTGCCATGACATTCAAGTTGCCTTGGATGAACCTCGTTACTAGAGAAATGTTTAGATCTTTTGACCAGGTGAGGAGGTCCCTTGCGATCTCGTACAACGTCATAGAGTGGGTCCCTCCTTGCTTGGAGATGTACGCCAAAGCCGTGGTGTTGTCCGAGTTCACCTCCACCACTTTGCCTTGAAGGAGAGACTTGAAGCTTTTCAAGGCCAGATGAACTGCCAGTAGCTCCTTGCAGTTGATATGCATTGTCCTTTGACTCGAGTTCCAAGTTCCCGAGCATTCCCGACCGTCTAATGTCGCGCCCCAGCCCGTGTCCGATGCGTCCGAGAAGAGAACGTGGTTGGGAGTCTAAACAGCCAGGGGCAGACCCTCTCTGAGGCTGATACTGTCCTTCCACCAAGTCAGGGAAGACTTCATCTTCTCGGAAATGGGGATCGAGACCGCTTCTAGCGTCTTGTCCTTTTTCCAGTAAACAGCTAGGTGATATTGAAGAGGACGGAGGTGTAGTTTTCCTAACGAAACGAACTGTTCCAGGGATGATAGTGTCCCTATCAGACTCATCCACTGCCTGACTGAACATCGTTCCTTCTTCAGCATGTTCTGGATGCATAACTGGGCTTGACTTGTTCTGGGGGCCGACGGAAAAGCCCGAAAAGCTTGACTGTGAATCTCCATCCCTAAATACACAATAGTTTGGGATGGGACCACTTGAGACTTTTCCATATTGACCAGGAGACCCAATTCCTTGGTCAGATCTAGAGTCCACTTTAGATCCTTCAGACAGCGACGACTGGAAGAAGCTCTTAGAAGCCAGTCGTCCAAATAGAGGGAGGCTCTGATGTTCGCTAAATGAAGGAATTTGGCTATATTCCTCATCAGCCTCGTTAACACAAGAGGAGCTGTGCTTAGGCCAAAGCACAGGGCTTGAAACTGGTAGACAACCTTTTCGTAAACGAATCTCAGAAAAGGTTGGGAGTCTGGGTGGATGGGGACGTGAAAGTAAGCGTCCCTTAGGTCTAAAGAGACCATCCAGTCTTCCTTTCTGACCGCTGCTAGAACGGACTTTGTGGTCTCCATGGCGAACGTCTGCTTTGTGACAAAGACATTCAGCGCACTGAAGTCTAGCACCGGCCTCCACCCTCCTGTCTTCTTTACCACTAAGAAGAGACGGTTGTAGAAGCCCGGGGTTTGATGGTCCAGGACTTTGACTACCGCTCCCTTTTCTAGCAAGAGAGACACCTCCTGTTTCAATGCTCGTCTCTTGTCTTCCTCTCTGTACCTGGGAGAGAGATCGATGGGAGACGTTGCTAGAGGGGGTTTTCATACAAACGGGATCTTGTACCCCTCTCTGAGCAACTTCACAGATTGTGCATCTGCGCCTCTCTTCTCCCAGGTCTGCCAGAAGTTCTTGAGTCTGGCTCCCACTGCTGTCTGAAGAAGGTGGCAGTCAGACTCTGCCTTTAAAGGACTTGGTTCCTTTCTTCTTCCCACGTCTCCCTTCGGCACGAGCACCTCCTCTGCTGGAGGCTCTGCCACGAAAGGGCGGAATAAATCTGGACGCTGGAGTGTCCATCCTTGGTCTTGACAAGGTAGGCAAAGGGGTGGCTTTGCGGGCAGAGGACGCAACCAGGTCATGGGTGTCCTTCTGAATCAAAGAAGCAGCAATCTCCTTAATCAAGTCCTCTGGAAAAAGGCACTTAGAGAGAGGAGCAAACAGAAGTTCTGATCTTTGACACGGTGTCACTCCAGCTGACAGGAAAGAGCAAAGGTTCTCACGCTTCTTGAGGACTCCGGATACGAACGATGCAGCAAGCTCACTAGATCCGTCACGTATGGCCTTGTCCATGCAGGACATGATGAGCAAGGAAGATTCCTTCTCAGTCGGGGAGATCTTCCTGCTCAAAGCTCCCAGACACCAGTCCAAAAAGTTGAAGACCTCGAAGGCTCTAAATACTCCTTTCAACAGATGGTCTAGGTCCGAAGGTGACCAGCATATCTTAGAGCGTCTCATGGCTAGCCTGCGGGGAGAGTCTACAAGACTTGAGAAGTCGCCCTGGGCAGAGGCAGGAACTCCCAAGCCGAGAACTTCTCCCGTGGCATACCAGACGCTCGATCTGGAAGAGAGTTTAGCAGGGGGAAACGTAAAGGCTGTCTTCCCTAGACTCTTTTTGGACTGCATCCAATCTCCTAAAACTCGTAAAGCTCTCTTGGACGAGCGTGCGAGGACGAGTCTCGTAAAGGCAGGCGAGGATGACTGCGTACCTAAAGCAAACTCTGACGGAGGAGAGCGTGGAGCCACAGACACAAACTGGTCCGGAAATATCTCTTTGAACAGAGCCAGAACTTTTCTAAAGTCCAAAGAGGGTTGCGTGGACTTGGGCTCGTCAAGGTCCGAATGTGGTTCATCAACGTGTGCCGCATCGTCATCATCAGAGAGTCCATCATCCGAGAATTGAGGAGGAAGAGGCAATGGAGTAGGTATCGGCTGGTCAGCTGAGTCCGGTCGCACGGGTGCACGCGTGACTGAACCGGACGCAACGTCATGGAACTGTTGCCCAGTCTGTGAGCTGGCAACAACCATAGCAGCGCGGGGACGCACAGCGTCTACTCCAGACTGTCTAATCTGATGTGGGCGAGCAGCGGCAACCACACTGGGTTGCGGAGGTTGACGCACCGCGTCAAAACAAAACAACTTTGACGGTTGTTGTACCTCGCGAACGTCAACGGAAGGTTCCGTGCGTCGCTGAACGTCAACATGCGGCTGGCAGGGTACACTGGAACGCATGGGTGGCGGGACTCTCTCAGCTGGAGTGCGCAAGAAGGTCGCCTCAGCGTCCACAGGACGCACAACCGTGGTTGGTTGTAGGCAAGAGGTTGGTGCAGCAGCAACCTTCTCCGCACGAAAGTCCTGCATTAGAGACGTTAACTGGTACTGCATGGTCTGCAGCAAAGACCACTTAGGGTCTGCAGGAGCAGGTGCGGCGACAGACGGTGTAACTGCCTGAGGCGGTACCGCTTTGCCTCTCTTAGGAGATTGCAGTCATCGGAAGACTGCAGCGAGTCCGAACTGACCCAGTGGCTACAACTGGGCCGTTGGACTTACGCGGAAGGGACCGACTTGCGCTTAAGAGGTCGTGAGACCTTGGTCCATGGTTTCTTACGAGAAACCTCTTCCGCAGACGAGGAATAAATGGGCTCTCTCGTCTCTGTGTGGGTGGGGCAATCTTGGGTAGATACGCCCGAAACCACGGAGGGAACGTCTGTTCGCTGATTAAAGCCTCTCGAACCCTTTGATCGTACGACAGTGCTTCTCCCCTGGACTTGGGAGCTTGCAAGAGGTCCCGGACTAGGAGGACGACAGGCACGAACAGACGAACCCTCAAGCGCAACACTATCCACAACACTATCACTCACTTTATCACTTCCCACTGCACTCTTACACTTCAGCTCCTTGACGTCCGCCATGAGCTGGTTACGGTCACTAGCCAAGGACTCAACTCTCTCACCCAGAGCTTGGATGGCACGCATCATATCTGCCATCGAAGGTTCCTGAGTGCCAGAAGGGGGATTAGGAGCAACCACTACAGGGGAAGGAATAGGTTGTGGGGCATGAGGAGAGGAAAAATCAACGGAACGAGATGAACTTCTCCTGACTCTATCTCTCTCTAGCCTACGTGTATATTTCTGGAATTCGATAAAATCATATTCCGAAAGCCCAACGCATTCCTCACAACGATCTTCCAATTGACAGGTTTTATCCCGACAATTGGAACAAACGGTGTGAGGATCGATAGAGGCCTTCGGAAGATGCCTTGAACAGTCCCTAGCATTACACTTCCTGAATTTAGGGACTTGAGAAAGGTCAGCCATTTTGAATTGGTCAAAGGGGAATTCAAAAACTATCCAAAGTCATCAACAAATAATCCGATATCAAAAAAAGAAAGCAAGGATTTATTGAAGAGAAAGCCTGCACAGCGAAAGCTCAAAACTAGAAACGTGTACTTCACCAAATAGTTATGAAAACAAATCCAGTTAGCAACAGCGAATTAGTAGGTCTTGCCGGTAGTACGACAGAGAGAAAATTGAGTTCTTTGTTTACAATGAGTACTGAGTACCTGCACGACAGATGGCGCTGTTGAAGTACACCCCCTACCTGCATAGCGATCACTGGCGGATTTTTTACGTAGAGTTTTCTGTCGAGCAGCAGAGCTGCAGCTTATATAATCACCGGCTAAGTTAAATATTGAAAAATTAATTTTAATGTTGTTACTGTTCTTAAAATATTTCTTTATTTCTTGTTTCCTTTCCTAACTGGGCTATTTTCCTTGTTAGGGCCCCTGGCCATATAGCATCCTGCTTTTCCAACTAGGGTTGTTGTTTAGCAAGTAATAATAATAATAATAATATGACAGTGAATGCTTTCATGTACAGTACGTATTTAGTATTCAGTACAATACTGTATATAACTAGGAATACAACTGAGATGGAATTTTCATAACAAAATTAAGATTAATTCCTGGATAATTTAGTTAGCAATGAATCACCAAAAACTGTCCAATTTTTAACCCCATTGGCAATCCTGCTACAGCCTATTCTGTCCCCCCATTGGCAACACAGCTGTCCACTCACCTTGAAAATCTTTTGGGGCCTGATATGTGGGGAAGGCTGGGCGGGATTAGTTAAATTATCCACATAAGTATTATCAAAATTAATTTCATTATAAAAAATCCAAATTAATAAATATTACCTCAAGAAAATTGATCTAGCCCGATTATCCACATTGGAGCCGAGGGATCTGGAAAATGTCCTCTTTCAGACAGGGAGAGAATAGAAGGAACAAGAAAAAAAGTGACAAGCCAACCAACTAAACTCAAGAAAATTAACCTTTATGCCCGACAAAACAAGAGAGGTAAACCAATGATGAGAATATAGTCAGACTGTCTGGTCTACGGCAGGAATCCAAGGGGGCCTGTCTAATCTAAGCCATGACAGCAGAAACAACAGCACAAGTACTACCAAATGACACCCAGTCTTGAATGTGACCCCGCCACTAAAAGAAGGGGTGCAGAGAGTGGCAAGTGAACACGTTGCCACGTGAGAACAACAGCACAGGTCCCAGCCCCGGGAACATAGCAGGGGCAAGGGAGGGAACAACTGCACCTCCTCAATCCACCAGCGAGGTACCAGATTCCCGCAAGCCTTCCTCTCCCAAGCGTAACTCCAAAACCAAGAGGAAGAGGCACAAAACAGCTGGCAACAAAGACCAGAGCAGCACTTGTTTTGGCATGAGAGTTCCGTGATGAGAGCAAAGGCAGAGGCGACTCAGTTCCCAGAAAGAGCGATTGAACCAAAAATCTGATCTTCCATCCCCCAAACATTGGGGAAGAAACTGCAGTTCCAATTGAAGCCAGCAATAGTACCAGTGTGACTAACTGGCCCTGTTCTTGCACATGTGATGAACACCAAGAGGAGAGAGGCCGGAAGAATATGGCAACTCAGTTCCAATAAGTGAGGGTCAAGATCAGTCTGACTGGCCTTGTGTCAGGAAATTATTTAGAGGGTTATGGGGGGGTCACAATACTACCCAATGTCTCCTGTACAAACAAGAGAAACGTACCTGATCTACCTTCTTTCTGTGATTGACTAATTTACATCTCTTTGAAAAGGTAAAGGTGTCTGGTTTCATTTCCATTTTCATCTGAATAGATGCTCACCAGAATGTCAGCCGGACAGGACCATAATCCCACTGTGGTGCCCAACTATAGCAGTGACCTCCCCAGTAAACAGCTTAAATTCACGGTCAAAGGCAGAGATCGACCTACTGCCACGCGAATGCTAGGCAAACATGTTAATGTACCACTGTACTTAAATCATAAATCTATCTTCATATTATTGTATTTCAGACAAAAATAAAAAAACGAATTCCCCATAAATAAAATCAATTTGACAATTAATAAGAAAGTTTACACATACTAACAAAGTACATTTACGCCCCAAATTCTTTTCTTATTTTTTTAGTCCCTTTCCACCAATTTCTTATTTCTACTTTTATTCTATATTTACAGCAAATTCCTTCAATGCTTTTCCTCCAGCAGTTTTCATAGCAAAATTATAGTTCCAGTCAGGAAAACATTTATAACAGAAAAATGTTTTTCCTATGGTAAATAATGTGATTTCAATGAATTTTACCTTTATTTCAGTTGCAAATAAAATGTTCTCCCGTTATCCAACCCACATCCCAATGGACACAGGTGGGAACCAGGGATTTTGGGTGAGGAAAAAACAGGAAAAAAAGTGATTATTTATAACTGAAATAACGGTAAAATTCGTTGAAATCACATTTCTGTACTTACTATAAGAAAAGCTTTGTTTTTCTATAGAAGTGTTGTCCCATCCTATGTTATATATGTTTTGGGATACATTCAAAAGGGCACTAAACCTAACACATCCCACCTAACCTAACCTAGTAGTTCCCCAGTCACAGATCTAGCACGGGGGGAAAGCATCCTGGAACTCCCTTCCTAGGTCACAAACCTGCCCAGGTCACAGATATATCTGGAAAGTAAGCCCCGGTCCCACAAATAAACAGAGCGAATCACAGAATGTCAAAAAGCAAAAGAAAAATATCTCAGGAGCAATAGATGCAAATATTTAAGAGTAATTTTCCATGGATTTATTATGCGTCCCAGAGAGTAATGAATAGGGAAGAAAAGGTTAGTTTTGCCATTGTTTATCAATTCCCCAACAAACCTTCCCCACCTAAAAACTTCGGTAATTTTGTATATTATTCCATCGTGTGACTTCGCACAAGAAATATATGATTTCCTATAGAAAATAACGAGATTTAACCGATTATGATGACCATTTCAATCGCAAACAAACAGATCAACCAATTCGGTTAGTTATAAGTTGACGAATTGGTTGATGTTATTACGGATGAAATGAATGAGAAAACCAGTTAAATCACGATATCTACTATAGGAAATCATATATTTCCTGTACGAAATCACACAATGAAATACAATACAAATGAACCATATAAATATTAACACTGTGGACATATATACTGAGTTAAAATATATAAACAACAGATGTAGGGGACGATAACATTAGCAACGTTACCAATGGTTGACAGAACTACCAACGATGACGAATGGTACACAGTGTTACCAACGGTACGGTGTCATTACTAGAGGTAGAAATAAATTTTTCCATACGTAAACTAAATAATACTTCCATAAAACTATTACACAATAAATAAAGAGTACCAAAAGGCCACAGAACCTAACAAACCCACCTAACCTTGCCTAGAAGTACCCCGGTCACAAAACACATATAATAAGAATGGGGGAATGACTTACCTTCATACACAGTACTACCAACGGAGACGAATGGTACACAGAACTACCAACGACACGATGGCATTACTAGTGCTAGAACTGCTAAATATCTCCTCAGATATATTCAATAATTTCTCCATATAACTGGTACGAAATATATAAAAAGTACAGAAAGGCCACAGAACCTAACAAACCCACCTAACCTTGCCTAGAAGTACCCCGGTCACAAAACACGAATAATGACTATTGAGGAATGACTTACTATTATGAAGAAAACGTCGAAACTTGCTGGACTCGGAAGGAAGAGACTGACGGATTAACTTCTATGACTGGGATGTGGATGGCTGGGGGTCATCAGGGTCTTGTGGGTAGGGGGGGTCGATTGTCTGTTGTTGTAAAGGAGGGTAGGGGCGACTGGCAGTAATGAAAAAGTGGTGGAGCAACGTATGACGAGGATAGTAGTGGGTGAAAAAGAACCTGGAAAAATATTGCTTGAAATGTTCAGTCTTGATTCCAGGCCTCTGAACCCACTCCTTCACTTCTCTCCAGAGACGTTCTATATTTTCAGTATGGATGGTTGGGTCTAGGGGGTCAACGAAATGCTCCGAATGATTAATCGACTTATGAACGTAACCAATTTCCGATAGAGAGTTGTATGCAGCCCACTTATCACTCATAATAATACTACCACGTTTAATATACTTCTGGATGAGGGGAATTAGAGTAGCAGCATCTCGTTTAGTAGAAAGGGGGGGAACTAAAGGGATAATGAAAAATTTCTTGGTCACACGTTCAATACCCCCAAAGACCCATATGGCACTTAACGGTCTACCACGGTTGTATTTAGATTTACCAAAATGAGTTTCGTCTATTTCAACAGTAACTCCATCACCACCAATCGCCTCTTGATTATCGAAGAAGTATTCGGTAACCTCCGAACAGAAACTTCTCCAATCCACACTAGTCTTTGAAGATATGTCTATACCATCCATGAGGGTCTCATGGTCCGAATGTTTATGCAAAAAGTGGTTCGCACATAATATTATCTTCCATGGGGGTAGCCGACTTTGGTCCAAAAAAGTACCTTTATAGGCCGAAACAGTATACCCACAACGACGTTTCTTCTTAGTTTTACGGATGGTGGTTACAGTAGAGCAATAAAACCCGTGAATGTCTGCCCTATAAGATAAAAGCGCACGACACTTGGGGCAGTTTAAACGTTGAGGAATAACATTGTGAGATTTAAGAAAATGCTCAACATTACCTGAATTATCAACAAAATCACCATGGAATTGAGCCACTGCTTTTAGATACGGAATGCTGCAACCGGTACAAGTTTCTATAATATGTTCCATCTCAAAATACGGGAAAAAAAACGCACTAGTAACGAAGAACGAGTAACTAGGTCAAAGGTTAAAACGGGAAAGGCATTGGAACAATGGGTCGGAAAAGAGCGCATAAAGAGATAAAGGAAGGGGGGGTAGGGAGATATCTGAATAGGCCTAGAGTGGTGATTGGTTAAGGGAAAAACAACGAACAAGAGAGGGAAAACATGAATGAACTAAATACGGAAACTAGACCAAAGAAAAGTTTTATAAGACACAGAGGAGAGAAAAGGAACTAACCAACAAAAATAAATACAAACATTATAGGAAGATAAAATGGAATGAACGGTAAATAATAGTGAATGGTAATATAAAATGAGGAGATCATACCGAGAATTAACTGGATAAAAAAACTAGTCCAGGGTAAGTATTTATGTGAAACCGGGAAGGGATAAAGAAATAACCCAACAAATAAAACCAATATAGGAAGGTAAAATGGAATGAATGATAAATAATATTGAATGGGAATAAAAAATGAGAAAATAACACTAATAAAAAGAGTAATGGGGGAGAGGAAACTCCTGCGCAGGGGGGGGGATATATGCGCAAATCGGAAACTGATGAAACGAACGTACGTACAAATGGGAAAGGAAATAACAAAACAAATAAACCCAATATAGGAAGGTAAAATGGAATGTATGATAAATTATATTGAATGGGAATATAAAATGAGAAAATAATACGGTAATAAAAAGAGTAATAATGGAGAGAAACTCCTGCGAAGGGGGGTTATATAAGCGAAGGACGGAAGATGGGGCGAACGAACAAACGAACAAATGGGTGCTAATGTTAGCATGAAACGCTAACATTTGATCTACATCATGTATGGAATGCTAACATTTAATCTACATCAAGCGTTGGCAGCACTGGTTACTGTATTACTACAAGAAATAACCTTTGAAACGGCTCCTCCCAAATATATCCAGGTATACTGATTTGTCTTTTCCTACGATTATAATAAATACCAGAAAGAAATGTATAGAGAAGAAAAGGACTGAATTACGGTTATATATCGGTTCCCCAGTATGTTTACCCCACCCTAAACCCCGGGTTCCCAAAGGGGGTCCCCCATTATCGGCGGATATAGATGTATATATATTTCTGTAACTATTCATTTGCGACGGGAACGAGTGTTATTTTCGAAGGGAGCGTAATTTTTCCTATAAGAAAAAGTAGTTGGAATACTAGGATACATTGAGATGTAATAATATACAATGAAACCCTAACTTCTTACTATTCTTTGTTGTAAGTTTTACAGATATTTAATTTCTTTACCTTTTATTCCATTCGAAGTATCAATATTTGGCCATATAGTTGAGACAACCAGTGTTTCATAAATTTCTTTCCGACTTCCAACTCCATATTTCCAACTCTCCTCCTACCTCTATATTTACGTATCTATTAAGCAATTCTTATTTATTATCACTTTCTTGTTTCCTTTACCTATGTACTATTCGCCAATTTACTTATAGTACCGCTATATACAACACCTAGTATACTTACTGGCACGTTTTTCACTTCTGATGTAAGTACTTTTTTTCCTTTTTCTTCTGTTCCCATGAGTTTTTGAGCTTTTCAGCAGCGCAGTGGTAGTAGCCAAAGATACTTACCTATGAAACGGCTCTCTCGTGTGACCGCGCTTACTTGGAACAGTTTTAGTTATATATTAGTTTTTTATCTGGTTCATGTGGGCTCATGCCCCCAATATACATGGCATATATGGGTATACGGATATATGTACAGTATTTTATAGATATGTTAACAAAAGTACTTTTGCTTCTTTTTACTGCCATCTTGTACTATTATTGTAAGTCAAATTATAATTTTGTATATTTTGTATTGTACTCTCATACCCTGAGAGGGGTCGCTAGAGTTAATGAAAATCCTTAAATCCTTAAATACTTAAATCCTGTGACTGGACTAGGCATATTCAAATTTATGTTTGCTCTCCTCGTGGAAGCATGTGGTTTTTTATAATCTAAGTTTTCCTTCTTGATAGATATGTAATAGAATTAAAATACTTCCAATAACTCATCTTAACTACCTTGGTTTGACTGCTGAATCGTTAATAATAATCTCTTTTATTCTAAAATATGCTGAGTAATATTGACAGAATGCGGTTTCGTTAAATTCTTCACATAAAAAAGTAGTCATACTAGCCTCCAAATAATGTATTCCTGCAGACTATAGATGTTATGTTTTACTATTAATTAACATTTTATGTTTGTTTTCTTCATACCAAGATTCTATTATTCCACTGTTCACTTCTTATAGATATTCAAGGTTGTTTTCTCGGCAAGATCCATTAAACGTGATTTTTTCTTATAATTAATTTGGTTGTTTTTATATAATGTTCTCAGTGTTACATAGATTCATATCAAAAGTATTTCAAATACTGTGTAAAATCCAAATTCTAAGGCATTTCATTCTGCCAGATTAGCCATAGATTATCTCGTAGAGAATATTAATCCTGTTGTTACTGATTGTATAATTTAGATGATGTAAATTGTATATCATGTCCCTTGAGCAAAAGTGTCGCATAATGGTGTATCCCTTGTGACCTTCGGTGTAGATATACGTATATAGCCATCTATTTTTTGGAGATTTATCTATTTATAGTTTGATTAGCTTCTTTATTTCTATTGTATACATAACAGGCCATGGGGCTAGACCCACTCCATGTGTACCCCCTTACAATTCTATGAAATTGGTATCGTTGAAAAGCGTAGAATGTTTAGATTCCAAAAAGTAATAGGTTATTATTATTATTATTATTATTATTATTATTATTATTATTATTATTATTATTATTATTATTATTATTATTATTATTATTATTATTATTATTATTATTACCTGCTAAGCTGCAACCCTTGTTGGCAAAGCAGGGTGCTATAAGCCCAAGGGCCCCAACAGGGAAAATAGCCCAGTGAGGAAATGAAAAAAGCAAAAATAAAATATTTTAAGAAGAGTAACCACATTAAAATGCATATCTCCTATATAAACAATAAAAAAAACTTAACAAAACAAGAAGAAGAGAAATAAGATAAAATAGTATGCTCGAGTGTACCCTCAAGCAAGAGAACTCTAACCCAAGACAGTGGAAGACCATGGTACAGAGGCTATGGCCCTACCCAAGCTTAGAGAACAATTGTTTGATTTTGGAGTGTCCTTCTAGAAGAGCTGCTTACCATAGCTAAAGAGTCTCTTCTACCCTTACCAAGAGGAAAGTAGCCACAGGAAACAAATAAAAAAGTCCTGCGAGTGACTATGACAAGTAACCATTTTTATTAACCTACCCTAATGAAATGGAAATTCCCACTCACGAGATTCTACATTTCCTCAGAAGTCTTACAGACCTGTTAAATTACTATCTTTGAAGCAACAATGACATGTTACACATAAATTAAAACCTGGTTTTACATACACAACAACAATAATAAGAATAGGGAAGTGGGGAAAATGGGGAAAGGAAGAGTACCCCTGGATACAATCCAGTTTATAACTCAAAGGCAGGTACTCGGGATGGGAAAGATTAAGGAAACAGGGAGAAAGAGAAGTACAGGAGAAGAATAAAAGAGAGGGGCAGACCCTCTTGCGATATTAGGGAATTGGTATTATTATTGTTTGTTTACATACAATTAAATCCCTTTTGAGTTATATATGTAGCCCTATTAGATAAAATGTTGTGTGCAAATTAAATATGGTGCCCTAATTTGAACAAAATATATTAGAAAATTTTATCAAATTGAGTTTCATTGTTTGGCACAATAAAATTCTAAATAGATTTGAACAAAATTGTACATATTCTAAAGCAGGATACACCAGATTTCATTCTGTTCATACTGTGTCGAATTTTGACAAGTATATATAGATTGTTATTGACCATATCAAGAGTGACATGCATTACTTGAATATAAGCCTACTAAGCCTATTTGCGTCATTTAGTTAGATGTTGTCCTTAACATAGTTATTTTCTGGGAAAAAATGATCATTTTCAATAAAAGTTTGAATTATTTTATACAAATATTCAGACATAGTTGAATTACATACAGAGGTACATTCATGCACCTGAAACATCTAAAAATCACATGTCTTCACATTACGTGAACTCTGGAAATGTCTATCTTTTCAGAATCAAATCTCTAAGGCAAGTGTTTTAAATAAAATTAAATTAAGAAACAAATGTGAATTAATTTCACCAGAAAAATTAGTATTTAGATTTCTAATTCAATGTTTATCCAGATTTCCTCATTCCACAGATAGCGACATCGAGATTATTTAGCAATGTAGTAAGGCTAATCTTGATGAAGTTTCTAATGTAAATAGTAAAGTCCCCCTTGACAGAAAAATTTCACTAACAAAAATTCCACCTACAAAATTTCCCCCATAAAAAAATTCCACTCAGAAATTTCACCCATAGAAAACTCCCTCCATGAAAATTCAACCCGCCACACTTATACACTCGGAAGTAGTTAATAAATAAACATTATCTTTAAATTTAAAATACCCAAAGATCATTTAATTGCCTAAAAGAAGAGTACTTAACAAGCAAATAACAACTTTAAATTTGAAATGTAAAATATAATTAAATTATCTTCATATCTTGAAGGTTTAAGCCAACTAGTTAAAACTATTTTCTATCCGAGCAACCCCTACGAAGATCTTGAAATTCATTAATAGTGAAAAAAGAAAAAAAAATATGATGCATCTAATGACATCTACGAAAAGCATCAAGATAAATGAACAAAAAACGAAAACTTATAGTAGATGTGAAAATTTTTACAAAGTTTGTAACGGCTATATCCGTACACCTTTTGAAATATGTTTTAGGCCTGGAATCCACATGTATCCCGGATGTAACAGAAAATGGTGAAAGCTCGTAGTGCCATAAAAAATTTGCGTGAGAAAATTCATGCAACATCATCTAAAAATTGACTCGCATTACTCGAGGGTATGAAAATAACCGAAGAAAAAAATATTAAAGACAGAATGTTTTCATGACTGATATTTTGAAGTTTCTAAGAGGTGTCGCTCATAATCTTTATTGAATAGTACTTCTTATTTCGACTTAGCAGTAAATTTGTTTAATTTATAGACTTTTAATAATCTTAATGGAAAGTTCAGTTGTAGGCATGCAAGATAACTTTGATAAGAAAATGCACCAATATTCTTTATGAAGTGGAATTATTTTTAATACAACCTCTTTTTTAATCACAATTACACACACACACACACACACACACACACACACACACACATATATATATATATATATATATATATATATATATATATATATATATATATACATATATATATATATATATATATATATATATATATATATATATATATACATATATATATATATATATATATATATATATATATATGTATATATATATGTATATACATATATATATATATATATATATATATATATATATATATATATAATTATATATATACATATATATATGTATATACATATACATATATATATATATATATATATATATATATATATATATATATATATATATATATATATATATATATATATATACTGGGCATACCTCATGATGGCAAGAAGGTATTACAGTACCTTGACTTACAATGCTAACCTCCCACTCTTTTTGGCTTACTTTTATAGATTGCCTATGTCTGTCTTGATGCCTTGTGTGTTTTGAATAAAGGTTGATAACCTAGTGTCTATCCAACAAGAGTAAAAAATGTTGCCTATAAAATTCCACAAGTCCAAGCAGTGAACCATATTCCGTATATTACATCTCTACCATTGATATGATTTATTTTGACCAAAATAATCTTACAACACTGCATATCCATTAGTCCTAATTCTTTAAATATCAGAGTTATCTGGTCATAAAAGGTTGGAAAAATATAATTGAAGTCAGCAGCATCAGTATAATCCTGTCTGGAAAAATAGTAAAAGCAAGCACCCATGATGGTCCTGGGTCTTTGGTCTAACCCTCAGTTTCATCTTCTATGAAGTGGTCTGATGTAGCTGCAGAAATATACTTAGAAGTAAGGGTAAAGTAAGGAGCCAGAGAGGCTGTTCCCTTCTTTCTAACATGTACAAGCCTGGGTCGGGTTTGCTTGGCCCCAGTCACAGCTTTATGAGCAATGTGGTGGCATATTTGGTAACGCCCCAGACTGGTGATCGCCAAACTGGAGTTTGAGTCCCGCTCAACTGCGTTTGTTTCTTTAATAGCTGCTACCTCACCATCCTTGTGAGCTAAGGTTAGGGGTTTGGGGAAGCCTATAAGTCTACCTGCTGAGTCCCAGCTTGGATGGAGAGAGGACTTAGGCCCTGATCATATGTATATCTCGTCATTCTCTAGGGCATAGTCTGGCTTGCTAGGGCAATGTCACTGTCTCTTGCCTCTGACATTCATGAGTGGCCTTTAAACCTTTAAATGGGAGTAGAATATTAAATATATATCGTCTTATATGATTGGAACAAACCTGGTTGTTGGGATTCTGATCCAGTAATATTCAAGCCTAGCTGACTAAACTATATAGAC
>NC_090746.1:87062958-87070458 GCF_036898095.1 Palaemon carinicauda
GGATATTTATTGACGTGAAACATTAGCTAAGTCAAGAAAGACCATCATCTCTGCACTTGCACTGTCTTGGATTAGAGTTCTCTTGCTTGAGTGTGCACTGGCACGCTGCTCTATCTTATTTCACTTCCTCGTTTTTATTATGTATAAGAAGTTTAATTTAATGTTGTTATTGTTCTTAAAATATTTTATTTTGATTGTTTATTACTTTGCTCGTACAGTAGTTATTTATTTCCTTGTTTCCTTTCTTCCCTGGGCTATTTTTCCTTGTTGGGGCCACTGGGCTTAGAGCATCTTCTTTTCAAACTAGGGTTATAGCTTAGCTTATAATAATAATAATAATAATAATAATAATAATAATAATAATAAAATGGCTTCCACCACTAAGGCCAGTTACCCTCTTTTCTTAGTAGAGATTCGTCTCTTTTAATGTAACGTTTACTACGGTTCGTCCATAAACAATAGATAAAAATCCAATTAATTGGCATTCAAGGTAGACTAATTTCATTAATGATTTCTGATGCATCTTGAAAATTATATTCAGTTGGAATTAATCGTTCACGGTCTGTCCAGTTGCTGGAATAAGAAAAAAAAGATGGGGCATCATTATTACCTACTGAACGCCCCCACCTCCTCTCCCTGCCAGCACTACAAGACCTCAGCGACAAGAGAAGGAAATAATATAGTAGAACTACAGCATATGTACGAAGAAAAGAAGATAAGAGGAAACATTCTGATTAAGGAAGAAGGAATAGAGAAAAGAAAATAATTTACATATATAAATAAATAAATATATATATATACACACACACACATATATATATATATATATATATATATATATATATATATATATATATATATATATATATATATATATATATACATATATGTATGCATTTATATATATATATATATATATATATATATATATATATGTGTGTGTGTGTGTGTGTGTGTGTTACCTATAACTGTAATCGACCAGTTTAACATGTTTTTTTTTTTTTTGGTTTTTTTTTTGTCAAAAAGGCCCATTTATATTTCCTTTGTTACTTTTATGGGCCTTTTTGAAAAAAAAAACACACACACACATATATATATATGCATATATATATATATATATATATATATATATATATATATATATATATATATCAAATGTGGAAATCGAGAGAAGAAAATAAAAGAATTAGAATAAAGAAGAAAACTAAGGAGGTGCCGAGGGAAAGGCGAATCCCTCCGCCCAGCAACTGAACTTAACTGAACTGAACAAGAGTTGGAGAGGAAGTCACGTGACTGCCGACTACTGCAACATCCTCTACCCTTCCCTGCCTCTTATGAAACCTGCACTGCTTGGTTTGTTATCATTTATATTACTGAAACGTGAACTATCACTGTCGTCCCTCTTACTTCCACCTTCCAATACATAGGCCTAGTCCTCATCCCGAGCATCGGCTGAAAAGGGTTCATCGATATATTTTCAATTGAGAGCATTTCATTGATCAGTAAATACTTATTATTTTCAATAAACCATTCAGAATCACTGTCAATCATTTCTCCAGAAACAGCACTGTCTTCTTCCAATATACAATTTATTTCATCCTCACTATGTCCCTGCTCATGTTATGTCACACTCGACGTACTGTCTTCTTCTCCGAGGCCAGCAGATGAGGTAACTGGAACAGGTGCTAAAACTATGAGGTGAGTAACCTCTTCCCTACGATACTGTTACTGTTGCTCCTAACAAAAATGCAGTTGCTATTAGGATTTTGAATAATATTGTTGTCATATTCACCAAAAACTCAATTTTCTGCCATAGGAATCATACAGAAATCCTGCACATCATTACTGTAGACGTCGCTAGACGGCTCCCAATGCCGGAGGCTATAATATTATGCACGTCTCTTGATGCTGGTAGCCGCGTAAAGGTATACTTGCAGTTTAGCGTCTTCAAAACAGCCGTTGATATGACATAATTACTGCGGAATACGCTATATGCAAGGATCCAAAAATTATCAGCATATCACAGATATTCAAATGTTAAGAAAAGAATAATGATTTTATGTTTAATAATCGGTTATTTTATCTTTGTAAAGACCAGAAGGAAACATAAGTAAATACTCTTTTGGGTAGTATTTAACGTTTCTGAAAAATTGTCTATATCCACTTTCAACTGTATGTAAAATTGAATAGAATAAACGTTTTGGCACCCAAAAACATCAAGAACCATTTTTTTTTTGTTTTTTGTTTTTTGCAGTAAGATTTTCAGTGTTTTTAAAACTAATATAAAGTGGCCCACTCAAAGTAAAAGTTGCTTAGATGTAGTCTTTGTTTACATTCCATGTACAGTAGTCAGAAAGCTGAGAAACGAACAACTTAACTAACTTTTAGATTGCTTTACTTTATGTAATACACGGACTCTTGCGCTGGAAACTCGTAGAAATGAACAAAATATGGGTACGACAAGAAAAGAAAGTGCCAGACTGGCCTGAAATGCCCAATGCTTTGTATCAGTTACTCTCACAGAAGGGAAATGTTTCACTATTTAACAAAGCTGCTGGCATTCAAACAAAAGAATACAATGGTTGTGAACTAGGAAACAGTAGCCTACAATTTCGAATTAAGTAATTTATGTAATCGCTGTATCTACCTGTTTTCAGGAAGAGACAGATAAATACATATATATTTTACTACCTTACAGGTGTGATGCATAGATAGGCTATTTATGAAACTGATAAGGCATTAATTCCTAAAACTTGTGGCTAGGAATGAGAAAACATGGTGAGGAATGGAAGGCTTGTTGGATGACAGCAAAACATTGGTGCAACTAAAGGTGCGCTTTTTAGCTTTGTGTGCCAGTTCTAATGTTCAATAAGAGATAGCAATGCTGCATCAAGAAGTTTTATTACATTGAAAACAAAATCATAAAGTGAAACATTAGACAAATGAGTTTTAATATATCTTGGACCATTATGAATAAATCCATCATACAGATTGAAATATTGTAACAATACAATTCCCTAATCTAACATAGAAATAATAAATGATAGATAACTATGAAAATGATAAAAAAATCTTTGAATCTACTTATATAACTCACTGAAGGAAAGAAACAGTACAGGTAGAGGGAGCTAAGGCAACGAATCTTCTGTGAAGGCATGACTCAAGCAAGGTCTTATCAACCCTCTCAGTTTGAGAATTTATTTTGTTCATCCTTGTTCCCATTCTATTCTATCGGCAGAAGCTCGTTTTTAAGCTTAAGAAGTGAAAAAGCTGAAAAAGTGGCCCAAAAATCATTTGAACATCATGCTTTAATTACACAAAATAGCTTCAATTTGGTGGCCATCTTGAGAAATGATGGCCATTTCGGATTTCCCTTTGGTTAACGCTGACTTATTAGTAAACAGCCTAAAATGAGAAAAAAAACCCCACAAAATTTCATGCCCGTATCATCATTTAGAAGATTCTACAAGTGATTGCCCCACCAAGACTTTAATTTGTTGTTTGTTCTTCCTCTTCGGGGTTTCTGTATCCGAAATTTCTCTTTTCACTGTAATATGGTTTAGCCTTTGCTAGTTTCTCCCTTTCCTCAACTTGTAAGATGATCCTTCGGACCCTTTACAGCCACCAGAATATTATCATGACTGACAGTTATATGATCTTCACCCAGGCATTAGCAGAAATATGATTTGGTAAGGAGGGGGTTACAAGTTACATCTTTAAAATCATGTGAATATGTAGTCAGGATAAACAGTGACTCATAATAGCATTTCGTGTCTGGAAGTAATAGAAAGAGATCACTCTTTCAAAATTCCGCCTTTTGAGCATCTAGTAACTTCAAATAGCATGCGATAAGCGTGATGTGGGTGATATCTTTGACCTCTGTTGTAGTATGCAATACTTTCAGATTTGTGGGTCAAGTTTTTATGATTATACAGAAACTGTCTCGCTGACCTGTGGTCATCGTGTCGCACTTTCAGAAGGGTTATATAAAAAGAGATAATTGTGAAATACCTTTGAAGGATCGAGCTGTCAATCTGTTTTTGTCATTATCATGATGAAAGAAAAAAATTCTGTAAGATTTACCGTGATTTTCTGAAAAGTCAGTCTTTCCAATCCTGTCAATGTTTGGTGAATAGGTATGTATAGATTTATTGGCAAAACATAGTGGATGTTATTCAAAGTGACATTTACCTGTGAAAGACACGTAAACTTCGACCAAGTCAAATTTCCAGGGTAAAAAATATATTCCACTGACTGAAAAATTATAACAATAAAACGATCTTATATCTCCAAAGTTCTCAGAGGTCATAATCCATATAATAATCGAGAAATTTCTCACGACATCTGGATAAAACCAGTTCTGCCCTTAGGAATTCAGGTATCTTCTCTTGTAATATAACCTTGCTTACTTATCTATGGGGTTAATCTTATCAGGTAATCTTACAAATGAACCTGTGAAAACATTTTGCTCTTTGATATGGGTTTGAGAAGATTTCTCTGCATTAGACTTATCTGAGACAATGATTAGTCATCAATATTTCTTATATTTACCAGAGGGTGATTTACATAAGGCTTGACTAATCTTTGGCAGTTGCTTTGTCTGCTCTTTACTCTCTGGTGTTCTTGAAATTATGAAATGAAATATCATAATTACAAATGTTTCTATGGATTGTGTACGTACATTACTAAAAAAAAAAATTGAATGGATAAGTGCCTCACAATGCTCTCTGCAGCATTTTACACCCAAACCGTAAATCTTTATACATTCTTTGATAGATTTTATGCCTTCAATAAAAATCAGTTTTCTGCTGCCACAGAACCTGTAACTTCCTGTATTCATACTTTGTTGAGTACATATTTTGGAATACTTTGAAATTTCCTGGAATCATGGATTATCCCAAACTAGTGATTGTTTATTTGTTTTGGCATCTCAATAAATCACATGCAAGTCATGCTTAGTAAAAAAGAAACTTATTACCATTTAACATTTTCCCAATATTAATTACGTCCTGAAGATTTATGAAAATAATCCTGATTGGGTGAATTTTTCTTTACAAAACAATAACGACATAAATACTTTTAAATAGTAGTTAATAACGATATTTTCGACAAGGATATGTGTTTAATGTTATTACATTCACTTGGATTTCATAATCTGCAAAATATAACCCAAACTGTGGGTCACTTTTTTATATAATCAAACTAAAGACCCTATTTTATGGTATAATGGCGATACGCTTTGCCTCAGAATACCTGTCGCGTACCCCTTGACTGTTTCAGACTTCCTGGAAAATTCATTTTTATGAGATTGCATTCTGGGAAGAAAAGAAAGATAAAAAAGAGTAATGATAATGACTCGCGTTTTGATTGTCTAGCTCATGTATATTCGGATTAGCGCCTTCATTTATCTCTGAAAGTAAGTCGATTTTATACGCACTAAAGAGCCTTTGGTTGTACAGAAACAACCATTTGACTCTCTCTCTCTCTCTCTCTCTCTCTCTCTCTCTCTCTCTCTCTCTCTCTCTCTCTCTCTCTCTCTCTCTAACCATGTAGAGGTTGAAATGTAAGTTGGCAATTGGCAGCTGTGCCTTCTAGCAGAATTTGGCCAAAGGTCTTTAAGACATTATTTTGTGCTATGTTTTTTTTTTCTTTTTTTCATCGCAGTGCTGTAAACTGTTAGCACGCGATGAACCCATTTTTGCCTTTGCCTTTCGAACGAACCCTTTCCCTACATTTTTATCTGTAAAGTGCATCGGCATGTCGGACATGGCCCGAACCTCCGGTGCATCTGACTGAACGTTGTCTTGTCGGTCGGTACGATCTGCCTGCTGATCGTTATTCGGACTTATGGTCACATTATTATTATTATTATTATTTGCTAAACTACAACCCCAGTTGGAGAAGCAGGATGCTATAAGCCCAAGGGCTCCAATAGGGGAAATAGCCCAGTGAGGAAAGGAAACTACAAAAAAAAAAAAAAAATATTTTGAGAACAGTAACAACATCAAAATAAATATCTCCTATATAAACAATAAAAACTTTACAAAATAAGAGGAAGAGAAATAAGATCGAATTGTGTGCCCATGTGTACCCTCAAGCAAGAGAAATCTAACCAAAGACAGTGAAAAACCATAGTACAGAGGCTATGGCACTTCCCAAGACTATATTATTATTATTATTATTATTATTATTGTTACTTGCTAGGCTACAACCCTAGTTGGAAAAGCAGGGTGCTATAAGCGCAAGGGCTCCAACAGGGAAAATAGCCCTGTGAGGAATGGTAATAAGAAAATAAATAAGCTACAAGAGAAGTAATTAACAATTAAGATGAAATATTTTAAGAACAGTAACAAATCAAAAAAAAAAAATCTTTCATATATAAACTATAAAAACCTTAAAAAACAAGAGGAAGAAAAATAAGATAGAATAGTGTACTTGAGTGTACCCTTAAGCCAGGGTACTATACCCCAAGACAATGGAAGACCATGGTATATAGGCTATGGCACTACGCAAGGCTAGAGAGCAATTGTTTGATTTTAGAG
Source organism: Palaemon carinicauda (assembly GCF_036898095.1). Taxonomy (NCBI): domain Eukaryota; kingdom Metazoa; phylum Arthropoda; class Malacostraca; order Decapoda; family Palaemonidae; genus Palaemon; species Palaemon carinicauda. The sequence continues at coordinate 87,069,501 of NC_090746.1, forward strand.
TGTCCTTCACATCGAGTTGACGTATACTGTGGATGATATATGTTACATATATTTGTATAAGCGAGTGCTATCTTTTATTTATAATGTGACTCGTGAAATGTAAGATACATTCCCATGTGAAAAGTACAATATGTGAAGCTGTACAAGGGCTCCACAGAAAAAGATAGGTTTTTTTAAGTCAGCATCATAACGATTACATCAAGGGAAATTGAAAAGGACAGTCCAAAATAATCTTGCTCACTTACTGTAGAGAAGCTGAGGAAGGTTCTGAAGTTACAAAGGATAGGCATCTTTAATAGTCGCGCTGCAGCTGAGGGTTAATGAAAGCTAATATTTATCTTTATGGTACTTTTGAAACTTTCTATATCGATTAAGTGATCGTACAAATCAAAATCAAGTAATTCATTTTTTGACGAGTAGTTATATTTCTGGCAATAACGGTAAGCGTGACTGTAAAATATATATATATATATATATATATATATATATATATATATATATATATATATATATATATATATATATATATATATATATATATATATAAATATATATATATATATATACATATATATATATACATACATATATATATATATATATATATATATATATATATATATACTGCATATGTATTTATATTAGACATATGTATATATATATATATATATATATATATATATATATATATATATATATATATACTGCATGAGTATTTATATTAGACATATGTATATATATATATATATATATATATATATATATATATACTGTATATATATACATATATGTATATATATATATACATATATATATATATATATATATATACATATGTTTAATATAAATACTCATGCAGTATATATATATATATATATATATATATATACATATATACATATATACATATACATACATATATATATATATATATATATATATATATATATACTGCATA
>NC_090746.1:87082958-87087958 GCF_036898095.1 Palaemon carinicauda
TGGGCGGTAATCTTTCAGGTCTTTTGTGTCTCTTTTTGCCAAAAGTTATAAGGATAATTTTTCCAAGTTGAACGTATAGAGCAGTCTTGCAAACATTTGGTGTAAATTTTAGCGAGATTTACTGCTATGAAATATCCTCTATCTATTATTAAATTCTTTGTTGGGCCATCTTCTGCTTGGTCTCTTTTCATTCCTCTTAAAGTTTATTTGTCTTTTTTTATTCTACTTATACTGTTACATTGGGTGCCAGCTACGATGTTTCATTATTTCTATTGATAAAGTTATTTCTTATATTGTATAGCATTGTATAGAAATCCTCTGCAATTTTTATCACCACATCTCTTCTGTTGATATATCCTTTGTCATCCATTAAAGTAAGCATCTATTAGCACCCTGTTCCAAGTCTTCTTTTCATTACTTTAATGTTTCTTCCTTTCTTTAGTTTTTCCTCAATTTTGGTCTGATTGTGTTTACGAAGTTCCTGTGTTTAAGTTTGTTATTTGTTTTGGATTGTTTTGCTAATTCTATTTCATCTCTCTTGGATTTAGCATTAATTTCAATCTTTCTTTTATTAAATTATTGGTGCTTTCTGATAGTTTTCCTTGATCTTGTTCAGAAATTTTTCCACATATCTCTTGTGCTGATCCCAAAGCAAATTTTGTTGAATTACTATTAATTTCGTCTTTATTTCCTTCTATTTCATCGTGTACCTATTGCTAAACTAAACTTATCATATTTTTCTTTTATTACTAGAGTGTTTCTTAATATTATTTTTTTCTTTCCCTAGGTTCAGAGAAATTTTACTTCTCCCAATTTTATGGTCACTTGACTTTAAATTGTTTAATACTATAGCATCTTTAACTAAATTAACTTTTTTTCACTGAGAATTAAACTTAATAGTTTTTCGTTTCTACATATGGGCTTCTCCATGTTCATGTTCTATGTTCATATCTATAAAATAAAGGTTTCCATGATTATTATAGTTTATTTTTTCAGCAAATGCTACAAGCATGTCTCCTCTGTCATCTCTTGTGCCAACTCCAAATTTACCTACAGCTGATTCTACTCACTTCTTTTAACCAATTACCCAATACAAACTCAAATAGAGTCTTATGTTTTTTTCAAGATATCTCCAGATCTCCCTTAAAATGTTTCTCTTTCTTCCTCTGTTGTTGGTGTATACGTTTGAATGATCTTCCTTTTATACTTTTCATCTAGTTTTATCATCGATCCTGTAATTCTGTCTTCTGTTACCTGTACAATTTTATTAGCAAAACAACCCACTCCATTTTCTTTGTTCCTTTCATGTCCTCTGAAGCAAAAAAATATGATCGTCTTTTAACTCTATAGTATATATGATTTTCCAGTTCTTCTAATTTCACTCAATCAAATTATATCCCAATTTATTTCTTTAAGCTCTTCTAGTAACACATCAAGAGGATTCTTCCTTAGACAGGGTCCTGACATGTACGTTACAGGTTCAGTTTCTAAAGGTGGCCTTTTCTATTCCACACACACACACACACACACACACACATACACACACACATATATATATATATATATATATATATATATATATATATATATATATATATATATTGTTTTGCAGATAGAAAGACAATCTAAAATTTTTGTTTTTGAAGACCCAATGCAGTATTATCAAATCTATGGAGTAGGCCTACTTCTCTGTTTGTGAGGTTTTCATATTCATACCTTATCACCATAGTTTAAAACCAAAGGCAAATAACACAATTATCAACTAAAACATTGGATATTTGTCATATGTAAAATATAAATTAGACGAAATAAAAAATATAAAAGTCGTTAGAAATTTAATGGTAAAATTTGAACTGAAAAACAAACTATATTTATAAGAAATCGTAAATATAAACATAGTAGGCTGAGAAAACTGATAGCTCCAACTTTATTGATATTGGGAATGAGTTTATAGCAAAGAATCAACATCATTAGTATGTTTTTGGTAAATTCAAGTAGGCCTAACAGATGCCAGGAAATCGCATCTAAGGGTGCCTCATCGAGAAAAAAAAAATAAAAAAAATCAGTGCCTTTTCAAACTAGCCCCCCACCCGAAAAAATAAACGTTCCTACGCTCTTTCTTCATGTAAAAAGGTACACTTTATAGAGGATTGATATCTATAATATTGTTTATGATTAGCTAACAACGTATTTGCTGCTGACATGAATATATCTTGGTTAAATTTAGGATTCCAACTCTTTGCTTATAGAATATATATTTTTTAAGATAAATATTATCTGTATTTTACATATGATTACCATAACTTAGAGCCTAAAAAAACAGAAGAAAAACAGTATTTTTGGAGTATTGATTTTTCATGCATTCATTAGAGAAAAAAAATTGCCATGAAAGTATATTTTAGTAATCACACACTAAATTTGAATAAAATACAAATGTTTCTACTTCCTGTCAAAAGATGGCAGCACCCGTCTCTTGTTCCATTCACGTGGATGATTCTATCCAATTGGAAAAGGGTGATAAGATTAATATTTATGTAAAATATGTGAGGCAGACATAAATTACCTTTAGCTCCAAATTATGTAGGCTATTTTGGGCTACTTTCAAACCAAAATGACGTCATGGAAGGTTCCGGAATGCAAGGATTAAAGAGCTCTACACGATTGTTTATTTTCATGGCCAATAGATGGCGTTAGTAGTAGAATGCCAAATTGTTAATTACCTCCATCATCTGCTCATTACAATTTTTATAACTTAATTTCTGTTGCTATTTGGACACAAAATTGCTATAAAACAGACGCACGTGAACTTGTTGTTCCTTGTTGTCTAGCCACAACTTAATTCTTTAGGAAATTGAACATTTAAAGATAAATGTCACAGAAATATTTCTTCAGCAAACAATCGTTAGTTCTATTACATTTGGGGGTCTGGGGGATGTCACCAGACATGCCACATGTACCAAAATTAGTGAGACAATCACGTAATTACTCAGTTATTTGATTTAATTTTCTGTTACCTTTTCATGAAAACAAAATATACTTAATATGTTTCATGGTGTGACATGTATTGTTAGTAAAAATTACGTAGAATAACAATATTGTTATATTCTGAAAGGCATCATCGCGCAGACTTCTCTAGCCCCCTTCCTTACATCGTAATGAGTTTTACTTTACCGCCAATAGATGGCATGCGAGGCACCTTGTCCCAACTAATATAGTCTGTTATTCGACGAACACGTGTGTCAAAAAAGTGTGGTAGGAAGGTAGAGGCTAGAGAATTGGTAGTTGGTAAATTGTCCAACGATCGTTTCCTTAGTAGAAGTGAATATTTTCATCAGGAAATGGTGTGAATTTTTCATATACTATCGGCAGGAATCTGAGTTTACTTATAAAAGGGTTTAATATTTCGTATCTTCATCAGAACACATGGATGGTAAGTCATGTTTCTATACAAGTGACCAAGGTAACAATCATCAGCATAGTTAAGGTTGGTGGGGCGAGTTTAGGACAGCGCTGCCAAATGGAATTTCCTTGAATGGAGAATAGCATTATTCATTAGATTCAAATAATTTAAGGAGTAATAGTTAGATGCCTGAAGGTGCATGACTATGGTGTAATCTGATGTTCTCATAACCAGCGTAATAAACATAGACAAATCGAATAATTAAAAAGAAAATTGTCACATTTCTGTGTCTTCGCCAACGCCTGACTGTGTTGCGTCATCCACCTGGGAATTTGTGTTTGTTAATAAGGGCGTTCCGGATTGTAAATAAGTTATAAAGTAAACCTTATCATCATTTATGCATGTTAGTAAAGCTATATCTTGGTCCAATATATTGTAGGTTAAAAGAATCCATTAAGTATATATATATATATATATATATATATATATATATATATATATATATATATATATATATATATATATATATAGCATTAATATTTTCTCTTACCAGCAACGGCCATGGTCCTCATAAGTTAGGCCAATCGTGCTGATTCTGGAGAGAGAGAGAGAGAGAGAGAGAGAGAGAGAGAGAGAGAGAGAGAGAGAGAGAGACCATCTACACGACAGGGATGCTGATGATTTCTACAAATGAATCGGAAGAAACGGAGTATACCTATAACAAGAAGAGTCAAATGTTCATTTATATAGGTGCTATGGGGATGTTGCATTAAGGCATTGAAGATGTATGACAATTATTTGTCAACATTTATATCTATCAGTACAAATATTGAACGTGATATTTTTGAGGAATTTGGTGCTGGGCATTACATTATCATTATTATTATTATCATTATTATTATTATTATTATTATTATTATTTGCTAAGCTATAACCCTAGTTGGAAAAGCAGCATGCTATAAGCTCAAGGGTCCAACAGAGGAAATAGCCCAGAGAGAAAATGAAATGAAATTAACTACCAGAGAAGTAATTAATTGAGCAATAAAAGTAATAAAGTTAAAAATGAGAGTTTGGAGAGAAGGAAATGCAAGCATAAATGATTATAATGTCTCCGGGATTAATGATAATATAAATAAAATTTTCTTCTATACAAAAGTTTGTTTCAAAGGAAGATTTTCATTTGTAATGATATCAAAGTCAGTTTAAATCATTGCCAATAAATCACAAGAGGGTTTCCTTTTTTACATTTTTGATTCGATGGAAAGGTTAACAAAGATGATGGGTTGTTTGGTGTCTAAAAAAGTTAATTGAGATGTTTTCCAAATATGTTACAAACACCTTAAGACAGATAGAAATGGAATTCAAGGTTAGTCTGGTTTTAACAGACAAATGTTTATCCTTATTTCAATCGGTCATAGGTTCGAGTCCTTGGCCGGGTAGGAATATTTATCATCAAAGAAATTTGACTAAGCATTTCACATCCCAAGGCAGAGCGAATACGATATTAAGGGGTATATGTAACCTTTTTAAAAATCTAAATTTATATAAATATATATATGTATATATATGTGTGTATATATATACACATATATAAATGTTT
>NC_090746.1:87097958-87100458 GCF_036898095.1 Palaemon carinicauda
AATAAATAAACGACAAGAAAAGTAATGAACAACCAAAATATGATAATTTAAGAACCTTAATAACATTAGATTTAACCAAACAAAAGGAAGAGAAATAAGATAGAATAGCGTACCCGAGTTTACCCTCAGGCAAGAGAACTCTAACCCAAGACAGTGGAAATCCATGGTACAGAGACTATGGCACTACCCAAGACTGGAGAACAATGGTTTGGTTTGATTTTGGAGTGTTTTCCTAGAAGAGCTGCTTACCATAGCTAAAGAGACTCTTCTACCCATGAACTTCAGTTTTGTCCCTTTTGTTTTTTGTTATTTGTTGAAGCTAATGATTTATTCACTAGTATATATATATACTAAATAATTATAATCATGCCTGAGTGTACCCTCAAGCAAGAGAACGCTTTCTAAAGATATCTCAGTATTCGTGATAAAGTTGCTAATAGCATCATTTAGATATATCACATAATCATTCGAACAAACAATGCATCAATTCTTTATCGAATTAATCTTATCATCAAAGTAATCACAATTATTCTACAGATTTAAATCTATGCCTAATTGGCGAGATAACATGCATTGCTTTAGATTGGAGGTGAAAAATGCGTAAAATTTCTAGATTGATTACGTTTCTATTTATGACTTTCTGTTTCATTTTCTATTTATTTTCATTTATATAGTTATAAACTACTATTGTTATACATTACTGGAAACACATTTCTAGTTATAAACTACTATTGTTATACATTACTTGAAACACATTTTTAGTTATAAACTACTATTGTTATACATTACTTGAAACACATTTCTAGTTATAAACTACTATTGTTATACATTACTTAAAACACATTTCTAGTTATAAACTACTATTGTTATACATTACTTAAAACACATTTCTAGTTATAAACTACTATTGTTATACATTACTTAAAACACATTTCTAGTTATAAACTACTATTGTTATACATTACTTAAAACGTATTTCAAATCTTAACCTAACCCTACCCTCGTACCGTGCTTGTGATATTAATCATTACGGGGAACACAATGGGAAACCAGATTTTGCACTTATGGAAAATGAAATGTGAGGATACCATTAACTGCATCAGTGATTTAAGGTCTAAATAAAATCAATATTTGATCTAAGTAAAACCAATAAATAACTATAAGAAACAAAATATAAACATCACGGGCAACTTTTAAATTGTAAATTTTCTTTATGCTTAGTGAGTTTAGAATGTTATTTCAAAATTATATACTAATGACGGCTAAATATTTAGACAGATATGCATGCCCATGTAATCCTTTAATACCACCACAACAACAACAACCCCTCTCACCAGGGTATGATCACTCTTTCTTCTCACTACCAGAGGGACGGGGAGAGCTGAGCATGACCTATATATATATATATGTATATATATATATATATATATATATATATATATATATATGTATATGTATATATATGTATATATATATGTATATATATATATATATATATATATATATATATATATATATATGTGTGTATATATATATATATATATATATATATATATATATATATATATAGTAGTTTGGCCATGGCACCAGCCACCTGTTGGCATACACTACTAGAGAGTTAAGGGCTCCTTTGACTGGCCAGATAATAATACATTGGATCCTTCCCTCTGGTTACGGTACATTTTCCCTTTACCAACACACAGACACACCGAATAGTCTGGCCTATTCTTACATATTCTTCTCTGTCCTCATACACCTGACAACATTGAGATCACCAAACAATTCTTCTTCACCCAAGGGGTTACTGCACTGTAATTGTTCAGTGGCTACTTTCCTCTTGGTAAGGGTAGAAGAGACTCTTTAGCTATGATAAGCAGCTCTTCTAGGAGAAGTACACTCCAAAATAAAACCATTGTTCTCTAGTCTTGGGTAACGTCATAGCCTTTGTACCATGGTCTTCCACTGTCTTGGGTTCGATTTCTCTTGCTTGAAGGTACACTCAGCCACACTATTCTATCTAATGTCTCTTCCTCTTGTTTTGTTAAAGTATTTATAGTTTACAAAGGAAATATTTAATTTAATGTTACTGTTCTAGAAATACTTTATTTTTCTTTGTTTCCTTTCCTTACTGGGCTATTTTCCCTGTTGGGGCCCCTAGGCTTATAGCATCCTGCTTTTCCAACTAGGGTTATAGCTTGGCAAGTAATAATAATAATAATAATAATAATAATAATAATAATAATAATAATATATAGCCCGACACTTAATCTTTATTGTATTAGGGATATATATATATATATATATATATATATATATATATATATATATGTATATATATATATGTATATATTTACATAAATATATATACTGCATATATATATATATATATATATATATATATATGTATTTATACAATACATATATCTATATATTTATACAGAATATATATATATATATATATATATGTATATATATATATATATATATATATATATATATA
>NC_090746.1:87116605-87163934 GCF_036898095.1 Palaemon carinicauda
ATTATCATTACTCTTTTTTATCTTTCTTTTCTTCCCAAAATGCAATCTCATAAAAATGAATTTTCCAGGAAGTCTGAAACAGTCAAAGGGTACGCGACAGGTATTCTGAGGCAAAGCGTATCGCCATTATACCATAAAATAGGGTCTTTAGTTTGATTATATAAAAAAGTGACCCACAGTTTGGGTTCTATTTTGCAGATTATGAAATCCAAGTGAATGTAATAACATTAAACACATATCCTTGTCGAATATATCATTATCAGCTATGATTTAGAATTATTTATGTCATTGTTTTGTAAAGAAAAATTCACCAAGATAAAATCATCTTCATGAATCTTCAAGACGTAAATAATATTGGGAAAATGTTAAATGATAATATGTTTCTTTTTTGACTAAGCACGACTTCCATGTGACTTATTGAGATGCCAAAACAAATAAACAATCACTAGTTTGGGATAATCCATGATTCCAGGAAATTTCAAAGTATTCCAAAATATGTACTCAACAAAGTATGAATACAGGAAGTTACAGGTTCTGTGGCAGCAGAAAACTGATTTTTATCGAAGGCATAAAATCTATCAAAGAATGTATAAAGATTTACGGTTTGGGTGTAAAATGCTGTAGAGAACATTGTGAGGAACTTATCCATTCAATTTTTTCTATTAATGTACGTACACAATCAATAGAAACATATATAATTGTGATATTTTATTTCATAATTTCAAGAACACCAGAGAGTAAAGAGCAGACAAAGCAACTGCCAAAGATTAGTCAAGCCTTATGTAAATCACCCTCTGGTAAATATAAGAAATATTGATGACTAATCATTGTCTCAGATAAGTCTAATGCAGAGAAATCTTCTCAAACCCATATCAAAGAGCAAAATGTTTTCACAGGTTCATTTGTAAGATTACCTGATAAGATTAACCCCATAGATAAGTAAGCAAGGTTATATTACAAGAGAAGATACTTGAATTCCTAAGGGCAGAACTGGTTTTATCCAGATGTCGTGAGAAATTTCTCGATTATTATATGGATTATGACCTCTGAGAACTTTGGAGATATAAGATCGTTTTATTGTTATAATTTTTCAGTCAGTGGAATATACTTTTTACCATGGCAATTTGACTTGGTCGAAGTTCACGTGTCTTTCACAGGTAAATGTCACTTTAAATAATATCCACCATGTTTAGCCAATAAATCTATACATACCTATTCACCAGACATTGACAGGATTGGAAAGGTTTACTTTTCAGAAAGTCACGGTAAAACTTACAGAATTTTTTCCTTTCATCATGATAATGACAAAAACAGATTGACAGCTCGATCCTTCAAAGGTATTTCACAATTATCTGTTTTTATATAACCCTTCTGAAAGTGCGACACGATGACCACAGGTCAGCGAGACAGTTTCTGTATAATAAAAACTTGACCCACAAATCTGAAAGTATTGCATACTACAACAGAGGTCAAAGATATCACCCACATCACGCTTATCGCATGCTATTTGAAGTCACTAGATGCTGAAAAGGGGGAATTTTGAAAGACTGGTCTCTTTCTATTACTTCCAGACACGAAATGCTATTATGAGTCACTGTTTATCCCGACTACATTTTCACAAGATTTTAAAGTTACAGAGGTAACTTGTAACCCCCTCCTTACCAAATCGTCTTTCTGCTAATGCCTGGATGAAGATCATATAACTGTCAGTCATGATAATATTCTGGTGGCTGTAAAGGGTCCGAAGGATCATCTTACAAGTTGAAGAAAGGGAGAAACCAGCAAAGGCTAAACCATATTACAGTGAAAAGTGAGAAATTTCGGATGCAGAAACCCCGAAGAGGAAGAACAAACAACAAATTAAAGTCTTGGTGGGGCAATCACTTGTAGAATCCTCTAAATGATGATACGGGCATGAAATTTTGTGAGTTTTATTTTTTATTCTTTTTTTTTTCTTTTCAGGCTGTTTACTAATAAATCAGCGTTAACCAAAGGGAAATCCGAAATGGCCATCATTTTTCAAGATGGCCACCAAATTGAAGCTATTTTGTGTAATTAAAGCATAATGTCCAAATGATTTTTTGGGCCATTTTTCAGCTTTTTCACTTCTTAAGCTTAAATACGAGCTTCTACCGATGGAATAGAATGCAAACAAGAACGAACAAAATAGATTCTCAAACTGAGAGGGTTGATAACACCTTGCTTGAATCATGCCTTCACAGAAGATTCTACCTGTACTGTTTCTTTCCTTCAGTGAGTTACATAAGTAGATTCAAAGATTTTCTTATCATTTTCATAGTTATCTATCATCTATTATTTCTATGTTAGATTAGGGAATTGTATAGTTACAATATTTCAATCTGTATGATGGATTTATTCATAATGGTCCAAGATATATTATAACTCATTTGTCTAATGTTTCACTTTATGATTTTGTTTTCAATGTAATAATACTTCTTAATGCAACATTGCTATCTCTTATTGAACATTAGAACTGGCCCACAAAGCTACAAAGTACACCTTTAGTTACACCAATGTTTTGTTGTCATCTAACAAGTTGTCCATTCCTCACCATGTTTTCTCATTCCTAGTCACAAGTTTTAGGAATTAATGCCTTATCAGTATCATAAATATCTATGCATCATACCTGAAAGGTAGTAAAATATATATGTATTTGTCTGTCTCTTCCTGAAAACAGGTAGATACAGCGATTGCATAAATTACTTAATTCGAAATTGTACTGTCTTATAGTTCACAACCATTGTATTCTTTTGTTTGAATGCCAGCAACTTTGTTAAATAGTGAAACATTTCCATTCTGACAGAGAAACTGTTACAAATCATTGGGCATTTCAGGCCAGTCTGGCACTCTCTTTTCTTGTCTTACCCATATTGTGTTCATTTCTACGAGTTTCCAGCGCAAGAGTCCGTGTTTTACATAAAGTAAAGCAATCTAAAAGTTACTTAAGTTGTTCGTTTCTCAGCTTTCTGTCTACTGTACATCTAATGTAAACAAAGACTACATCTTAGCAATTTTTACTTTGAGTAGTCCACTTTATATTAGTTATAAAAACACTGAAAATCTTACTAAAAAAAAAAAAAAGGTTCATGATGTTTTGGGTGCCAGAACGTTTATTCTATGCAATTTTGCATACAGTTGAAATTGGATATAGACAATTTTCCAGAAACCTTAAATACTACCCAAAAGATTATTTGCTTATGTTTCCTTCTGGTCTTTACAAAAATAAAATAACCGATATAAACATAAAATCATTATCTTTTTCTTGACATTTGCATACCTGTGATATGCTGATATTTTTTTGGATCCTTACATATAGCATATTCTGGAGTAATTATGTCATATCAACAGCTGTTTTGAAGATGCTAAACTGCAAGTATACCTTTACGCAGCTACCAGCATCAAGAGACATGCATAATATAATAGCCTCCGGCATTGGGAGCCGTCTAGCGACGTCTACAGTAAGGATGTGCCGGATTTCTGTATGAACCCTATGGCAGAAAATTGAGTTTTTGGTGAATATGACAACAATGTTATTCAAAATCCTAATGGCAACTGCATGTTTATTAGGAGCAATAGTAACAGTACTGTAGGGAAGAGGTTACTCACCTCATAGTTTCTGCACCTGTTCCAGTTACCTCATCTGCTGGCCTCGGAGAAGAAGACAGTACGTCGAGTGTGACATAACATAAGCAGGGACATAGTGACGATGAAATAAATTGTATTTTACAGTGCTGTTTCTAGAGAATCTATTGACATTGATTCCGATGTGTTTATTGAAAATGAACAAAAATTGACTGATCAATGAAATGCTCTCAATTGAAAATAAATCGATGAACCCTTTTCAGCCGATGATCGGGATGAGGACTAGGCCTATGTATTGGAAGATGGAAGTGAGAGGGATGACAGCGATATTTCACGTTTCAGTAATATAAATGACATCAAACCAAGCAGTGCAGGTTTCATAAGAGGCAGGGAAGGGTAGAGGATGTTGCAGTAGTCGACAGTCACGTGACTTCCTCTCCAGCTCTTGTTCAGTTCAGTTAAGTTCAGTTGCTGGGCGGAGGGATCTTTCCCTCGGCACCTCCTTAGCTTTCTTCTTTATTCTAATTCTTTTATTTTATTCTCTCTTTTCCACATCTGATATATATATATATATATATATATATATATATATATATATATATATATATATATATATATATATATATATATAGCCTATATATGTATATATATGTTTGTGTGTGAGTGTGTTTTTTTTTCTCAAAAAGGCCCATAAAAGTAACAAAGGTAATATAAATGGGCCTTTATGACAAAAAAAAAGAAAAACATGTTAAACTGTTCGATTACAGTTATAAGTAACACACACACACACACAAACATATATATATATATATATATATATATATATATATATATATATATATATATATATACAGTATATATATGCATATATATAAATACAATATACATATATATATATATATGTATATATACATATATATATATAAATATATATATAAATTATTTTCTTTTCTCTATTCCTTCTTCCTTAATCAGAATGTTTCCTCTTATCCTCTTTTCTTCGTACATCTGCTGTAGTTCTACTGTATTATTTCTTTCTCTCGTCGTTGAGATCTTGTAGGGGTGGCAGGGAGAGGAGGCGGGGGCGTTCAGTTACAGTAGGAAATAATGATGCCCCATTTATTTTTCTTATTCCAGCAACTGGACAGACCATGAAGGATATATTCCAACCAAATATAATTTTCAAGATGCATCAGGAATCATTAATGAAATTATTTTACCTTGAATGCCAATTAATTGGATTTTTATCTATTATTTATGGACGAAGACGTAGTAAACGTTACATTAAAAGAGACGAATCTCTACTTAGAAAAGAGGGTAACTGGCCTTAGTGGTGGAAGCCATTTCATTATTATTATTATTATTATTATTATTATTATTATTATTATTATAAGTTAAGCTATAACCCTATTTTCAAAATCAAGATGCTCTAAGCCCAGAGGCTCCAACAAGGAAAAATAGCCCAGGGAAGAAAGGAAACAAGGAAATAAATAACTACGAGCAAAGTAATAAACAATCAAAATAAAATATTCCAAGAACAATAACAACATTAAATTAAACTTTTTATACATAAAAAAAAAACGAGACAGAGCAGCGTGCCAGTGCACCCTCAAGCAAGAGAACTCTAATCCAAGACAGTGCAAGTGCAGAGATGATGATCTATCTTGACTTAGCTAATGTCTCACGTCAATAAATATCCTGTTTATGATTACGGGACAACAAACATTCATTTAAAAACGCCATATTTTCAAAATGCTTGAACCATGATAGGTATTTAGATATAGGCCTACAGCCTATCGATTCTTACATTTTATTGATAACAATGAAAGAAAGTTATGGGCTGGTTCGATTATGAAAAAAAATAGAAACAGAATGACCTTGTGAAGAAATCGTTTTTGTAAATACTGTATATCCAGTCATTCCAGAAACTAGTAATTAATTAATCTCTTATTTTGTTCAAAATTAAATTTGATATTCAAATAGCACATTAAACTAAAAGTATAAACTGGAACGGTTTTAGGTAATATTGTGCATACAGATATTAACATAAATATACTCAACGGTCAAATTCTAAAATATTCAGGGTCAGTAGTGAAACTATGATGAATCCATATCTAAATAAATGTCATAGTCTTCAGTATTATTATTATTATTATTATTATTATTATTATTATTATTATTATTATTATTATTATTATTATTATTATTATTATTATTATTATAAGCTAAGCTACAACCCCAGTTGGAAAAGCAGGATGCTATAAGCCCAAGAGTCCCAATAGTGAAACAGCTAAGTGAGAAAAGGAAATAAGGAAATAAACAAACAGCAAGAGAAATGATGAACAATTAAAATAAAATATTTTAAGAATCGTAACAACATTAGAATAAATCTTTCACATATAAACAATAAAAACTTTTCTTAGTAAATTTTTCTACGAACACAATATTTGTCTTGTTGAGACAGTGTGTGAGTCTCGAAAAGGCGTGCCCGAATTCCCACAGTGAAAAGAAAGAAGACCCGCCATGAATCCGCGCTCCTCACAAACATTCATAAGAGCGAAGATAGAGACACCAGGAATAACATTTCTGGACTGAGGAGCTTATTTTCAAACCAGATGTAAATGCTGATTAAGTGAAACGTGTGCACCTAGTACATTAATCAGACATGGAAATTAATTGAATAGAATGTACAAGGAGATCAATGAACTGGTACAAAAAAGGGATTTTTTCATCTGTAGGCTGTCAAACTTTCTAAGCCTGCTGTGGTGTAGCCTATGCAGATATCATACGCTGGCAATTTCATGTTATGGTCATCATATTTGCGTCAGAGTCTATTGAAATAGGTTTAATTTCTTGAAATGTAAATTTTAGCTTTCAACAGATACTTTGAGTATATCTTATTTCATCTATCATTAGGTAAAACCCAAGTTCCATCATTAAAGATATAGATCTGCCATATTTTTGCCCGGTGCTGCTAGATCTGATTGTAAGGGTTCTATAGGATTTAAAAGGTAGAGGTCAATGTCATTTTAGGCCACTCGCTCTTGATCACCTCTGTGATAACAAATGGAGAGCCCAAGTGACTCCCACAAACGTCTTCACCTACCACCCGAAGTCAAGGAAATGGTCTATAATGTTCTTAAACGTTCAATTTTAGGAAAAAAAAAAAAAAAAAAAAAAAAAAAAAAAAAAAAAAAAAAAAAAAAAAAAAAAAAAAACGAGGCGGTCCTGCAAATAATGTTTCTAAGGTTATTCAAAGAGCATCTGTAGCAACAATAAACGTCCAAAATGACTATTGGCCGAATAAACATGGAAACTAGAGAGAGACGGAAAATCTATTGAACTGAAAAAATAAAATGGAGATAGAATAATAAATAGTCGACAGTTCTTCGTGGAGAAAGGTGAGGGTTTGTCTTTATACTTTATAAAAGTAATGATTTATGCACCAATAAAAGATAAATAAATAACTATTTTCGTTTTCCTTAAAAAATATAAGTGTATTCGATGAAGCTACACATATAATACACTAATCTTATGGTCCAGCATTTACTTTATCCATTATTACAACGAGTGATAAAAAATATGAAAGTAAATAATGCATATATAGCAATGAGTAAATAGAATCGGGAATAAAATTTAAAGAAATATGTAGAGCCAAAGTCTAGATATATCTGCACCTTAAGTAAAGCAAACCTTTTTCCCTCTACTCCTAAGAAGCATTTGAGGGACTTTACCCTAAGATCTGGCAACATGTACAGTATTTGTGAAATTTCACACATCAGTCTGTAACCGTTGACAATACACAAAATGTCTTATCATGATAAAAATATGTGTAAAAACCATGGAAATAATAAAAGAAGCAATGGATATACGTATAATACTAGGAAGTTTTTGGGTTTTCTTTACGTTTTCTATACTCGGTTTCACATCAATACGTACTACAGTACATCCTTCTCTCTCTCTCTCTCTCTCTCTCTCTCTCTCTCTCTCTCTCTCTCTCTCTCTCTCTCTCTCTCTCTCTCTCTCTCTCTCTCTCTCTCTAAAAAAACAAGATATGATTGCTATAAGGTCAACATATATAAACATGAGTTGTTCGATTAAATAAAACATATTTTTTAATCTCAATGAACAAGTTTATAAAACACATCGCATATGATTTTATTTACCTAACAAACTCAAGAAAAAAATATAAGTGATTCAAATCTCTCTCTCTCTCTCTCTCTCTCTCTCTCTCTCTCTCTCTCTCTCTCTCTCTCTCTCTCTCTCTCTCTTGAACAAAAAATTTTGAACAAATACTTTGAACAAATAATTTTCGACCTGGCCAAACCACAGCGCCCTTATAAAGTTTGATGGACAATAGCTATTAATGTATGTTCATTTAGTGTTTACAATCTCTATCAACACAACACACACCAAAAAAGAAAAAAAAATATTCATATAATGCAGTCCGTCTTGAATTTTGTAACTTAACTCTTCAAAAAAATATGGATAATTGAAGCCAGAAAGATGAGGACGAAATGTGACTCCTGCTCGAAGTGACCGAATTTCCTGTAGCATTTCCCCTGACCAATTCGTTGAGAGAAACATCGCCTTGCCTCAATACCCTCCCAAGGGCGAAGGGGTCACATAAACAGCCATGCCCGCGGTAACACATCCAAGCAGGTAAAAGTACGAAGAATTGGTTTTATTTTGTCCTGCCTGAGATCATGTCTTTTGCCTCTCGGGTTTCATGACGTACCACCCTTTCATGCAATGTTGGGATAGTTTTTTCTAAGATACTCTGTGTGTATGTTTAAAAGAGAGAGAGAGAGAGAGAGAGAGAGAGAGAGAGAGAGAGAGAGAGAGAGAGAGAGAGAGAGAGAGAGAGAGAGAGAGAGAGAGAGAGAGAGAGAGAGAGAGAGAAAAATTTCCTTTTTAGCTATAATTATTATTTTGCATTATATATAATTATAGAATTAAATGTATTTGTTCAGAGAGAGAGAGAGAGAGAGAGAGAGAGAGAGAGAGAGAGAGAGAGAGAGAGAGCGATAATATTTTCTGAGAAATAGATCATATATTTCCTATTTATCCATAATTATTATTCCGCAACATATAGAATTAAATGTATTTGTTCAAGAGAGAGAGAGAGAGAGAGAGAGAGAGAGAGAGAGAGAGAGAGGCTTGGGGATTTCCTTTTTAATTATAATTATCATTTTGCATCATATAGAATTATAGAAATAAACGTATTTGTTGAGAGAGAGAGAGAGAGAGAGAGAGAGAGAGAGAGAGAGAGAGAGAGAGAGAGAGAGAGAGAGAGAGAGAGAGTTTAACTGAGATTTGAATCTCTTATATATTTTTCTTGAGTTTGTTAGGTAAATGTAATCATATGCGATGTGTTTATAAACATGTTTATTGAGATTAAGAAATATGTTTTATTTGATCGAACAACCCATGTATATGAATGTTGACATTATAGCTATCATAGAGAGAGAGAGAGAGAGAGAGAGTGAGAGAGAGAGAGAGAGAGAGAGAGAGAGAGAGAGAGAGAGAGAGAGAGAGAGAGAGAGAGAGAAGGATGTACTGTAGTACGTATGGATGTGAAACCGAGTATAGAAAACGGAAAGAAAACCCAGAATCTTCCTAGTATTATACGTATATAGATTGCTTCTTTTATTATATCTGTGGTTTTTACACATATTTTTATCATGATAAGAAATTTTGTGTATTGTCAACGGCTACAGACTGATGAGTGAAATTTCACATATACTGTACATGGCGAGTACCCAAATTTACAGCATTATTTGAAAACCTTGTTGTTATATAAAAAGAGAAAATATACCATTTCATGTTTAATCAAATTATTTTTTTGGGAGGACTCCAAATTATTTAAGTATGTAGGGGATATT
Source organism: Palaemon carinicauda (assembly GCF_036898095.1). Lineage (NCBI taxonomy): Eukaryota > Metazoa > Arthropoda > Malacostraca > Decapoda > Palaemonidae > Palaemon > Palaemon carinicauda. Next base: position 87,126,094 of record NC_090746.1, read on the forward strand.
ATTTGATAAACCTCTCCGTTGGATATGTGTTAATATCTGCAGATATATTTGAAAAGTGTTTTGAGTACTAATTCAGTACTCCCTGTGTATAAACCTTTATTCAATTTGAGCTGATGATCAAGCATACACCTTCATATAATCTCTACAGTGTAATCAGGAGTATTATATAAATTGGTACAACTTATTTAAGAATACTTGTACTTCGACTATGCTTGTCACTTGTTATTTGTTTAGCCGAAAAGAGTTAGCATTTTGGACGTCCAATCTTTAATGCTTACTTTGGTGTCTATATAGTTTAGTCAGCTAGGCTTGAATATTACTGGATCAGAATCACAACAACTAAGTTTGTTGCAATCATATAAGACGATATATATTTAATGTTCTCCTCACATTTAAAGGTTTAAAGGCCACTCATGAATGACAGAGGCAAGAGACAGTGACATTGCCCTACCAATCAGGACAATGCCCTAGAGAATTACCAGATATACATATGATCATCGCCCAAGTCCCCTCTCCATCCAAGTTGGGTCTCAGCAGGTAGACCTATAGACTCCCCCAAACCCCTAACCTTAGCTCACAAGGATGGTGAGGTGGCAGCTATTAAAGAAACAAACGCGGTTGAGCGGGACTCAAACTCCAGTCTGGCGATCACCAGTCAGGGGCGTTACGAAATATGCCACCACATTGCTCATAAAGCTGTGACTAGAGCGAAGCAAAGCCGACCCAGGCTTGTACATATTAGAAGGAAGTGAACAGCCTCTGTGGCTCCTTACTTTACCCTTACTTCTAAGTATATTTCTGCTGCTACATCAGACCACTTCATAGAAGAAGAAACTGAGGGTTAGACCAAAAACCCAGGACCATCATGGGTGCTTGCTTTTACTATTTTTTCCAGACAGGATTATACTGATGCTGCTGACTTCAATTATATTTTTCCAACCTTTTATAACCAGATAACTCTGATATTTGAAGAATTAGGACTAATGGATACGCAGTGTTGTAAGATTATTTTGGTCAAAATAAATCATATCAATGGTAGGGATGTAATATACGGAATATGGTTCACTGCTTGGACTTGTGGAATTTTATAGGCAACATTTTTTTTCTTTTGTTGGATGGACACGAGGTTAGCAACCTTTATTCAAAACACACAAGGCATCAAGACAGACATAGGCAATCTATAAAAGTAAGTCAAAAAGAGTGGGAGGTTAGCATTGTAAGTCAAGGTACTGTAATACCTTCTTGCCATCATGAGGTATGCCCAGTATATATATGTATATATATATATATATATATATATATATATATATATATATATATATATATATATATATATATATATACACATACACACACATATGTATATATATATATATATATATATATATATATATATATATACATACATATATATATATATATATATATATATATATATATATATATATATAATTGTGATTAAAAAAGAAGTTGTATTAAAAAATTTACTTCATAAAGAATATACGTGCATTTTTTTTTTATCAAAGTTATCTTGCATGTCTACAACTGAACTTTCCATTAAAATTATTAAAAGTCTATAAATTTACTGCTAAGTTGAAATAAGAAGTACTATTCAATAAAGATTATGAGCGACACCTCTTAGAAACTTCAAAATATCAGTGTCATGAAAACATTCTGTCTTTAACATTTTTTGCTTTGGTTATTTTCATACCCTCGAGTAATGCAAGGTAATTTTTAGATGATGTTGCATGAATTTTCTCACGCAAATTTTTTATGGCACTACGAGCTTTCACCATTTTCTGTTACATCCGGGATACATGTGGTTTCCAGGCCTAAAACTTATTTCAAATGTTGCATGAATATGGGCTTTATAAACTTTGTAAACATTTTCACATCTATAATAAGTTTTATTTTTCTTCATTTATCTAGATGCTTTTCGTAGATATTATTTGATGCATCATATTTTTTTTTCTTTTTTCACTATTAATGAATTTGCTTAGATAGAAAATAGTTTTAACTAGTTGGCTTAAACCTTCAAGATATGAAGATGATTTAATTATATTTTATATTTCAAATTTAAAGTTGTTATTTGATTGTTAAGTACTCTTCTTTTATGCAATTAAATGATGTTTTGATATTCTAAATTTAAAAATAATGTTTATTTGTTAACTACTTCCGAGTGCATAAGTGTGGTGGGTTGAATTTTCATGGAGGGAATTTTCTATGGGGGAAATTTTCTGGGTGGAATTTTGTTGGCAAAATTTTCCTGTCAATGGGGACTTTACAATTTACATTAGAAACTTCATCAAGATTAGCCTAACTACATTGCTAAATAATCTTGATGTCGCTATCTGTGGAATGAGGAAATCTCGATAAACATTGAATAAAAAATCTAAATGCCAATATTTAAGGTGAGATTAATTCACATTTGTTCCTTAATTTAATTTTATTTAAAACACTTGCCTTCGAAATTCGATCCTGAAAAGATAGACATTTCCAGAGTTCACGTAATGTGAAGACATGTGATTTTTACATGTTTGCGGTGCATGAATGTACCACTGTATGTAATTCAACTATGTCTGAATATTTGTATAAAAGAATTCAGACTTTTATTGAAAAGGATAATTTTTTTCCCAGAAAATAACTATGTTAATAACAACATCTGATTAAATGACGCAAATAGGCTTAGTAGGCTTATATTCAAGTAATGCATGTCACTCTTGATATGGTCAATAACAATCAATATATACTTGTCAAAATTTGACACTGTATGAGCAGAATGAAATCTGGTGTATCCTGCTTTAGAATGATATGTACAATTTTGTTCAAATCTATTTGGAATTTTACCGTGTCATAATGAAAATAATGAAACTCAATTGCATCAAATTTGTGAATATATTTTGTTCAAATTATGGTACCATATTTGATTTGCACACAACATTTTATCTAATAGGGCTACATATATAACTCAAAAGGGATTCAATTGTATGTAAACAAACAATAATAATACCAATTCCCTAATATCGCAAGAGGGTCTGCCCCTCTCTTTTATTCTTCTCCTGTACTTCTCTTTCTCCCTATTTCCTTAATCTTTCCCATCCCGAGTACCTGCCTTTGAGCTATAAACTGGATTGTATCCAGGGGTACTCTTCCTTTCCCCATATTCCCCACTTCCCTATTCTTATTATTGTTGTTGTGTATGTAAAACCAGGTTTTAATTGATGTGTAACATGCCATTGTTGCTTCAAAGATAGTAATTCAACAGGTCTGTAAGACTTCTGAGGAAATGTAGAAGCTCGTGAGTGGGAATTTCCATTTCATTAGGGTAGGTTAATAAAAAATGGTTACTTGTCATAGTCACTCGCAGGACTTTTTTATTTGTTTCCTGTGGCTACTTTCCTCTTGGTAAGGGTAGAAGAGACTCTTTAGCTATGGTAAACAGCTCTTCTAGAAGGACACTCCAAAATCAAACCATTATTCTCTAAGCTTGGGTAGGGCCATAGCCTCTGTACCATGGTCTTCCACTGTCTTGGGTTAGAGTTCTCTTGCTTGAGGGTACACTCGAGCACACTATTTTATCTTATTTCTCTTCCTCTTGTTTTGTTAAGTTTTTTTATAGTTTATATAGGAGATATTTATTTTAATGTTGTTACTCTTCTTAAAATATTTTCTCTTTTCTTTTTTCATTTCCTCACTGGGATATTTTCCCTGTTGGGGCCCTTGAGCTTATAGCATCATGCTTTTCCAACTAGGGTTGTAGCTTAGCAAGTAATGATAATAATAACCTATTATTTTTTGGAATCTAGACATTCTACGCTTTCCAACGATAACAATTTCATAGAATTGTAAGGGAGTACACGTGGAGTGGGTCTAGCCCCATGGCCTGTTACGTATACAATAGAAATAAAGAAGCTAATCAAACTATAAATAGATAAATCTCCAAAAAATAGATGGCCATATACGTATATCTACACCGAAGGTCACAAGGGGTACACCATTGTGCGACACTTTTACTCAAGGGACATGATATACAATTTACATCATCTAAATTATACAATCAGTAACAACAGGATTAATATTCTCTAAGAGATAATATATGGCTAATCTGGCAGAATAAAATGCTTTTGGATTTTGGATTTTACATAGTATTTAAAAAACTTTGGTATCAATCTATGGAAAACTGAGATCATTAAATAAAAACAACCAAAATTATTTATAATGAAAATTCACGTTTAATAGAATTAGTCGAAAAAAAACAACCTTGAATATCTATAAGAAGTGAACAGTGGAATAATAGAATCTTGGTATGAAGAAAACAAACATAAAATGTTAATGAATAGTAAAACCTAACATCTATAGTTAGATGGCAGGAGTACATTATTTGGAGGCTAGAATGAATATTTTTTATATGAAGAATTTAACGAAACCGTATTCTGTCAATATTACTCAGCATATTTTACAATAAAAGAGATTATCATTAACGATTCAGCAGTCAAACCAAGGTAGTTAAAATGAGTTATTGGAAGTATTTTAATTCTATCAAGAAGGAAAACTTAGATTATAAAAAAGCACATGCTTCCACGGGGAGGGCAAACATAAATTTGAATATGCCTAGTCCAGTCATAGGATTCAAGGATTTAAGAATTTTCATTAACTCTAGCGACCCCTCTCAGGGTATGAGAGTACATTACAAAATATACAAAATTATAATTTGACTTACAATAATAGTACAAGATGGCAGTAAAAAGAAGCAAAAGTACTTCTGTTCACATATCTATACAATACTGTACATATATCCGTATACCCATATATGCCATGTATATTGAGGGCATGAGCCCACATGAACAAGATAAAAAACTAATATATAACTAAAACTGTTCCAAGTAGGCGCGGTCGCACGAGAGAGCCGTTTCATAGGTAAGTATCTTTGGCTACTACCACTGCGCTGCTGAAAAGCTCAAAAACTCATGGGAACAGAAGAAAAAGGAAAAAAAGTACTTACATCAGAAGTGAAAAACGTGCCAGTAAGTATACTAGGTGTTGTATATAGCGGTACTATAAGTAAATTGGCGAATAGTACAAAGGTAAAGGAAACAAGAAAGTGATAATAAATAAGAATTGCTTAATAGATACGTAAATATAGAGGTAGGAGGAGAGTTGGAAATATGGAATTGGAAGTCGGAAAGAAATTTATTAAACATTGGTTGTATTAACTATATGGCCAAATGTTGATACTTCGAATGGAATAAAAGGTAAAGAAATTAATTATCTGTAAAACTTACAACAAAGAATAGTTAAAAGTTAGTGAGATAAACCCTATTATATCCTCCGTCAATGGAGGCTACCAAGTGAGAACTGAAGTTTTTGGGTGGGGAATTGATAAATAATGGCAAAACTAACCTTTTCTTCCCCATTCATTATTCTCTGGGACGCATAATAAATCCATGGAAAATTACTCTTAAATATTTGCATCTATTGCTCCTGAGATATTTTTCTTTTGCTTTTGACATTCTGTGATTCGCTCCGTTTATTTGTGTGACCTTGGTAGGTGGGCCCGGGGCTTACTTTCCAGCTATATCTGTGGCCTGGGCAGGTTTGTGACCTAGGAAGGGAGTTCCAGGATGCTTGCCCCCCATGCTAGGTCTGTGACTGGGGAACCACTAGGTTAGGTTAGGTGGGATGTGTTAGGTTTAGTGCCCTTTTGAATGTATCCCAAAACATATATAACTTAAGATGGGACAACATTTTCTTTAAAAAAAAGTTTTTCAATATTAAACTTACCCGATAATCATGTAGCTGTCAACTCTGTTGCCCGACAGAATTCTATGGAGGGATACGCCAGCTATCACAATACTAGAAGGGGGTGTTCTTACCAGCGCCACCTGTGGCCAGGTACTCAAGTACTTCTTGTTGACACCTCCTCAATTATTCCTCTGTCGTGCTTCTGACAAGACGTTCTGGGATACGCTTATGTTCTTGGAGTATTTTCACGACTTTGGTGAAGTATTTCTCTTTGATTTCGGCTGTCGCTTTACTGGAAACTTCTATTTTAGCTTAGTTAGCTTTTGGAATTAATTTGATTAATTTTGGTGACGAAGAGAGTATGAACTCTCGTTCACCTTTCAATGGCCGACCCTTCCCTTAGACGGAAGTGTTGGTGTCTAAGGGAGTATAGACTCTCTTTCTTAATTTTGCTTAACAAAAGTTATAGATTTATTTTATATCTCTCCGCCTCTTATAGGCCTCTTCGATTAACTTCCTTTTATTATAAACTTATTAAAATTAATTTTTATATTTGTTTATATTCGACCTTCCTAATAGTAGGCGGTCTTTTCTTGGTACCGAAGTTAATTATCGTGAGCCCGTCATTTCGGTTTTACCTGTTAACATATTATGCTATTTTAAGGTCTTTGAAAGAATTTCTTTGATAGTCTCGTACTTTTTCAAAGTTGAACTAACGTTTTGTTTGTCTCGGCAGTTGTTGACGTTCAGAACGTTTCAACTTGCACTCTATCGTTACGATAGAGAAAGAATGTTCACGGTTTCACATTGCAGTAAGAGTAACCGTGTCTAGCGTTTTGTTCATTCTTTCTTAACTTAATGGTTTTGATCCTAATAAGGAACTTTTCTTTTTGGGAAATATTTCAGTTTTTTCCTTTAACAATAATATGTTTTAACGATATATATGATTGGGCTCTTCTCTCAGGTTCTAAGTCAAGAGAGAGAGAGAGAGAGAGAGATAGAGACGGAGGGAGAAAGAGGATAAACGTTTCCCTCAAGCCTGCCAGGCGTACGAGTAACGTCGTTATCGTTTTGCTCTTATCCCTAGTCTCTTTAGGGGAAGAAACTAAACGTTTCTAGAGTGATCTAGTGTTTAGTCTCTTTCCAGCCACTGAATTTTCTTTCATTAGATTTTTCTGTTATAACAGAAATCAAAGTGATAAGTGATTAGCGCAAAGTATGTCAGTGTTATGCGTGAGGGTACTTTTGTGCGCGCCAGTCGTCCTCCCAGTCCGGGACCTCTTGCAAGCTCCCAAGCCCAGGGGAGAAGCAATGTCGAAGGGCACAAGGGTTCGGCAGGCCTTGATCGGCGCACAGAAGTATCCTCGGTGGTTGTGGGCGTGTCTTACTGAGACCGTCACTCCCACCCGCAGACGATTGAGCCCTTATTTTGCTCGTCTGCAGAAGAGATTTAGAGGAGAAAATAAAGGCAGAGTAACGCTGGTCTCAGGTCTCAAGACCTCTTAAACGTAAAGTCCAGACCTATGCCAGACGTACGAAGTAAAGTTCAACAACCCGGATGCAGTCATTGGGTTAGCTCTGACTCTCCTCAGTCATCAGTTTGTCGGGCTGAGAGTGCGCCTACACTCCCCCCGCCTATGCTCGCTCTGCCTGATCACAGTACCACCTGCCAGGCGTACGTTGTTGTGGACTCTACTACAGTCCATGCAAGCACAGCTTTCGGACCTGATGCGTGAGTGTCGTGCTGAGAGTGTTGCACCTCCTCCTCCTCCTGCACCGGTGGTGCACCAACCGCCTGCACCCGTTCAGCCTGTGCTGCACCCGCCTGCACCGGTGGTGCACCAACCGGCTGCACCCGTTCAGCCTGTGCTGCACCCGCCTGCACTCGCTGCACCCAGTCGCAGCACCATCTGCCAGGCGTACGATGTTGTGGACTCTACTACAGTCCATGCAAGCACAGCTTTCGGACCTGTTGCGTGAGTGTCGGGCTGAGAGTGTTGCACCTCCACCTGCACCCTTTCAGCCTGTGCTCAACCCGCCTGCACTAGCTGCACCCAGTCGCAGCACCATCTGCCAGGCGTACGATGTTGTGGACTCTACTACAGTCCATGCAAGCACAGCTTTCGGACCTGTTGCGTGAGTGTCGGGCTGAGAGTGTTGCACCTCCCCTGCACCCGTTCAGCCTGTGCTCAACCCGCCTGCACTCGCTGCACCCAGTCGCAGCACCATCTGCCAGGCGTACGATGTTGAACCTCTTTCTGTGTTCGCTGTTCCCAGTGTTGTTCAGCCTCAGCCTTCTTTAAGGCAACCTTCGGTTTGGGATCAGGAGGATTACTCCACTCTTCCTCCTCCTCCCCTGGCTGCTCCACCGGTGGTGCAACTCTCGGTGGAGGTACAACCTCTTCCACCTGTGAGTCAGTCTCCTCAGCTGCTGCACCGAGCTCAACCCGTGCACCCTGTTCCTGCGCCTCAGACACCTCTGCTTGCGGGAACTTTACCTTGTTCTGCGCAACCTCGGTCTCTTCACGCTCCACTCATACCACAGGAACAGGAACTTTCTGCACCTTCCACTGTTGTTGTTCCAGCTCGTTCTGACTCTGCTGTTCAGCATACCTTACCTCCATTTTCAAACCATGGCAAAAATATGAATCATGAGTTATGAATGTAAGGTAAACATTATGTTGATTTTTAAACCCCATGCAAGCATGCATAAAACACTCTAGCACTGGTCATGGAATTTCTGAGAAATGTTAAACGCCATGCACACGCTCTGCTTTCCTTACAGCAGGCTCTGCTTACAGCAGGCTCTGCTTACTACATGCTCAGCATTCAGCATGCTCTGCATTCAGCATGCTCTGCATACAACATGCTCTGCATACAGCATGCTCTGCATTCAGCATGCTCTGCATACAACATGCTCTACATACAGCATGCTCTGCATACAGCATACTCTGCATTCATCATGCTCTGCATACCTTACCGCATGCTTCTCAACATATCTTGGGTTGTTGCCAACTCACTAGACTGTCAAGCAGTTTCATAACGTTGCCTTCTAGTCTGCTGCTTTTGCACCAGTGAACCCTCACTCAGAGAACTTAGCTTTTCTAGGATAAGGTCCCTGTAGATGAGAAAGTTCTTTTCTCCCTCCTTCTGATATTCCCTTGAGGACTCTGTCATTTGGAGGGAGCCTTTAGCTGCATAACCTCTTATGGACTTTTATTTAAGCATAACATGCTTACAGGGAAGGTAATGGTTCCACTTCAGCCGCTAATCCCGTCTGTTACCACACCTGCTCCCATTGACCTTGAGCTGTGTTGCATGACATGCAGTCCAAGCTTAGTCCTTGTTAGAGGATTTTTTGTTTACGGAGTCAATGTGTCACGGGGAAGACGTTCAACAACCAACAGAAGGGACTTGTTGTGACGCAGTGCGGCAACCTCAGCAACCCGTTAAGGAGTTGTCTGTACGACCCAGATAGTCTAGACAGATTCGGGTTGTCACTGTACTTCCTCGCTTGCCCATGATTGTCAGTTTACAGACTGTGCAGCAAGATCATGATCTTGTGTCCGGCTCCGTCAGACGACTGGCTTTTAAGAGCTCCCACAAGTCGTCGCTGTCTGGAGATTTTCATATGGACTATGGATCTGACCAAGGGACTGGGCCTCCTGGTCAATTTTGAGGAGTCTCAGCTCGTTCCATCCCAGACCATTGTTTCCTTGGGTATGGATCTTCAGAGTCGAGCTTTTCGGACTTGTCCGTCGGCCCCAAGGATCTTCCAAGCCCTAGAATGCATCCAGAGCATGCTGAGAAGGAACCGATGCTTAGTCAGGCAGGGGATGAGTCTAACAGGGACACTTTCATCGCTGGCCCTGTTCATCGAGTTAGGGAGACTCCACCTCCGCCCCCTTCAGTATCATCTAGCTGCTCACTGGATAAAGGACATGACGCTAGAGACGGGCTCAGTTCCTGTTTCCGAAGAGATGAGGTCTACTCTAACGTGGTGGAAGAACAGCATTCTTCTCAAGGAAGGTCTACCTTTGGCTGTTCAGACCCCCGACCACCGTCTCTTCTCGGACGCATCGGACACGGGCTGGGGTGCGACACTGGACGGACAGGAATGCTCGGGAACATGGAATCAGGAGCAAAGGACACTTCACATCTATTGCAAGGAGTGTTGGCAGTTCATCTGGCCTTGATAAACTTCAAGTCCCTCCTGCTTAACAAGGTGGTGGAGGTGAACTCCGACTACACCACAGCCTTGGCTTACATCTCCAAGCAGAGAGGGACTCATTCGAGGAAGTTGTTCAAGATCGCAAGGGACCTCCTCATTTGGTCAAAGATCGAAAGCTCACGCTGGTAACGAGGCTCATTCAGGGCGATATGAATGTCATGGCAGATCGCCTCAGCCGTAAGGGTCAGGTCTTCCCCACAGAGTGGACCCTTCACAAGAATGTTGCAGCAGACTTTGGGCCCTGTGGGGTCAGCCAACCATAGTTCTATTCGCTACCTCGATGACCAAGAAGCTCCTCTTGTATTGTTCTCCGATTCCAGACCCAGCAGCAGTTCGCGTGGATGCCTTTCTGCTGGATTGGTCCCATCTCAACCTGTATGCATTCCCGCCGTTCAAGATTGTCAACAGGGTACTTCAGAAGTTCGCCTCTCACTAAGGGACACGGTTGACGTTGGTTGCTCCCCTCTGACCCGCGAGAGAAGGGTTCACCGAGGTACTGCAATGGCTGGTCGACGTTCCCAGGACTCTTCCTCCTAGAGTGGACCTTCTGCGTCAACCTCACGTAAAGAAGGTACACCCAAACCTCCACGCTCTTCGTCTGATTGCCTTCAGACTATCGAAAGTCTCTCAAGAACTAGAGGCTTTTCGAAGGAGGCAGCCAGAACGATTGCCAGAGCAAGGACGACATCCACTCTCAGAGTCTTTCAGTCTTAATGGGAAGTCTTCCGAAGCTGGTGCAAGGCCAATGCAGTTTTCCTCAACCAGTACCACTGTAACCCAGATTGCTGACTTCCTGTTACATCTAAGGAACGTAAAATCCCTATCAGCTCCTACGATCAAGGGTTACAGAAGTATGTTGGCAGCGGTTTTCCACCACAGAGGCTTGGATCTTTCCTCCAACAAAGATCTACAGGACCTCCTTAGGTCTTTTGAGACCTCAAAGGAACGTCGGTTGTCCACTCCAGGCTGGAATCTAGACGTGGTCCTAAGGTTCCTAATGTCATCAGGATTTGAACCGTTCCAATCAGCCTCTTTTAAGGACCTCACATTAGAAACTCTTTTCCTCGTGTGCTTAGCAACAGGTAAAAGAGTAAGTGAGATCCACGGCTTCAGCAGGAACATAGGTTTCACATCTGAAACGGCTACATGTTCCTTGCGGCTCGGTTTTTTTTTGGCTAAAACGAGCTTCCTTCCCGTCCTTGCCCTAGTCGTTCGAGATCCCAAGCCTGTCCAACATGGTGGGGAACGAACTAGAGAGAGTACTTTGCCCTGTTAGAGCTCTTAAGTACTATCTAAGAAGGTCAAAACCATTACGAGGACAATCAGAAGCCTTATGGTGTGCTATCAAGAAGCCTTCTCTACCAATGTCTAAGAACTCAGTTTCTTACTACATCAGGCTTCTGATTAGAGAAGCAAATTCTCATCTGAAGGAAGAAGACCTTGCTTTGCTGAAGGTAAGGACACATGAAGTGAGAGCTGTGGCTACTTCAGTGGCCTTCAAACAGAACCGTTCTCTGCAGAGTGTTATGGATGCAACCTATTGGAGAAGCAAGTCAGTGTTCGCATCATTCTATCTCAAAGATGTCCAGTCTCTTTACGAGTACTGCTACACCCTGGGTCCATTCGTAGCAACGAATGCAGTAGTAGGCGAGGGCTCAGCCACTACATTCCCATAATTCCATAACTTTTTAACCTTTCTCTTGAATACTTTTTATGGGTTGTTCGGTCGGCTAAGAAGCCTTCCACATCCTTGTTGATTTGGCGGGTGGTCAATTCTTTCTTGAGAAGCGCCGAGGTTAAAGGTTGTGATGAGGTCCTTTAGTATGGGTTGCAGCCCTGTATACTTTAGCACCTTTGGGTTGATTCAGCCTCCAAGAGGAACGCTGCGCTCAGTAAGGAAGACGAACTTAAAAAAGAGACAGAGTAACGGTTCAATTCGACTTCCTTACCAGGTACTTATTATTTCATTGTTATTTGAGATAACTGTTATATGAAATATGGGATACTTAGCTATCCTTTAATCTTGTACACTGGTTTTCACCCACCCCCCTGGGTGTGAATCAGCTACATGATTATCGGGTAAGTTTAATATTGAAAAATGTTATTTTCATTAGTAAAATAAATTTTTGAATATACTTACCCGATAATCATGATTTAATTGACCCTCCCTTCCTCCCCATAGAGAACCAGTGGGACCGAGGAATAATTGAGGAGGTGTCAACAAGAAGTACTTGAGTACCTGGCCACAGGTGGCGCTGGTAAGAACACCCCCTTCTAGTATTGTGATAGCTGGCGTATCCCTCCATAGAATTCTGTCGGGCAACAGAGTTGACAGCTACATGATTATCGGGTAAGTATATTCAAAAATTTATTTTACTAATGAAAATAACATTTTTCTTATAGGAAGTACAGAAATGTGATTTCAACCAATTTTACCATTATTTCAGTTATAAATAATCACTTTTTTTTCCTATTTTTTCCTCACCCAAAATCCCTGGTTCCCACCTGTGTCTATTGGGATGGGGGTTGGCTAACGAGAGAACATTTTATTTGCAACTGAAATAAAGGTCAAATTCATTGAAATCACATTATTTACTATAGGAAAAACTTTTTTCTGTTATAAATGTTTTCCTGACTGGAACTATAATTTTACTATGAAAACTGCTGGAGGAGAAGTATTGAAGGAATTTGCTGTAAATATAGAATAAAAGTAGAAATAAGAAATTGGTGGAAAAGGACTAAAAAAATAAGAAAAGAATTTGGGTCGTGAATGTACTTTGTTAGGATGTGTAAACTTTCTTATTAATTGTCAAATTGATTTTATTTATGGGGAATTAGTTTTTTATCTTTGTCTGAAATACAATAATATGAAGATAGATTTATGATTTAAGTACAGTGGTACAGTAACATGTTTGCCTAGCATAAGTGTGGCAGTAGGTCGATCTCTGCCTTTGACCGTGAGTTTAATCTGTTTATTGGGGAGGTCACTGCTATAGTTGGGCACCACAGTGGGATAATGGTCCTGTCCGGCTGACATTTTGGTGAGCATCTATTTAGATGAAACTGGAAATGAAACCAGACACCTTTACCTTTTCAGAGAGATCTAAATTAGTCAATCACAGAAAGAAGGTAGGTCAGGTACGTTTCTCTTGTTTGTACAGGAGACATTGGGTAGTATTGTGACACCCCATAACCCTCTCAATAATTTCCTGACACTAGGCCAGTCAGACTGATCTTGACCCTCACTTATTGGGACTGAGTTGCCATATTCTTCCGGCCTCTCTCCTCTTGGTGTTCGTCACGTGCAGGAACCGGTGGGAGTTAGTCACACTAGTACTATTGGTGGCTTCAATTGGACCCGCAGTTTCTTCCCCAATGTTTGGGGGATGGAAGATCAGATTTTTGGTTCAATCGCTCTTTCTGGGAACTGAGGCGCCTCTGCCTTTGCTCTCATCGCGGAACTCTCATGCCAAAACAAGTGCTGCTCTGGTCTTTGTTGCCAGCTGTTTTGTGCCTCTCCCTCTTGGTTTTGGAGTTACGCTTGGGAGAGGAAGGCTTGCGGGAATCTGGTACCTCGCTGGTGGATTGAGGAGGTGTAGTTGTTCCCTCCCTTGCCCCTGCTATGTTCCCGGGGCTGGGACCTGTGCTGTTGTTCTCACGTGGCGACGTGTTCACTTGCCACTCTCTGCACCCCTTCTCTTAGTGGCGGGGTCACATTCAAGATTGGGTAGCATTTGGTAGTACTTGCGCTGTTGTTGCTGCTGTCATGGCTTAGATTAGACAATCCCCCCTGGATTCCTGCCGTAGACCAGACGGTCTGACTATATTCTCATCATTGGTTTACCTCTCTTGTTTTGTCGGGCATAAAGGTTAATTTTCTTGAGTTTAGTTGGTTGGCTTGTCACTTTTTTTCTTGTTCCTTCTATTCTCTCCCTGTCTGAAAGAGGACATTTTTCAGATCCCTTGGCTTCAATGTGGATAATCGGGCTAGATCAATTTTCTTGGGGTAATATTTATTAATATGGAATTTTCATAATGAAATTAATTTTGATAATACTTATGTGGATGATTTATCTAATCCCGCCCAGCCTTCCCCACATGTCAGGCCCCAAAAGATTTTCAAGGTGAGTGGACAGCTGGCCCTACTGGCTGTGTTGCCAATGGGGGGACAGAATAGGCTGTAGCAGGATTGCCAATGGTGTTAAAAATTGGACAGTTTTTGGTGATTCATTGCTAACTAAATTATCCAGGAATTAATCTTAATTTTGTTATGAAAATTCCATCTCAGTTGTATTCCTAGTTATATAAAGTATTGTACTGTAATACTAAATACGCATTGTACATGAAAGCTTTCACTGTCATATTATTATTATTATTACTTGCTAAACAACAAGCCTAGTTGGAAAAGCAGGATGCTATATGCCCAGGGGCCCTAACAAGGAAAATAGCCCAGTTAGGAAAGGAAACAAGAAAAAAAGAAATATTTTAAGAACAGTAACAACATTAAAATGAATTTGTTCCGTAACCGAAATACAAACCACGCTATTTACATTGGGTATTACTTTCGGCGTAGCTGAAATGACGAGCCATTAGATTTTAACGAGGGTTTCCTATCCCACGCTAGTTAGCAGGGGTAGGGGGAGGGGTAGCTTGCTACCCCTCCCTCCCTCACACACCGGTGAAATGTCTCACTTCACTTTTGGCTCGGACGATGGACAGACGTGCCTGTCTTCGTCCTCTCTTGGCAGCCATTATTTGTTTTGTCTTTACTTAATCACTTACTTTTCTTTTACTCAATATATATGTAAACATTTTTTCGTGTTTATGTATATATTTGAGTATAGAAATCAGTAAGTTTCCTTTTCAGAGTTCGTGCTTGTGTGTGTAGTGTACGATATCTTCGTGGAGCCCTCGGCAGTTAGGCCACCACGGTGTATTTTCATGGGTCGCGATCGAGTTTGACTACGGTCTTTCTCTCTCTCTCTTTTGAGGTCGTTCACCCTTTACTATGTTTTACCTTTACTACGTCTGAGTAGCTTCCTTCCCGGGTGGGTGGGGTTGCTACGCCGTACGTTGTCTCAATTAGTTTATGAATCTAATTGTATTTGTTAGTTGTTCAGCTTTTGTAGAACGATTCCTTTCGGGGTTTTTGTTCTTTATTTAGTGTTCATTCATTTTTAATTACATAATTACATAGTTACATAATTATAATTGTTATAATTCTGTGTTTGGTACAGCTCTCCTTCCTGTGTTTGTGAAGGCACGTGCCTGTTGTGTAATTCTTGTGTTCTTTTCCCTCGGGATTCCTCTTCGGAGTCTTCCCGGGGGAATGAATGTTAACTAATGTTTTTTGTTTTTATTTTTCACAGTTAACGATCTAGTTCATTTCTGTAATGTGACAACGGAGTGAGCTGTCTTGTTGAGGCCTGGGGAATCTGCTATTGCTGCCTCCCCTATAGATCTTCGTCAGGGGCGTGTCTCCTTCTCCTGGAAGTACTCCCGTGACGACTGACAGCTCTCCAGTTCATTTTAGAACACTCTGGAGGCTCGCCTCCTTGGGTGGATAACTTTCCTTCCGAGGGAAGTTTTCCTGTCCAGGCTTGTGTTTTTTTCCCTTTGGGGGGATCTCCTCTTGCCTTTTTTTAGTGCAACTATGCTCTTGGTGCTGAGCGGTCGCACCTGCAGTTACGCTCAAGGGGCTGGGCAACTGCAGAAGCCCCTCTTCGGAGGATTGCTCTTTTTAGGTCACTGGCTGACCCGTCTCTTCTACGAAGTGTTTCTCTCTCGTTCACGAGGGAGGACACTCATAGACTCCTCTTCGGAGGACTCTTATGCTGTTGTTGCTGTTGGCCGCCTTCGCCGTAAGGCTCACCGTCCGCTACGTCGTAAGGGCCTCCCGTCTCCCTATAAGGGTGCTAAGAGGCGCCTTTTTGATTCTTCTCCTCGTCGTATGCAGCCTGCAGCTCCTTCCTGCTTAGATCTCTCCGGGGATCGATCTCCAGCGCCTTCCAGACCTTCCGCCCCTGGTGTAGATGGACAGCAGTCTGACCTCGTCATCCGACGGGCAACGGTCCCTTCTGGGCAAAGGGTTGCCTCCCACGGTGTGGGTGCTTCCCTTGCGCGTCAGGGTTCCCCTGCGCGCCCTTCTGCAGTGTTAGCGCACAGGTGCTCTCCTGTTCGTCAGCGTTCTCCTGATCGCTAGCGCTCTCCTGTTTGCCAGCGCTCTCCTGATGTTCATCGCCCCTCTGCTCGCCAGCGCTCTCCTGAGGACTCCGAACATCCTGCTGTTCCTGTTGTGCGCCCTGCGCGCCATCGGTCTCCTGAGCACTCTAGATCTCCTGCCCGTCAGAGCACACCTGCGCTCCCAGTTCCTGATACGCGCCCGGTGCGCCCACTTTCGCCCACGTTCGCCCGCGCGACCTGGAACTTCGGTTCAGGTCTTGGAAAAGGACTCTTCTCTCCTCGCCCTCGCGATCTGGCTCGTCAGCCTGTTCCAGCGCAACAACGCTCGCGGTCCCCTACGCGTGCTTCTAAAGCTACTGTATGCACAGGATTCCACGTGTCGCCCTTCTGCTCGCCAGCGATCTCCAGCTCGCCAGCGACCACAGGCGCGTCAACGTTCGCCTGCTCGTCAGCGATCTCCTGAACAGCGGCGATCTCCTGACCGCCCGCGTGATCTTTCGCCTGCGCGCAAGCACCACCATGCGCCAACGCGCCATCGCTTGCCTACGCGCCGGCGTTCACCAACACATCATCGATCACCTGCTCGCTATCAATCTTCCACGTGTTAAAGGTTCCCTGGACACCATCAGTAGCGATCTAGTGCTCGCCTGCAGTGGACCATGATCTCCGGTAGCTGAGTCTTGCCGTAGATCTTCTTCCTGCTCGCCGGCGCTCACCTTTACTTCTGTCCTTCTGTGCGCCAGCTTTCTTCAAATTGCCAGCGCACATCTGTGCGCCTTTTCCTGCCACGCACCAATGGGAGCCAACGGTTTTTCCTGAACGTCCAGGATCGCCTGATTGACAGCTCGCATCAGCGCTCGCCGTCAACCGTCCCTAGTTTCTTACGCGTCAGCAATCTCCTACGCGCCCGCGCGATTCTTCGCCTGCGCGCTAGCGTTTTGTTAACGCACCACCGCTTGCCAACGCGCTGTCACTTGCCAACGCGCCATCGCTTGCCAACGCGCCTTCACTCGCCTATGGGCCATTGCTCGCCAAGACGCGCCACCGCCCGCCTACACGCCATCGGTCTCCTGACCGCCTGCGCTCGGCCGCGCGCCCACGTGCCTACGCGTCCACACGCCCACGTGCCCGCACGCCTACGCGCATGCACGCCCGCACACATGCACACCAATGTTCGCCCGCGCGCGAACCAACGGTGTTCCATCGCGTGAGCGCCAGCTCGATTCCTGCAGTAAGCCATCGCTTGCTTACGTGTCATCGCTCGCCTGTGAACTATCGGATTCCGACCGCCAGCTCTCGCCCTTCCAACCACGCCCGCCCTCCTTCTGCGCTCCCTCGCGCACTTTCGTCTGCGCTCCTGCGTGCCCGCGCACGGGCGATTCCACGTCGCGCGAGCGCTAGGGCGATTGCGACCGCGATTCCCGTCGGGGTTTCGCAACACGGCCAGCCTGGCGAGTCTTCTAGAGCGCGTATTTCCAGAACTTGGTCTTCACCCCGTAAACGCAGAGCATGGCTCGTGCTAGAGCAGGAAGAATCTTCAGGGAGGTCTGTGCAACATTCTTCTTTCCAGAACCTGGGTTAGTCCTTTCTCTTCGTCATTCCCTGGAAGGGTCTTGCCAGGGAGTTTTCCTTTCGAGATTTCTCCGTCGGGCAAGGGGTGACTGGTTTAGCCCTTCCTCTTCACCTCTCGTGGAAGGGGCTTACCAGGCCTTTCCCTCTTCGGTTGCGACCCAAGGTTTTGTACTAGGAAGCCCCAGGAAGATCATGGGTACTTTCCTCCTCTCGGGCTCAAGCACCTTTGCGTTCCGTCGCCAAGTTTCGAACTTGCAGGCAACCTCGATGTTGGAGCATCTAGACGCAGTGTCCGAGGGCTTCCTCTCGGGTGTCTCATCCGTGAATGTCGACAAGCTCAGACACTCTTCCATCCTTGGGAGGAGCTTGTTTTTAGCCCAAGGACAGAGAAATGGACAGTTGTTGTGCAGAGGAAGTCGAATTCCGTTTTCACTCCTCCAAGGCGCTTACTTCCAGACCCTGCAGGCCTCTGCCGCCTCTTCATTCAGCCTCGTCAGCCTAAGTTATCGGAACCGGCTACGGCAGCTAAGACAAGGTGTACAATAGCAGTCCCCTCCTGTCAGGGAGAGGTAGCACGGGAGGCTCTCCCGGGGGGGCATAATCCTAGAGGGAGCGGCAGCGTTCACAAATTCTAGGATTGGCAATCCCCATTGCAGGTCTCACGCTTGGGGGATGCCTAAGGTTACTCGTCCGGATAACAGCCTCCCGATGCCGATTCCTGCACGATCTCCGTGATCAGCCAAGGATATCGCGCCTCGCTCTTACCATCCCTCCTTCACTGTCAGCGAATCCAGTGTCACTGAGCCTCTATGCCATGGGGTCGGCAAGAGGTTTGCCCGTTGGGCAGAAGGATCCATGCCTTAGGAGAAGGTCCTCCATAGGGTCGTCGACGGCTTCCCCCCCGGCTTCTTCAGTCGATCCTTTCTTCTGGGAGAGCATCTGAGACGGGAGTTCTGTCGTCGACCTCTCAGCTCTGATCAAGTTTGTCGAACAAACTTCGTCCAGCGTGGAACAGCAGAGTCGATCAGACTGGTAACGAGGCTGCAGGACTCCTTAGGCCCTGGATCGGAAGGACGGGTACTTCCAGGTTCCATTCCATCCATCTTCCAGGAAGCTCTTGGAATTCAGCCTAGACTACAGGTGTTCCTGCTTGAGATGCGGTGTGGCGATCCCGCCGCGGCATCGCAGGTTTTTCCCCAGAGAACTCTCCCTGCTTTCCTCTTGGCCGCTCAGGAGCAGGCTTCCGCATCCTTCCGCATCCTTCGCTTTTTGGAGGTCTGGTCAACTCCGGTAGGCTCGGGTTCAACCTTCTTCAACACCGGGACAAGCTTCCGGGTCTTTACCAAGAGTGAGGGATCATGGTAATTTGCTAGGAGCCTTCTCTACTTCTGCCTCAACATCTGGAGTATCTAGCCTTGATATTGACTCCTTCTCCGAGCCTTCCCTTCAGTTGACTGTGGCAAGGCTGAGGAGAGTCGCAATACCTGTTCTCAGTAAAGGAGAGCTTTCAGCCCTATCTTGGAACGTTTCCTGGGCCTCTTTTCCTCATTGACCCGTCTCGTTCCGAACGGTCGCTTCAGGATAAGTTCCCTGTGAGGCGGCCCAAGTTCCGGTGGTATCCAAGCAACGATTAACCAGACTTTCTGGTCCCTATGGGACCAGCGGAACGTTTAGACCGGCAATGGGTGTTGACCTTTGGAACCTCTTGCATGGGAGTGGATATTCTCGTCCTTTCCCTACATTTGATGCTGTTCTCGGACTCGTCAAAGAAAAGGGGGGGGGGGGGCATGTTCCGGTTCAGGCCTATGGTCAGGACCTGAAGGGTACCTCCCCATCATTCAGGCAGGCTTAGGGGCCGTAGTCTGGCCCCTCTACAGATCCTACAGATCCTGCCGAGTCGCTCCATGCGCGACAACTTCATGGTACTGGCGTTTTCCGACCAGCAGGGAGGCGCATTTTCTTACTTTCGCATCTTGCAGTAGAGATACTGAGATGATCCGAGGTCCTCTCAATACCACTACCGGCTCGCTCATTCTGGGCAGAGGAATGTTCTCTCCGACTATCTGAGGGGAGCTTCACAGATAGAGAGTACCTGGGGGTCTTTGGCCTATAGTAACCAGCAAGTCCTGGCCTGGGGGACCTGATCACGACAGCCTGGAACTTCAAGCTTCCGCTGTTCTTCCCCCCAGTCTCAGACCCCAAGACTCTTTGGCAAGATGCTTTCCGGTGACGGTGGGACAACATCGACGCCTGCGTCTTCCCACCATTGTTGTCTGTTGAGAATGGGTCTCAACAAGACCAGGTTGTCTGTCAACCTTTCGATGGCACTGAGAGCTCCGCTGTGACTATACGCAGAACGGTTTCCGGACCCTCTGCTTCCCTTACGGAACTCCCGGGAGAGCTTCTTCCACGACACAGGCTACTCAAACAATCACACTACAACATCTTTCACGAGCCGTTGCATCGCTTCGGCTTCACACCTGGAGACACTACGCCGCCTCCTCAAGAAGAGACAACCCGCTACAATCGCGGAGCGGAGGTCGCGTCACCTGCGATAGTCATCCGCAGGGGTCTACCAGGCGAAGTGGAGAGTCTTCTGTGGTTGGTGTCGTGGGAGAGATACCTCTTCCCTTGAGGCCTCTTCTCCAGCAATAACGGAGTTATTGCTTTTCGGCGGGAGGAAACTCTTTTCCGCTCTCGGCAGTGAAGCCTATCGCTCAGCCTTTCCCTGACCTTCAGGCTGAAAGGAATACAGTGATACCTCTGGATACGAAAGTTTCTGCTTACGAAAAATTCAGGATACGAAAAGCGATACAAAGATTTTTATGCCCCAGTATACGAAAAAATTTTCAGGATACGAAAAGCTTACGAGATCCCAACTCGTCGCCGAGAGTACAGTACCTTTTTTTTCAGGGTATCAACCCTTAATTTAGGTGTACAGGTAACAATACACCTTCACTGATCCAAATGCTTTACATACAGTACCATAACTTTTATACAGTAGTAAAGAAAATGGACCGTTTTCTTAGGGCTTGGAGGGGATAACTAGGCTATAACTACATTATTGAATAATCTCATGGTGGTTTCTGGAATGGATTAGGCTGTTTTTAACGGTTGGGTTAATTATTGAATGATAGAAATGGCTGCATTGCATGTTTATTACTACAGTTTAGCGTGTTTATGAAAGAAAAAGGTGACTTTTTGTAAGGCTTGGAACGGATTAGGCTATTTACATGTAAGACGCGACTCAGGATACGAAAAAATCAGGATACGAAACCGTATCCTGAACGGATTACTTTCGTATCCTGAGGCATCACTGTAGACTTTTTCCTTCCCGCTGGACCTTTCTTCGCTCATGCGAAGCTGCGAACGTCTCTGCCCCCAGTCGGAGTGAGACCTCCTCCATGGAGCATGGTTCGGACTCTTTAGTCCCTTATGAGATCTTCTCAAGAACCATTATGTCAGGCCTCTGATCGTATTCCGTCTTGGGGGTCGGTGCTCCTGCTCACTCTGGCCTCGGCCAGTGTGTAAGCAATCTTCATGGTCTCGTACGACTCCGCCCTTTCAAGAGAATAGGGGAAGGCAACATTCAGGTTCGCTCCTGAGTTGTTTTCTAGACTCAGAATCTTGGAGTCCCGGACCTTCGGTTCGACTCCTTCAAGATTTTGAGTCTCCATTCTGTATCAGATGACCCAGACCTTCTCCTTCTTGCCAGTAAAGGAATCGAGGGGTTATCTTTGAGAACAGCTGCAGTTTGTCCTCACGTGCAAGCCGGTTTGGGAGCACAGGAAGGACACAGGGGAGAGTCACCAGTATACCTCTTTAGCTCGGACTCAAGGGCATTCATCTCGACCTGAATCCAGACCCTCCCCCGTCATGTCGCCCTACAGCACGACGTCGGATACATCGCAACGTCCCTCGCCTTCGAGTAGAACTACTCTGTGACGCAGGTGCTACAAGCTGGAGTCTGGAAGCGTCTAATGACCTTCGCAGCCCGCTTCCTGCAGGACGTGACCCACAGGAGTATCGATACGTTTCTATCGCTCTGTGGTGGCTACACAACAGCTGGTCTAACCTCAGGCTCCTTTTTGGACAGGTAGCAGAAGGTTGAGGGCATTGTTATCAGGTTTTAGTCTGCATGAATGAAAGAAGTATGTCTGGCCCTTACTTCTTTCTTCATCGTCCCCTCTACTGGGGAAGCAGCATCCTGGTCTCTGCATAGCTGACCTCAAACCTCTGCAGGTAAACCATGCTTCCTTGTGTTCTGAATATTGAGTCAATACTGTCACGTCCCCCATACCCTGACGAGGTGGTATTGGGAACGTCCTAACCCAGAGTTCCTTCTGGAACTCCAGGTCAACTGCCTAGGACGGGTCACACTTTCTTCCTTCACACACAATCTTATGTAGGCCACACGTTTCCTTGCGGAGCAAGGAACTTGTGAGGTGCAGGGACTCTTTTTCTCGAGTGCGACTCACTCGGATTCTGAGTCCCCGGGTAAGCCAAAGTCAGTATGGCTGGGGACTTTCCACCCTTCCTAAGGGGTTAGTCACCCAATGTAAATAGCGTGGTTTGTATTTCGGTTACGGAACAAATGACAAATTCGGAGATAATTTGTATTTTTCCTAACCATACAAACCTTAGCTATTTACTGTACACATATTTGCCCGCCAGCCCTGTCCCCCAAGTCAAGTGAAGTGAGACATTTCACCGGTGTGTGAGGGAGGGAGGGGTAGCAAGCTACCCCTCCCTCTACCCCTGCTAACTAGCGCGGGGTAGGAAACCCTCGTTAAAATCTAATGGCTCGTCATTTCAGCTACGCCGAAAGTAATACCCAATGTAAATAGCTAAGGTTTGTATGGTTAGGAAAAATACAAATTATCTCTGAATTTGTCATATTTCCTATATAAACTATAAAAACTTTAACAAAACAAGAAGAAGAGAAATTCGATAGAACAGTGTGCTTGAGTGTACCCTCAAGCAAGAGAACTCTAAACCAAGACAGTGGAAGACCACCGTACACAGGCTATGACACTACCCAAGACTAGAGAACAATGGTTTGATTTTGGAGTAACCTTCTCCTAGAAGAGCTGTTTACCATAGCTAAAGAGTCTCTTTAGCTGAACAATTACAGTGCAGTAGCTAACCCCTTGTGTGAAGAAGAATTGTTTGGTAATCTCAGTGTTGTCAGGTGTATGAGGACAGAGGAGAATCCGGAAGGAAGAGGCCAGACTATTTGGTGTATGCATAGGCAAAGGGAAAATGAACTGTAACCAGAGAGAAAGATCTAATGAAGTACTGTCTGGCCAGTCAAACGACCCCATAACTCTCTAGTGATAGTATCTCAACAGGTGGTTGGTGCCCTGGCCAACCTATTAATTCTCAAATACCAGCAGATAAAGGACAGCACATTTACATAATGTGCATTTTTCTTCCTGTCCATTCGACTTCATGTGTATTCAGCTTCATGTCTGTGTGGCTTCTTGGCTTTGGCCTCTTGTGTCGGCATAAGTGCGTTCAGCATTACGTCCACGCATGGCTCACAAAGGTGCAGAGGAAGCTCCCTCCACTTCCAGATTTACTCAATCAACCACACGCCAAGATTTACCACAAGCAGTAGCTTCGCGATGTTTTCATGGCTGGAGGTTATCCAGCAACTCCTCTCATTGAGAGGCTTTTTGCAAGCAATGGTGAAAAAGATGCCCGGATACCTCCAGAAGTCGTCTTCCGCCATCTATCTGTCGGTGTGGGCAATCCTTTGTGGTTGGTGTTGTCGAAGGTGTACCGCTTCTCTCGATGCCACTATCCACTGATAGAGGAGTTCTTTTATACCTTTGAGAGGAAAAACTCTGTTTGGTCTCAGCGGTGGAAGGTTACCTCTCAGTTTTAAGTGTCGCCTTTAGACTGAATGGAGTTAACATTTCCTCCTCGATGGAATTGTCTCTCCTTGTATAGTTTTGAGTGTACCAGCCCTCAGCTGGAAGTCAGACGACCTCCTTGGAATGTAATTTATGTACTACAATCCCAGAGAGGAGCACCATATGAACCGTTGCAACTTGACGCTCAAGACGGTCTTCCCTCTCGCAATGGCCTCTGCTAAGAGAGTCAGTAAGTTGCATGGTCTGTCCTACGTTGTTTCCCATTCAAGGTGATGGGGGCAGGTAACACTCAACATTGTCTTTCAGTTCGTTGCTAAGACTTAAAAAAATCTAGCTGTAGCAGATCTTAGATTTGTTCTATAATCGATGACCAGATTAAATGTGAGGGCTCTGAGGAGTTATCATAAACGAACTATGGGAGCTCCTCCACACATCAACAAACCCTTTGTGAGTATGGGTAGGGTGAAGAGGAGAGTCACTAGGATTACAATCTCATCCTGGATTTGTTTGGTCATCAATTTGATCTTGAATCCTAACTCTCCTCCTCAAGGTTGTAGACTCAGAGCTCACAATGTTAGGGGCATTAGCATGTCCCTAGCAAATAAAAAGAACTATGTGGTTCAGGTACTTCAAAGGTATGTGGAAGCGTCAGACGACCTTGACAGCCCATTATCTGCAAGACGTAGACCACAGGAACCTAGATATCTTCTCCATAGGTCCTGTGGTGGCTGCACAATATGGGGTTTAGAATACTTCAGCTCCCTTGCAGGACTAGTAGTCGGTTGAGGGCAAACGTTACCCGGGAGTTAGTCTGAGATGAATGATCATATGACTGGCCTTTTCCTTCTTCATCTTCCTTTCTCTTGGGGTGCAGCACCTACGAAACTGCTAGCCGACCTCCACCGTCTGCAGGTAAAAATTATATCCCTTGTGTAACCTGATACAGTTTATGAAATATATTTGTTATGTCCCAATTCTCACTGTGAAGGTGAGTCGGGCAATATCTAAGTTAAGACACTGGAGTCTATTACTCCAAGAATCCTTACCTGGTTAAGTCACAATGCTTAGTTCTTACACACCACACGAAAATTGTTCATGCCATTATTTCTCGCACACATTCGAGAGTAATCGAGGTGCTAGGGTGCCTCCATTAAGCTTGTGTGAAGCACAGTCATACTCTGGGTCATGTTACCAGCCAGTTGGTTAGGACTTCCACCCTCCTAAGGGTGGATCTCCATAGTAAAGAGCAAATGGGTTTGCATTAGGTGTTGGAACAAATGACAAATTCAGAATTAATTTGTATTTTTAAATATTTAACTTAGCCGGTGAATATATATAGCTGCAACTCTGTTGCTCGACAGACAAAAAAAAACAGTAAAACTCGCCAGCGATCGCTATACAGGTTGCGGGTGTGCCCACCAGCGCCAACTGTCGGCCAGATACCATACTCGATGTAAACAAAGACTCAATTTCTTCTCTGTCGACGTGTCGACAAGACGTACTTTACTCGCTGTTGAAACCTGGAGTTTTTCCCATCATATTTGGTGAAGTACTTTATTTTGGTTATGAGCTTTCGCAGTACAGGGTTTTTCTTCAAATAAATCCTTGAACTCTTTTTTGTATCGGATTCATTGTTGATGACTTAGATCGTTTTTTGGAATTTTCCCTTGACCAATTCAAAATGGCTGACCTTTCACAAGTTCCCAAGTTTAGAAAATGCAATGCTAGGGACTGTCATAGGCGTCTTCCAAAGGCTTCTCTCGACCCTCACACTGTTTGTTCCAATTGTCGGGGTAAAACCTGTCAATTGGAAGATCGGTGTGAGGAATGCGTGGGCCTTTCGGAATTCGATTTTATCGAATTTGAGAAGTATACACGCAGACTAGAGAGAGATAGGGTAAGGAGAAGTTCTTCTAGGTCGGTAGATTTTTCCTCTCCTCATGCCCCTCAACCTAATCCTTCCCCTGTAGTGGTTGTTCCTAACCCCCCTCCTAGCACTCAGGAACCATCGATGGCTGACATGATGCGTGCTATCCATGCCTTGGGGGAGAGAGTTGAGTCCCTTGCAAGTGACCGCAATCAACTCATGGCGGATGTTAAGGAACTAAAGTGCCAAAGTGCCGCGGGAAGTGATAAAGTGCCAAGTGTTTCTCAAAGTGTTGTGAACAGTGTTGCGCTTGAGGGTTCGTCTGTTCGTGCCTGTCGTCCTCCTAGTCCGGGACCTCTTGCAAGCTCCCAAGCCCAGGGGAGAAGCAATGTCGTACGACGCATGGGTTCGAGAGGCTTTGATCAGCGAACAGACGTTCCCTCTATGGTATCAGGCGTATCTCCCCAAGATCGCCCCTACCAACGTAAGACGAGAGAGCCCGTTTTTACCTCGTCGTCCGAAGGTGTTTCTCGTAAGAAACTTTGGACCAAGGTCTCACGACCTTTGAAGCGTAAGTCGGTCCCTTCAGGACAAGTCCAACGTCCCGGTTGTAGCCACTGGGTCAGTTCGGACTCGTTGCCGTCATCTGATGACTGCTCACCGCCTAAGAGAGGCAAAGCGGTACCGCCTCAGTCGCTCACCCCGTCTGTTGCCGCACCTGCTGCCGTAGACCCTAAATGGGTATTGCTACAGGACATGCAGTCCAAGCTTGCGTCCTTGATGGAGGACTTCAATGCGGAGAAGGTTGCTGCTGAACCTTCTGGCCAACAACCATCCAAGCGGTCTGTTGTGCGTCCTGTTGACGCTGAGGTTACTTTCTCGCGTCTACCAGTCGAGGTTGTACCCCCACCGATGCGACCCAGTGTGGTTTGCCAGCCGCACGTTGACGTTAGGCGACGCACGGAGGTGGTTGTTGACGTTCAGGACGTTCAACAACCATCAGAGGTGACTTGTTTTGACGCGGTGCGTCAACCTCCGCAACCCGGTATGGTGTTGACTGCACAACCCAGACGGTCTAAACAGTCTCGGGTGGACGCTGTGCGTCCTCGCGCACCCATGGTTGTTGACAGTTCACAGACTGTGCAGCAGTTCCATGACGTTGCGTCCTGGATCCGTCACGCATGCACCAGTGCGACCGGACTCAGCGAGCCAGACGTTGCCCACTCCGTTGCCGTTTCCTCATCAGTTTTCGGATGAGGAACTATCAGATGAGGACGTTGCTGAACCGCAAGAGGATCAACCTTCAGAGCTTGACGAACCTAAAGCAACTCAACCATCATTGGACTTTAGAAAAGTCATGGCTGTATTTAAGGAGTTGTTCCCTGACCACTTTGTTTCTGTGGCTCCGCGTTCGCCGCCGTCAGAGTTTGTGTTAGGCGTGCCTGCTACCACACCTGCCTTTACTAGACTCGTTCTCTCTCGTTCATCCAAGAGAGCTTTGCGGCTGTTGGGAGACTGGTTAGAGACTAAGAAGAGTTTAGGAAAGACAGCATTTGCCTTTCCCCCATCTAAACTCTCGTCTAGATCGAGCGTCTGGTATGCCACGGGAGAAGTTCTCGGCTTGGGAGTTCCTGCCTCTGCCCAGGGCGACTTCTCAAGTCTTGTAGACTCTCCCCGCCGCCTTGCCATGAGACGCTCGAAGATTTGTTGGTCACCATCGGACCTGGACCACCTTCTTAAAGGGATTTTTAGGGCTTTCGAAGTCTTTAACTTCCTAGACTGGTGCCTAGGAGCCCTGAGCAGGAAGATCTCTTCTGCAGATAAGGACGTTTCCTTGCTCATTATGTCCTGCATGGACAAGGCCGTCCGTGATGGGTCCAACGAACTAGCCGCCTCATTCACGTCTGGAGTCCTGAAGAAGCGAGAGTCTCTATGTTCTTTCCTGTCTGCTGGAGTGACGCCATGCCAAAGATCCGAGCTACTCTTTGCTCCCCTTTCCAAGTGCCTGTTTCCTGAAGTCTTGGTAAAGGAAATTGCCCTATCTTTAGTTCAGAAGGACACCCACGATCTAGTTGCGTCCTCGGCTCGCAAAGCTCCCCCTTTGCCTACATTGTCTGCTAGACCGAGGTTAGACACTCCAGCGTCTCGCTTTAACCGCCCTTTCGTGGCAGAGCCTCCAGCAGAGGAGGTGCTCGTGCTGAAGGGAAGCGAGGGAAGAGGAAAGGATCCAAGTCCTCTAAGGGCAGAGTCTGACTGCCCGCAACTTCAGACAGCAGTAGGAGCCAGACTCATGAACTTCTGGCAAGCCTGGGAAAGGAGAGGCGCAGATCAACAATCTGTGAAGTTACTCAGAGAGGGGTACAAGATCCCTTTTGTACGCAAACCCCCTCTAGTGACGTCCCCCATCGATCTCTCTCCCAGGTACAGAGAGGTAGAAAAGAGACAAGTCCTGAAACTGGAAGTGTCTCTTTTGCTAGAGAAGGGAGCGGTGGTCAAAGTCTCGGACCTTCAATCACCGGGGTTTTACAACCGTCTCTTCCTAGTATCAAAGAAGACAGGAGGGTGGAGACCGGTGCTAGACGTCAGTGCTCTGAATGTCTTTGTCACAAAGACGAAGTTTTCCATGGAGACCACAAAGTCAGTCTTAGCAGCGGTCAGAAAGGAAGACTGGATGGTCTCGCTAGACCTAAGGGACGCCTACTTCCACATCCCCATTCACTCAGACTCCCAACCTTTTCTGAGATTCGTCTTTGAAGATGTGGTCTACCAGTTTCGGGCCCTGTGCTTTGGCCTAAGCACAGCTCCTCTCGTATTTACGAGGCTGATGAGGAATGTGGCCAAATTCCTCCACTTATCGGACATCCGAGCCTCCCTGTATTTGGACGACTGGCTTCTCAGAGCCTCTTCCAGTCGTCGCTGTCTGAAGGATCTCAAGTGGACTCTAGATCTGACCAAGGAATTGGGACTCCTAGTCAATTTGGAAAAGTCGCAGCTGGTCCCATCCCAACTATTCTGTATTTAGGGATGGAGATTCACAGTCAAGCTTTTCGGGCTTTTCCGTCGTCCCCCAGAATAGATCAAGCCCTGTTTTCCATCCAGAAGATGCTGAAGAAAGAACGCTGCTCAGTCAGGCTGTGGATGAGTCTGGTAGGGACGCTGTCATCCCTGGAGCAATTTGTATCACTAGGAAGACTACACCTCCGTCCTCTTCAATTCCATCTGGCTTTCCACTGGAAAAAGGACAAGACGCTAGAGGCGGTCTCGATCCCGATTTCCGGAAAGATGAAGTCTTGTCTGACTTGGTGGAAGGACAATATCAACCTAAGAGAGGGTCTTCCCCTGGCTGTTCAGTTACCCAACCACGTTCTCTTCTCGGACGCATCGGACTTGGGCTGGGGCGCGACGCTGGACGGTCGGGAATGCTCAGGTCTGTGGAACACGAGTCAGAGGAGCATGCATATCAACTGCAAGGAGCTGTTGGCAGTTCATCTGGCCTTGAAAAGCTTCGAGTATCTCCTTCGAGGCAAAGTGGTGGAAGTAAACTCGGACAACACCACGGCCTTGGCGTACATCTCCAAACAAGGAGGTACCCACTCACTGACGTTGTACGAGATCGCAAGGGACCTGCTCATCTGGTCAAAAGATCGAGACATCTCCCTAGTAACGAGGTT
Organism: Palaemon carinicauda; assembly: GCF_036898095.1. Taxonomy (NCBI): domain Eukaryota; kingdom Metazoa; phylum Arthropoda; class Malacostraca; order Decapoda; family Palaemonidae; genus Palaemon; species Palaemon carinicauda. Next base: position 87,155,239 of record NC_090746.1, read on the forward strand.
CATCCAGGGCGACTTGAACGTCATAGCAGATTGTCTCAGTCGGAAAGGGCAAGTAATTCCAACAGAATGGACCCTCCACAAGGATGTGTGCAAGAGACTTTGGGCCACTTGGGGTCAACCAACCATAGATCTCTTTGCAACCTCGCTGACCAAGAGGCTTCCAATCTATTGCTCTCCAGTCCCGGACCCAGCAGCAATACATATAGATGCCTTCCTCCTAGATTGGTCACACCTGGATCTCTACGCATTCCCACCGTTCAAGATTGTCAACAAGGTACTGCAGAAGTTCGCCTCTCACGAAGGGACAAGGTTGACGTTAGTTGCTCCCCTCTGGCCCGCGAGAGAATGGTTCACCGAGGTACTTCGATGGTTAGTAGACGTTCCCAGAAGTCTGCCTCTAAGAGTAGACCTTCTACGTCAGCCGCACGTAAAGAAGGTACACCAAAGCCTTCACGCTCTTCGTCTGACTGCCTTCAGACTATCGAAAGACTCTCGAGAGCTAGAGGCTTTTCGAAGGAGGCAGCCAGTGCGATTGCTAGAGCAAGGAGAGCGTCTACCATTAGAGTCTACCAATCGAAGTGGGAAGTCTTCCAAGACTGGTGCAAGTCAGTTTCTGTATCCTCGACCAGTACCTCTGTAGCCCAAATAGCTGATTTTCTCTTATACTGTACCTGAGAAAAGGACGATCCCTTTCAGCTCCCACTATCAAGGGCTACAGAAGCATGTTGGCATCGGTCTTCCGGCATAGAGGCTTAGATCTTTCCAACAATAAAGATCTGCAAGACCTCCTTAAGTCTTTTGAGACCACTAAGGAGCGTCGTTTGGCTACACCTGGGTGGAATTTAGACGTGGTACTAAGATTCCTCATGTCAGACAGGTTTGAGCCTTTACAGTCAGCCTCCCTGAAAGATCTCACTCTTAAGACTCTTTTCCTGGTATGCTTAGCCTCGGCTAAAAGAGTCAGTGAGATTCATGCCTTCAGCAAGAACATCGGATTTTCGTCGGAAAAAGCTACTTGTTCGCTGCAACTTGGTTTTCTAGCCAAAAATGAGCTACCTTCTCGGCCTTGGCCTAAATCTTTCGATATTCCCAGCTTATCGGAGATCGTAGGCAATGAACTAGAAAGAGTCTTATGCCCTGTTAGAGCTCTTAAGTTCTATTTAAAGCGTACTAAACCTTTACGAGGCCAATCTGAAGCTTTATGGTGTTCAGTTAAGAAACCATCCTTGCCTATGTCAAAGAACGCTTTGTCATACTTTATCAGATTGTTAATACGAGAAGCTCATTCACATCTGAGTGAGGAAGACCGAGCTTTGCTTAAGGTTAAGACGCACGAGGTTAGAGCTGTAGCAACTTCCGTGGCCTTTAAGCAAAATAGATCTCTGCAAAGTATAATGGACGCAACCTATTGGAGAAGCAAGTCAGTGTTCGCGTCATTTTACTTGAAAGATGTCCAGTCTCTTTACGAGAACTGCTACACACTGGGACCATTCGAAGCAGCGAGTGCAGTAGTGGGTGAGGGCTCAACCACTACAATTCCCTAATTCCATATCCTTTTAATCTGTCTCTTGAAATGTTTTTAATGTTGTTTTTTATGGGTTGTCCGGAAGGCTAAGAAGCCTTTCGCATCCTGGTTGATTTGGCGGGTGGTCAAAGTCATTTCTTGAGAGCGCCCAGATTAGGGGTTTGATGAGGTCCTGTTGTATGGGTTGCAGCCCTTGATACTTCAGCTCCTAGGGGTCTGTCAGCATCCTAAGAGGATCGCGAGGCTCCGTAAGGAAGACGTACTTACAAGGCAGAGTAATCGTCTAAGTCGACTTCCTTACCAGGTACCTATTTATTTTGTTTTCGTTATATTGATAACTTCCAAAATGAAATAAAAACTCTTAGCTTAAACGATGTAAACATATTTAACTGGTCTCTACCCACCACCCTGGGTGTGAATCAGCTATATATATTCACCGGCTTAAAAATGATATTTTAATTATAAAATAAATTTTTGAATATACTTACCCGGTGAATATATAAATTAAATGACCCTCCCTTCCTCCCCAATAGAGACGCAGTGGGATGAGAAGAAATTGAGTCTTTGTTTACATCGAGTATGGTATCTGGCCGACAGTTGGCGCTGGTGGGCACACCCGCAACCTGTATAGCGATCGCTGGCGAGTTTTACTGTTTTTTTTTGTCTGTCGAGCAACAGAGTTGCAGCTATATATATTCACCGGGTAAGTATATTCAAAAATTTATTTTATAATTAAAATATAATTTTTCAATATTAAACTTACCCGATAATCATGTAGCTGTCAACTCCGTTGCCCGACAGAATTCTATGGAGGGATACGCCAGCTATCACAATACTAGAAGGGGGTGTAATTACCAGCGCCACCTGTGGCCAGGTACTCAAGTACTTCTTGTTGACACCTCCTCAATTATTCCTCTGTCGTGCTTCCGGCAAGACGTTCTGGGATACGCTTATGTTCTTGGAGTATTTTCACGACTTTGGTGAAGTATTTCTCTTTGATTTCGGCTGTCGCTTTACTGGAAACTTCTATATTAGCTTAGTTAGCTTTTGGAATTAATTTGATTAATTATGGTGACGAAGAGAGTATGAACTCTCGTTCACCTTTCAATGGCCGACCCTTCCCTTAGACGGAAGTGTTGGTGTCTAAGAGAGTATAGACTCTCTTTCTTAATTTTGCTTAACAAAAGTTATAGATTTATTTTATATCTCTCCGCCTCTTATAGGCCTCTTCGATTAACTTCCTTTTTTTATAAACTTATTAAAATTAATTTTTATATTTGTTTATATTCGACCTTCCTAATAGTAGGCGGTCTTTTCTTGGTACCGAAGTTAATTAACATTGAGCCCGTCATTTCGGTTTTACCTGTTAACATATTATGCTATTTCCGCCACAGAGTTTGAAAGAATTTCTTTGATAGTCTCGTACTGTTTTCAAAGTTGAACTAACGTTTTGTTTTGTCTCTGCAGTTGTTGACGTTCAGAACGTTCAACTTGCACTCTATCGTTACGATAGAGAAAGAATGTTCACGGTTTCACGTTGCAGTAAGAGTAACCGTGTCTAGCGTTTTGTTCATTCTTTCTTAACTTAATGGTTTTGATCCTAATAAAGGAACTTTTCATTTTGGGAAATATTTCAGTTTTTTCCTTTAACAATAATATGTTTTAACGATATATATGATTGGGCTCTTCTCTCAGGTTCTAAGTCAAGAGAGAGAGAGAGAGAGAGAGAGAGATAGAGACGGAGGGAGAAAGGGGAGGATAAACGTTTCATTCAAGCCTGCCAGGCGTACGAGTAACGTCGTTATCGTTTTTGCTCTTCTCCCTAGTCTCTTTAGGGGAAGAAACTAAACGTTTCTAGAGTGATCTAGTGTTTAGTCTCTTTCCAGCCACTGAATTATCTTTCATTAGATTTTTCTGTTACATTGTAATTCTGTTTTCGCAATTACTAACTTTTGAGAAAGGATAGAATTGCGTGTTTCAGGTACAAACCACTTAAAGTTTCGAGTTCAGTGAAATAAGTGCAAACAGAAATCAAAGTGATAAGTGATTAGCGCAAAGTATGTCAGTGTTGTGCGTGAGGGTACTTCTGTGCGCGCCAGTCGTCCTCCCAGTCCGGGACCTCTTGCAAGCTCCCAAGCCCAGGGGAGAAGCAATGTCGAAGGGCATAAGGGTTCAGCAGGCCTTGATCGGCGCACAGAAGTATCCTCGGTGGTTGTGGGCGTGTCTTACCGAGACCGTCACTCCCACCCGCAGACGATTGAGCCCTTATTTTGCTCGTCTGCAGAAGAGATTTAGGGGAGAAAATAAGGCAGAGTAACGCTGGTCTCAGGTCTCAAGACCTCTTAAACGTAAAGTCCAGACCTATGCCAGACGTACGAAGTTAAAGTTCAACAACCCGGATGCAGTCATTGGGTTAGCTCTGACTCTCCTCAGTCATCAGTTGAATGCACTCCGCCTAAGAGGAGTAAGGTTCTGCCGCAACAGATCTCTGCTGTTAAGGCTTTACCTCAGCAGACCTTAGTGTCTGCCGACCCCAAGTTGACTCTACTGCAGTCCATGCAGTCACAACTTTCGGTCTTGATGCGTGAGTGTCGGGCTGAGAGTGTTGCGCCTCCGCCTCCGCCTACACTCCCTCCGCCTACGCTCGCTCCGCCTGATCGCAGTACCACCTGCCAGGCGTACGATGTTGTGGACTCTACTACAGTCCATGCAAGCACAGCTTTCGGACTTGATGCGTGAGTGTCGGGCTGAGAGTGTTGCGCCTCCGCCTCCGCCTACACTCCCTCCGCCTACGCTCGCTCCGCCTGATCGCAGTACCACCTGCCAGGCGTACGATGTTGAGCCACGTGCTGAGTTTGCTGTTCCCAGTGGTGTTCAGCCTCCGCCTTCCTTAAGGCAACCTTTACAATGGGATCAGGAGGATTTTACCTCTCTTCCTCCGCCTCCACTTGCTGCTCCACCAGTGATGCACACTCGGTTGAGGTACAACAACCTCTCCCGTCCATGAGTCAGTCTCCTCAGCTCTCGCTGCAGCGAGCTCAACCCTCCACAAGGCAAGCACCACAACACCTTAGCCTTGCGCCTCAGGAGCCTCAGCTTGCGAGACATTTACCTTGTTCTGCGCAGCCTCTTCCTCATCGCGCTCCGCTCACACCACAGGAACTGGAACTTGCTACTCCGCTTCCGCCAACCGCTCAGCAAGCGCAACCCTTGGGTTCAACCACTAATGCTAGGAGTCAGCCTCCTCCACCCATGCGCCTTCCTTCTGCTTGTCTTTTATTCAGCCTTTGCAGACTGAGCCTCAGGTGTTCCCTCAACAGAGTCTTGAAGAGGAAACCACAACTATTGTTGTTCCAGCTCGTTCTGACTCTGCTGTTCAGCATACCTTACCTCCATTTTCAAACCATATGATAATGGAGGTTATTTGTATTACTTATAAAAATATATTTGTATTCCTTGCAATATATTTTTAACAAGATCACAAAATATGGCAAAAATATGAATCATGAGTTATGAATGTAAGGTAAATATTATGTTGATATTAAACCCCATGCAAGCATGCATTAAGCACTCTAGCACTGGTCATGGAATTTCTGAGAAATGTTAAACGCCATGCACACGCTCTGCTTTCCTTACAGCAGGCTCTGCTTACAGCAGGCTCTGCTTACTACATGCTCTGCATACAGCATGCTCTGCATGCAGCATGCTCTGCATACAACATGCTCTGCATACAGCATGCTCTGCATTCAGCATGCTCTGCATACAACATGCTCTGCATACAGCATGCTCTGCATTCAGCATGCTCTGCATACAACATGCTCTACATACAGCATACTCTGCATACATCATGCTCTGCATACCTTACCGCATGCTTCTCAGTCACACATCTTTGGTTGTTGCCAACTCACTAGACTGTCAAGCAGTTTCATAACGTTGCCTTCTAGTCTGCTGCTTTTGCACCAGTGAACCCTCACTGAGAGAACTTAGCTTTTCTAGGATATGGTCCCTGTAGATGAGAAAGTTCTTTTCTCCCTCCTTCTGATATTCCCTTGAGGACTCTGTCATTTGGAGGGAGCCTTTAGCTGCATAACCTCTTATGGACTTTTATTTAAGCATAACATGCTTCCAGGGAAGGTAATGGTTCCACTTCAGTCGCTAATCCCGTCTGTTACCACACCTGCTCCCATAGACCTTGAGCTGTGTTGCATGACATGCAGTCCAAGCTTAGTCCTTGTTAGAGGATTTTTTGTTTACGGAGTCAATGTGTCACGGGGAAGACGTTCAACAACCAACAGAAGTGACTTGTTGTGACGCAGTGCGGCAACCTCAGCAACCCGATAAGGAGTTGTCTGTACGACCCAGACAGTCTAGACAGATTCGGGTTGTCACTGTACTTCCTCGCTTGCCCATGATTGACAGTTCACAGACTGTGCAGCAGTATCATGATCTTGTGTCCGGCTCCGTCAGACGACTGGCTTTTAAGAGCTCCCACAAGTCGTCGCTGTCTGGAGAGTTTCAAATGGACTATGGATCTGACCAAGGAACTGGGCCTCCTGGTCAATTTTGAGGAGTCTCAGCTCGTTCCATCCCAGACCATTGTCTCCTTGGGTATGGATCTTCAGAGTCGAGCTTTTCGGACTTTTCCGTCGGCCCCAAGGATCTTCCAAGCCCTAGAATGCATCCAGAGCATGCTGAGAAGGAACCGATGCTCAGTCAGGTAGTGGATGAGTCTAACAGGGACACTTTCATCGCTGGCCCTGTTCATCGTGTTAGGGAGACTCCACCTCTCCCCCCTTCAGTATCATCTAGCTGCTCACTGGATAAAGGACATGACGCTAGAGACGGTCTCAGTTCCTGTTTCCGAAGAGAGGAGGTCTTCTCTCGCGTGGTGTAAGAACAGCTTTCTTCTCAAGGAAGTCTACCTTTGGCTGTTCAGAAACACGACCGCCGTCTCCTCTCGGACGCATCAGACACGGGCTGGGGTGCGACTTTGGACGGACTAGAATGCTCGGGAACATGGAATCAGGAGCAAAGGACACTTCACATCATTTGCAAGAAGTTGTTGGCGGTTATTCTGGCCTTGATAAACTTCAAGTCCCTCCAGCTTAACAAAGTGGTGGAGGTGGACTCTGACAACACCACAGCCCTGGCTTACATCTTCAAGCAGGGAGGGACTCTTTCGTGGAAGTTGTTCTAGATCGCAAGGGACCTACTCATCTGGTCTTAAGATCGAAAGCTAACTGGTAACGAGGTTCATTCAGGGCGGTATGAATGTCATGGCAGATCACCTCAGACGGAAGGGTCAGGTCATCCCCACAGAGTGGACCCTTCTCAAGAATGTTTGCAACAGACTTTGGGCCCTGTGGGGTCAGCCAACCATAGATCTGTTCACTACCTCGATAACCTAGAGACTCCTGTTGTATTGTTCTCCGATTCCAGACCCAGCAGCAGTTCACGTGGATGCTTTTCTGCTGGATTGGTTCCATCTCGACCTGTATGCATTCCCGCCGTTCAAGATTGTCAACAGGGTACTTCAGAAGTTCTCCTCTCACAAAGGGACACGGCTGACGTTGGTTGGCTCCGCTCTGGTCCGCGAGAGAATGGTTCTTAGAGGTACTGCAATGGCTGGTCGACATTCCCAGGACTCTTCCTCTAGGAGTGAACCTTCTAAGTCTACCTCACGTAAGAAGGTACACCCAATCCTCCACGCTCTTCGTCTGACTGCCTTCAGACTTTCGAAAGACTCTCAAGAGCTAGGGGCTTTTCGAAGGAGGCAGCCAGAGCGATTGCCAAAGCAAGGAGAACATCCACTCTCAGAATCTATCAGTCTCAAGGGGAAGTCTTCCGTAGCTGGTACAAGACCAATGCAGTTTCCTCAACCAGTACCACTGTAACCCAGATTGCTGACTTCCTGTTATATCCAAGGAAAGTAAGATCCCTTTCAGCTCCTACGATCAAGGGTTACAGAAGTATGTTGGCAGCGGTTTTCCGCCACAGAGGCTTGGATCTTTCCACCAACAAAGATCTACAGGACCTCCCTAGGTCTTTTGAGACCTCAAAGGAACGTCGGTTGTCCACTCCAGGCTGGAATCTAGACGTGGTCCTAAGGTTCCTTATGTCATCAAGATTTGAACCTCTCCAATCAGCCTCTTTTTAGGACCTCACATTAAAAACTCTTTTCCTCGTGTGCTTGACAACAGCTAAAAGAGTAAGTGAGATCCACGCCTTCAGCAGGATCATTGTTTTCACATCTGAAACGGCTACATGTTCCTTGCAGCTCGGTTTTTGCTAAACGAGCTTCCTTCACGTCCTTGGCCTAAGTCGTTCGAGATCCCAAGCCTGTCCAACTTGGTGGGGAATGATCTGAAGAGAGTACTTTGCCCAGTTAGAGCTCTTAGGTACTATCTAAAAAGGTCTTAACCTTTACAAGGACAATCAGAAGCCTTATAGTGTGCTATCAAGAAACCTTCTTTTCCAAGTTCTAAGAACTCAGTTGCTTACTATTCAGGCTTCTGATTAGAGAAAAACATTCTCATCTGAAGGAAGAAGACCTTGCTTTGCTGAAGGTAAGGACACATGAAGTGGGAGCTGTGACTACTTCAGTGGCCTTCAAACAGAACCATTCTCTGCAGAGTGTTATGGATGCAACCTATTGGAGAAGCAAGTCAGTGTTCGCATCATTCTATCTCAAAGATGTCCAGTCTCTTTACGAGTACTGCTACACCCTGGGGACCATTCGTAGCAACGAATGCAGTAGTAGGCGAGGGCTCAGCCACTACATTCCCATAATCCCATAACCTTTTAACCTTTCTCTTGAATACTTTTTATGGGTTGTACGGTCGGCTAAGAAGCCTTCCACATCCTTGTTGATTTGGCGGGTGGTCAATTCTTTCTTGAGAAGCGCCGAGGTTAAAGGTTGTGATGAGGTCCTTTAGTATGGGTTGCAGCCCTGTATACTTTAGCACCTTTGAGTTGATTCAGCCTCCCAAGAGGAACGCTGCGCTCAGTAAGGAAGACGATCTTATTAAAGGCAGAGTAACGGTTCAAGTCGACTTCCTTACCAGGTACTTATTATTTCATTGTTATTGTGGATAACTGATTATATGAAATACGGGATACTTAGCTATCCTTTAGTCTTGTACACTGGTTTTTTCACCCACCCCCTGGGTGT
>NC_090746.1:87174434-87211934 GCF_036898095.1 Palaemon carinicauda
CTTCCGTCAATGTACACTATTAGATTTTTTTTTTTTAAATTTCTATGTCTACTTTTGTTTTTCCGATGTATAATATGCAAAATTTGTTCATTCTAATCTTTTTAATAGCTATAAATTTTCTTTTGAACTAGTAGAAGGGTCTCTTACTTGCAATTCGTAGGTTGGGTGTTCGAGCCTTGCTCATAGTCATTGAGAACTAAGGGGGGGGGGGGTGTGAGAGGGGGGGGATGAGAGGGGGGGGTGAATGTTGACGGGCTTGCTTGGTCTACTTGTTGTACTATCAGCCATTCCCTCATTTTCCTGTCCAATTTTGACATTGTTAATACATATGGATAGTTGCTGTCGTGGGCTTCGTGAGATAAGCTAATTGATCTCCCTCTGCCGTTCACGGTTGACCTTTGAACCTATAAACACCCCATTGCTTTTGAATTTGATATAACCTTGGATCTCTTTCCTATAAGACTTCCCATCTTGATTGACTTATGATTATTCCGTCTCGTTAGTTACTAGCGTTGACAGTCTCCAGGAGAGTAATTGGTCCCAAAACGTTGGGGGAACAATGGGGTGGGTGGCCAGCGAAATGACCTTATTCAGATGATCTTGGGGGTCGCTGTGTAGACCTAATCAACCGGAAAAAGATTTGAAATTTGAGCTCTTTGGGGGCATCGTAAGGCTTATTGGGGGTCGTAAATTAAAAATCACTTTATAATATAGCAATATGATCTTGCAAACTTAAATAAATTTTGTTCACTAGTTCAAAGGAAACTTCAGGATATATACTATTTTTGCGGAAGGACAATTCAATTTTCCTAGCTCTGTCTTGGTAAGAATGTTATTTTTAACCATAATATTTATTATTTTTTTGGAGAGAAAGAGTAAATCTTCGAGCAATATTGCCCACCTTTCCACCCTGCGACCTTAAGCCTTCGGAGTGGAATGTGACCCTCGTTCTCACGGGGGACACGCCCCCTCCTACTAGGCCTCGTAGTGAGTTACACCCCTGACAGTCTGTTGCATGGTTTCAGGTTTTAAGGTTTTTAACAATAAATGTAGAATCTCGATTGCATTTCCTTTTGATCATACTATCACTCGAGGAATCGTTGTGCGTTTTGGCATTAATTGGGGAAATTAGAGATATTACTGTATATTTCTGTCTAGAATACTAGGGTTGCTTCTTTTCCAACTGATACCATGCTTACAATAAAGAACTTTTGGACAGTTATGGCGAGACAGCATAGTAGGGAAAATGCAAGAGAAATGGTGGTTGCATAGCCAAGTGTAACCATAGCACCAAACTGCTCCCGTATGGTTAATAATCTTGACCATACCTTGGCTTCACCCACTTTTAAATCGCCTATACCTTCGCTTCCGATTCGATTCTTCTATCATACTATCTAACCGCTTCTCTTAACTTTTACTCTATCAAACACCTCGGCAATTAATAGCATTCTCGTATCTAGTTCCGTCCCTTAGGGGAGAGATTCCATAAATCAAATGAATCCAGTCATTTGAGAAACAGAATCTCGCTTACATTCATATAGCGGTTTTTCAATCATATCTAAAATTGTTTTGCATTTCTGCCTTCATCCCTTGAGCTTATGGCACAAATACACGACCTTTAATGCACCCTGCCTCAACAAATATGACTTTTTAATGACACTTGCAGACAAAATTGTAGGCATAGTCTTTGGAGGTTGTGTTAAGTTCATGAGTGCCGCGTACTAATCTAAAAAAAAAGAAAAATATTAACTATAAATAACTAACCTAATGGTCATCAGGATTTGTTTTTGAATGACTGACTTGTAGGGTCTTAGTTACAAAAATTTCGCTCATCAGTCGTTGTTATAAGAAAATTAGCCTTATATATGCATCTTATGAACATATTTTACTTTGGGTTTTTATGTATTCAGTGGAGTAGGAATAAAAATTCCTTGTGGAATCTTCTAATTATAATGATAAAATAAAAGTATTGATATGCTTTATATTAAGGTCTATATATTGGGTTATCTTTAAAATGTAAAAAGGTTATGAGTGGTGTAGGCTTTTGAACATATTCCAAAAATTATTTAAATATGTCTCCAAGATCTGATCAACAATCATGGATAATTATTAAATACATGGAATAAATAAGCACAAGTAAAAGTAAAAATTTTAGATACATTTGAAACATTCTTTATATTTCTAAAGATATTTTGAATAATGACAATTTTTACATGACGATCATTTTGCTCGTGCATCGTATCATTCCTACCAGAAGTATTATGCATTGAGGCTGCTTTGGTTACAAGTTCTGATAGCAAAATATTCTTATAAATTAACTAGTATTTCTGTTGTTTCAGAAGAGAAAATAATCTCCGTGATGATAACTATTTCACAAGGTTAAACGAAATAAAAGAAAAATGACAAGTATTTGATTAGTTACATAACCATTTTAATCAGCCTTGACTGTGATGTCATTGTTTGATCTATTATTTGCAGAAGGAGACTTTAATAAAGTGAGGAGAATAAGACGCCATTTGAGGACGATTCGTATGTCTTCAAACTGGTCTAAAACACTTCATAAATTACTCATACGATACTCTGCCCTTTCTCTTGGTTTCCTGAAATTTATCGGGACGTATAGGATTAATAAACTCAAAGAACCCTAATCAATAGTTAATTTTTTACTCCGGAATATTTTTGACCAAAAAAATTACTGTAAACCGCATTGTACATTTCATTCACTGACGTCATCTTATATGAGGTATTTTAGGAGAAATTAAAATAACTACATTTTAGGAAAATGTACAGACCCCTTTAATAAACAAAAAAGAGTCTTTGGAAAATCTTTCAGAAAGTGGGGACTTGAAAGTACAATATGTCTTTAAGGACTGACCAGTACGAGTGATGTTCACTGCACTATAAGATCATTCTTAAAAGGGCAGTTTTCCTTTCATATTATTATTATTATTATTATTATTATTATTATTATTATTATTACAAGCTAAACTACAACGTTAATCGGAAAACCCGGATGTTATAAGCCCAAGGGTTCCAACAAGAAAAAATAGTCCAGTGAGGAAAGGAAACGAGGTAATAAATAAACTAATTTTCGAATGATAACTAGGAGATACGAAAAAAGTTAATCTTGTTAATGTTTATTTTGATCATTGGTAAAATCAATTATTCGATGTTTATGTATTTTTATTATGTATATTCTATACCTGGAATATGAATGAAATAGAATATTCTTCAGGGACAATGAGTGGGAGTCCATAAGGCTTTCAGGAACGTCTTTTAGTGATGTTTTGAAAGAAGGAAAAGGACAGATTAGATCTCAGAGCAAAAGTTTGGGGGATGCCTCTTGCCTCAGCACATACTTCATTAAAATAATCCAGACACACACATTATATATGTATACACACACATATATATATATATATATATATATATATATATATATATATATATATATATATATTTACATATACATATACATATACATATATAATTATATATATATATATATATATATATATATATATATTTACATATACATATACATATACATATATAATTATATATATATATATATATATATATATATATATATATTACTAGCTAAGCTACAACTCTAGTTGGAAAAGCAGGATGCTATAAGCCCAAGGGCTCAACAAGGGAAAAATAGGAAAAGGAAATAGGAAATAAATAAACTACAACAGAAGTAATGAACAATTAAAATCACATATTTTAAGAACAGCAATATCATTAAAATAGTTCTTATATAAACAAACTATATAAAGAGACTTATGCTAGTCTGTTCAACATAAAAAAGATATTTGCTGCAAGTTTGAACTGATTAGGAGGATCATTCCACAACTTGGTCATAGCTGGAATAAAACTTCTAGAATACTGTGTAGTATTGAGCCTCATGATGGAGAAGGCCTGAATATTAGAATTAACTGCATACCTAGTATTACGAACAGGATGGTACTGTCCAGGAAGATCTGAATGTAAGGGATTGTGAGAATTATGAAAAATCTTATGCAACATGCATAACGGACTAATTGAACGACGGTGCCAAAGATTCATATCTAGATCTGGAATAAGAAATTTGATAGACCATGAGTTCCTGTCCAACAAATCAAGAAGAGATTCAGGAGCTAAAGACCAGACAGGAGAACAATACTCCAAACAAGGTAGAAGGAAAGAATTAAAACTTCTTCAGAATAGATTTATCAATTTCATGCCTCATAATTTACACTATGCACGAATTTTAGCTAGATCTCTATCAAGGGATTCAGCAACCCCAGATCTACATTCAGGAGATGGAATTAATGCAAAAAAGAGTAGCATCATAATATGCAACGAGCTTGTTTTCTAGGCCAAACCACATGTCATGTGTATAAAGTATGAAAAGTAATGGGTCAAGAACTCCATCTCGAGGAACACCAGATATCGCATTCCTATACTCAATACGGTCCCCATCGACAACAACTCTGCAATCTATTACTTAAAAATATTACAATTATGCTAGGAAAAGACCCACCCACTCCCAGCTGTTTGATCCTGAAAACAAGGACCTCATGATGAACACAGTCAAATGCAGCACTAAAATCACTTTCCCAAGACTCAATACTACACAGAATTTTGGAAGTTTTATTACTGCTGTTTCTAAACTGTGGAATATTCTTCATAAATAGGCTTACTGAATCAGTGGAACTAAAGACGTTGAAGCTTGGCTTAAATACCTATGTGTTGTGCAAATGATTTTTTTTTTACATTGGGTTACCAATCTTCGGTTATGTTATCAAATTTTTCATAGTTTATTCTTTACATCTCTGTTTCTTTTCTGCACTAATCAGCTTTTGATTTTGTGTCCGTTGGCCTTATAACATAAGTTTAAAAGGATAATAATAATAATAATAATAATAATAATAATAATGATAATAATAATAATAATAATAATAATAACACATGTAATTGTTTCCTTTTTTTTTTCTCTCTAAGATAAGTAATAATAATAATAATAATAATAATAATAATAATAATAATAATAATAATAATAATAATACATATGCTTGTTTTTTTCTCTAAGATTACTAAGAATGATAGTAATAATAATAATAATAATGATAATAATAATAATAAATAACCATTCTTTACTTTCCTCTCAGATAAATGATAATAATAATAATAATAATAATAATAATAATAATAATAATAATAATAATAATAATAATAATAACTATCCATTTTTTATTTTCCTCTAAGATAAATAATAATAATAATGATAATAATAATAATAATAATAATAATAATAATAATAATAATAGCAATAATAATAATAATAACTATCCATTTTTTATTTTCCTCTAAGATTAATAATAATAATAATAATAATAATAATAATAATAATAATAATAATAATAATAATAATAATAATAATAATAATAATAATAATAATAACTATCCATTTTTTTTATTTTCCTCTAAGATAAATAATAATAATAATAATAATAATAATAATAATAACTATTCATTTTTTATTTTCCTCTAAGATAAATAATAATAATAATAATAATAATAATAATAATAATAATAATAGTAATAATAATATTAATAATAATGATAATAATAATAATAACTATCCTTTTTTATTTTCCTCTAAGATAAATAATAATAATAATAATAATAATAATAATAATAATAATAATAATAATAATAATAATAATAACTATCCTTTTTTATTTTCCTCTAAGATAAATGATAATAATAATAATAATAATAATAATAATAATAATAATAATAATAATATGCGTATTCCGTGTACATTTTGGCTCTTCAAAAGCTTTGACCTTCAGACCACATTCCCGATCGACTCAACCTGGGGTTTTTCATTCCAAGTTTTTCCCTTTGAATTTTTTTCTTATATTTTATGTTGATATTGTCGGTTTGATACTCTTTTTTTTCATCTATTTTTTGAGCATTTTTGGGCTTCAAAGAAAGATTTAAGAAAAATTGAATTTCCTATTATGACTTGGCAGAAAACCTTAATGTGGCCTGGTGGAAACGGGTTAAAAAGGGACCTGCAAAAAGATGAGGAAAAGTCACCTTGAAAGTTTGCCAATGACCTTTGAATAACCACATCTTAAGTGATGTTGCTTATCATCATGTTATAACCTCAGTTTCCCCATTACATAATGATTATTTCAATATAGAGCAGTTGTTTATTTCTAAGACTCTCTTCTCTTTAATCAAGCAGCTCATGCTATATTTAATTGCCCTTTCTGATAATCATCCATTCGCATTTCGTTTTTAATCTAATCTTTACCCGCTGAACTTAATGTACACTATCAAAAAACCGTAATTTTAATTGGAAATTCTCCGTAAAAGTATACTGTTCCGAGCTGTATTTCAGTAAAATACGGGCGACGTAATTTCACCATAGTGTCCTTTCTTATTATCTTTTGCGTGTTCGTGACCGTAA
Organism: Palaemon carinicauda; assembly: GCF_036898095.1. Classification (NCBI taxonomy): domain Eukaryota; kingdom Metazoa; phylum Arthropoda; class Malacostraca; order Decapoda; family Palaemonidae; genus Palaemon; species Palaemon carinicauda. The sequence continues at coordinate 87,180,904 of NC_090746.1, forward strand.
CATCACTCCTTTACGTCAAACTATCCGTTTTTAAAACGGCAAAAATCCTGGAATAAATGTTGCCAGACTTTAACCGTTCCTTAATGTAAATTTTTAACAGTGTAAAAAGCTTTGAAGATCATTTTACTCATTAAACTTACAGAACTCGATTCTTACTATCTCGTTCCCCTGAAAATGTTTTCGTTATAAAATCATTGTATATATTTCATTTTTCAAAAGGGGCAACCACGAATTCTCAACTATATTCGTTCGTGAGTACAGAGATGCATTATTTGTTAAAAGTGTCCATGTTTTCGCTATAAAATCATTTTATATATCTTGTTTTTCAAAAGGGGCAACACGAACTCTCGATTATATTCTTTCGTGGGTACAAAGATGCCTTCTTTGTTAAAACTGTCCATCTTTTTTCTGATCTGACTTCATTTCTCTTGTGCGTGATCCTATTTAGCGAACGTGATCAATAGACCAAATTTATAAGAAACAAAAGCACAAAACTTGCCTCTCTGACCTTGCTTCCAAGGGCAAAGAAAACCCACAGGTACTTGATAAATTTTTTCTTCAAAAGTATCGCTATCTCTGTTCTAGAATTCTCGACTGACTCATAGTTTGTTTAAAGTAATAATAACAATAACAACAACAACGATAGCAATGATAATAACACTAACACTAACACTAACACTAACACTAACACTAACACTAACACTAACACTAACACTAACACTAACACTAACACTAACACTAACACTAACACTAACACTAATACTAATACTAATACTAATACTAATACTAATACTAATACTAATACTAATACTAATACTAATGAAAATGAAAATGAAAATGAAAATGAAAATGAAAATGAAAATGAAAATGAAAATGAAAATGAAAATGAAAATAATAATAATAATAATAATAATAATAATAATAAAAATAAAAATAAAAATGATAATAATAATAATAATAATAATAATAATAATAATAATAATAATAATAATAATAATAAAACTTGAACTGTTTTTCTATTCCATCACAAGAAAAAAAAATCCTTTTTGAAGTTTGAAATTAAATTATACAATTGTAATTTTGCTTTGTCGTGAGACTTTTTTCATGTTAAGTTTCCATGAAATCCAGACCGTGTTCCGGTTACCCTTGATTTAGTTTCTATACTTCTAGTTGAATTTTCGACAAAAAAGCTGAACAGAACTTCATGCTGCTTGTTATAAAAACCTTTTAATTTAATTTTTGTTCAAATTTCGTTATATATATTTGCCTTCACCATAACTGCAGATATAGTTTGCAACAGATCATTCACCAGTACTATAGGAAAGTTTATTTATTTTCTCTGTATTATTATTGTAATTATTATTATTATTATTATTATTATTATTATTATTATTATTATCATGATGATGATGATGATGATAATGATGATGATAATTATTATTATCATTATTATTATTATTATTATTATTATTATTATTATTATCATTATCATTATCATTATCATTATCATTATCATTATCATTATTGAATAAGGTAATCGAAAAAAAGAAAAACCATCTGAATACACCATCAAACAGAGAAATCAAGACTATGGCCACTGAAGACAATAGCACTTTTAGTATGAAATACAAATGTTGACATCTGAAATGACCAAGCGTCATTCTAGCGATCAATCAATCAGTCAATCAACCAAAACCTATTCAAAAGATGTTGAGTGACTCATTCAACCACAAAATGCGTTTTTTTTTTTTTTTTTTTTTTTTTTTTTTGCGCAGTTTTAGGTTAGAAATCAATTATGCTGAGAATTACTTCATATAATTACTCTGCAATGTTAAAATAAAAACGTAATTTTAATCGGAAATTCTTAGTAAAATCATACTGATCTCAGCCGCATTTCACTAAAATACAGGCAACCGTAATTTTACCATACGTTATTGTTATATTTTACGGGCTGGTGACCGTAATATCACTCCTTTTCGTCAATATACCCTTTTTTTAAAAACGGTAAATGCCTGCCAACATTTATTCCAGGATTTTCACCGTTTTTTGTGTGCAAATTTTAACAGTGTGTTGTTTCAAAATATATGTTTTTATAAGGTTTTTATTTGTGTATAAAAATAAATCTCAAATTTTTGGTCTATTGTGTTTCTTTTTACTCATCTATTATAGTCCATTTCTTTTAGCGATGCATATTTGCACCGACTCGCAGCGGTGCCCTTTTAGCTCGGAAAAGTTTCCGGATCGCTGATTGGTTGGACAAGATAATTCTAACCAATCAGCGATCCGGAAACTTTTCCGAGCTAAAAGGGCACCGCCGCGAGTCGGTGCAAATATGCATCGCTAAAAGAAATGGACTATAGTTTATTGTTGTTTTGATGCATGTCTTTAATCGTAAGGAAGTCTTTGTACAAGGAGTCCTTAATCGGTGTAATTTTCTTGTTGCAACTCCTGGATTTGTTGATCCTGAATTCATAGTCGTTCTTTATAAATTACACTAATAACCATATTCTAAATATTCTAAGTTATTTGCATTTGTTTCCCTTTAACTTATATAAGGTTCGTTCGAAGAATCGTTTAATTTCTGTACTTAAAAAAGTATATTTACTCCATTGCTCACACTGTTGAAAAAAAAAAAAACCGTAATTTTAATCGGAGATTCTCCGTAAAAATATACTGTTCATTGCCGTATTTCATTAAAATACAGGCGACCGTAATTTTACCATACTTTGTTATTATCCTTTATGGCTTGGTGACCGAAATATCACTCCTTTACATCAATATATCCGTTTTTAAAACGGTAATTGTCTGGCAACATTTATTCCAGGATTTTTACTGATTTTTTTTTTTTTTTTTTTAAACAGTGTAGTTTTAAGTGACTGGCTTCTCTTTCAACCTTTACCACCTTAAAGGACAAAAGCTATTACGTAACCAACGTCTTATTTTAACGTTACGTCGTAGCATATTAAAATACTAGGACATTTGTACAACAACAATTACGTAAGTGAATGGTTCTATCTCTTGAACTTCGATCTAACTGTCGGCCAAAAGATTGATTCTTTTTTTAGCTGACTAAGAATGAAAGGCTCTTCGGATAAGATTGGGTATTACCATGGCGATTAAATTTATGATGACACTATATATATTTAGTAAGGTGATATCACGCCAGTTAATCATTGCTTATGTGTTATGTCTCAATAGATTAAACCCTCAAGGGCCAAGTAATGATGGCGTGAGTAAATACGAGAGGTCATACTGTTGTGATATGCCGATTGTTGAAGGTCAGATTGTAAAAAAAAAAAAAAAAAAAAAAAAAAAAAAAAGTTGTATAGCATCTTTTAATAACTCATTTGAAAATAAGTCAGTGGTATAGCATATTTTACCAAACTATCTATCGGCATTTAAAGGATAAGATCTTATGATATCGTTAATACTGATGTGAAAGGTTCTGTCTTAGGTCTCCTATTTTCATATGATTTGCAGAAACACGGGATAGCTGAATATCCTTGCTTGGATCCCATATACAGTAGGCTCGCATATTAGCGAAACAAATAATTCATAATGCTAGATCTACAATAAAGAATTAAGTATTTCGTATCTCATGGACAATGATGATCTTGCTAGAATATTCATACATTGGCAGTTTAGGCCAAGTGCAAATAAAAAAACAAATTTCGTGGTTTTGAATATGAGCACTATTGATGTAAATAAAATCAGTTATGTCGATAAATCACTGAATCTCACAAAAGTAAGTGAAGTGTGAGTTTGGAAAAAGTATTCATCTAAAGTCTCATTATACGAGGTACATTTCCATTGCCAGCAATAACTATGGATCAAAATAAGATCCAGGAATCTCAAACTAAAAGGAAATCAGCTCCAAATAACTTTTTTTTTTTTTCACTCAGCTTTATGAAGAAATTTCAAATAAAGTGATTCTACATACTGAAAGAAAAAAATCTATAAGGCATGTGGCACATGTTTATCACGAAACCCTCCCACAATTTGATATAACGACACGTGAACAAAAAGTGCAAGGACAGTCAAAGTCAGTAAGCTAGAATTTGATTGGAACATGAGTCACTAGGCAATGGCTCTCCGGTTTATGGCTAATGTGGTCAATGGTATACTGTGAACAATGAATTTGCTTTATCTCTAATCACCAGTGATTAAAAGTCTACAGTATATTTTTTCTGCTGTGCAAGGAAAAAAAAAAGAGAGACCTTTTATAACTAATAGATACATGGCAATTTGCAAAAAAACCACAACTCTAAGACTGTCTCTGTCAAAATGAACATGAGGGGACATGTGTGGTTCACTGCAAAAGTCCGCAACTCTAAGACTGTCTCTGTTAAAATGAGTGGTAGGTGACAGTTGTGGGTCACTACCAAAGTCCGTAGCAATGCTTTCTTTTCGAGCCCAATAATCAAAATCAAGTGAATAATATTTTTAAAATTGTAAAAAGATGAAAACCCCTATCGTAGAATGGCACTTGAAGTGAAACGAAACGTGCTCCCTCTACTGTCCGCCAGGAATTCATTCCAACTTAGCATTTATCTTTATAACTTTGTGTGGACGGTTACTCACTGTCATAGTGGGAAGGGAGGTTAGAAGCTGAACGGATAAGCAGAACTGTTATTTCTCGCTTTAGTTTGTAGTAGTGAACTTATGCTAACTCACTGACCATAGTTGTTTTGGCTAATTTTTCAAACCCAGCCACTGAGGGGGGCAAGCCAGCCTCAACTTGGTGCCGGTCCCTAGCCCGGGTAAATGGGAAGAGAAGGCATCCGGCCATGAAAAATTAGCCAAAACAACTATGGTCAGTGAGTTAGCATAAGTTCACTACTACAAACTAAAGCGAGAAATAACAGTTCTGCTTATCCTTTCAGCTTCTAACCTCCCATCCCCCTATGACAGCGCGAAACCGTCCACACAAAGTTATAAAGATAAATGCTAAGGTGGAATGAATTCCTCGCGGACTATAGTGGGAACACGTTTATTTCACTTTAAGTGCCATTCTTCGATAGGGGTTTTCATTGTTTTTCAAGTTTAAAAATCTTATTCCCTTGATTTTCATTGCTAGCCTCGATAAAAAGTATTGCTGCAGACTTTTGTAGTGAACCACACCTGTCACCTCATGTTCATTCTGACAGAGACAGTCTTAGAAGGAGAGGGAGACCAAAGCGAAGGTGGGTGGACTGTATCAAGGATGACCTTCGATCAAAGGGATTAACCGGTGATGAGGTGTGGGACAGGGGTAGATGGGGAAACCTGACCAGAAACATCGACCCCACAAAGAAGTGGGAAAAGATATAGACAAAGAAGAAGAACTTATGCTAACGTAAGCCCTTGCACAACGGCAGTCGGTATGTTTTGGTCAAAATATTGAAGGGAATAAGATGGCTGGTGGGACCTATGAACTCTTAGAGCTGATTTCATTTGGGCGAATTTAGGGATCAGTCAATGTATTATTTGGGCGCCTATTCATTACATTGTTTGGCCAACAATATATCAAAATACTTCAAAATTACATAGCAGAAAGTTATAATGTTCAGGATAAAAGTACTGTAGTTCATAACATTATTCTTATGAAATAATGTTTTCATTTCTTTTTTTATAGAATAAATGAAGTATAAAAAGTTTGACTGCACTTTTTACTTAATTCTTGCTATTAGTTGGTGAGGTGTAACTTGAGTTTACAAATATCTTATGAAATGCGCCCAACTCTGGCCAACTAACTGAAGCCGTATTATTCCACCAAATCATTACCTGCCTAAGAAATCCGGCCTGATCTTTAGAGCAAAGGGCGCATTTCTTTTGGGCGAAATAAACTGATTATTTAGTCCTTATATATGTTCTCATTTTGGATGACAAAATATGTTCTGTTGTGATACTCATTATTTCATTTGGGCGGAAGTAGTTTCAAGGCAACTTTTCTGTACTAAAATATTAATTATATATTACTTTTGATATGTAATCATCATGAGATACTTGTAAACTCGAGTTACACCTCACCAACTAAACACAAGAATTAAGTAAAAAGTGCTGTCAATCTTTTGATACTTTATCTATTCTATAAAAAGAAATTAAAAACATTATTTCATAAAAACAATGTTATGAAATAAAGTAATTATATTCTAAATAGTATAATTTTCTACTACCTGTATGTAACTTCGAAGAATTTTAATATTTTGTTGGCCAAACGTTTGAGAGTCCTGTGTTGTAGAACCACCTGCTGAGTAATGAATGCTGGAATCACACTGGTCATTTCTTGCTCGAGGTTTTCGCCAACCTCCAACCGAGGCTAGTGAGCTGGAGTGTTGTAGCATCACATTACGATCTCGCGGTTCGAGGAGCAAATAGGAAAAAGTGTATACAAAACCGATCAGCTGACATCATCATGACGCCCAGAAATTTTCTTACTGTTACAGTAATATGTATTCTCGGAATATTACGTGATTTGAAGAATTCTAAAACTACCATAGGAGGAACAACGCAAATTTCTATTATCTCTCGAGTCTTATTGGACGTCCTATCTGCAGCACCTATCCTGTTTGTTTACATCCGAAGTCATGTTTGTGATTTGTGCTTGCTGCTTCCTGTCCAGTCGGGAAGCCAATATCTCGAGCAACAAGGTCTCGTGTTTTCCATTATGGGCAGCAACAACTCGCTGGCGAAAAAAAGCCTAATGTGATTTCAGCTTTGATTGATATGCAGCCATTGCCTGGTCATGGAGATTCTAAAAAATGAGATATGCATTGACGGAGACTATAGGGATCCTCCCGTTATGTTAAGAGTAATCATAAAATGCACCTCGATTCTAAAAAATGAGAGATGCATTCACGGTGGAAATTGGGCGTAGATCACATAATATATGCTTATCAGCGATTAAAGAGATGTAAAATACCGGAAATAACGTGGAAAAAGAAAATAAGAAAGAAAAACATTATATAAAAACACATGAAAACAAAGCAATCTAGTAACAGAGCGAGTCGTGTGATAGCCGGATAATCGGTCAATTTCATGTATAGGATAAAAAAGCGTATAGATAACAAAAATGAAAAACCATGAGGAAGAAGAACTTACCTTATGCTTCTGTCAACCACTGTAACACTTCTGCTGATATTAATAATAATAAGTCCTTTTATTCACTTCGAAATCTTGACCATTCATACGTCAAGTAAATTTATTACTTGTACTAATTACCAGTACCTATTTAATAACAGTAATCTAAGAACTGGTACTTATTTGATGACAGCAATTCAATTACCAGTACCTATTTGATAACAGTAATCTAATAACTGGTACTTATTTGATAACAGTAATCTAATTACCAGTACCTATTTGATAACAGTAATGTAGATACTGGTACCTGTTTGATAGCAGTAATCTAATTACCGGTACCTATTTGATAACAGTAATCTAATTACCAGTACCTATTTGATAACAGTAATCTAATTACTGGTACCTATTTGATGACAGTAATGTAATTACTGGTACCTATTTGATGACAGTAATATGATTACTGGTACCTATTTGATGATAGTAATATGATTACTGGTACCTATTTGATAACAGTAATCTGATTACCGGTACCTATTTAATAACAGTAATCTAATTACCGGTACTTATTTGATAACAGTAATCTAATCACCGGTACCTAATTGACGACAGCAATTTAATTACCAGTACCTATTTGATGACAGTAAATTAATGACCAGTACCAATTTGATGACAGTAATATCATTACTGGTGGCTATTTGATAATCCAATTACCGGTATATGTTTGATGGATATCTGCTAATTTTGTCTACAACAAAAGCTACTATAACGCAAAGACAATACGCTCACAACACTTCCAGAAGGATCAACTCACTGGCGGTTCTTTCCTCAGACAACCTATACAATGTTTCTAACGCTTCCAGAAAGATAAAATCACTGGCTACAACACGACATGCACTCTCGGCACAGCGTCGGCTCGAGCTCAAGGTTTGTATAGATAGGAAATATAAATATTATTTCCAAATTTATCATTTGTTCCGATACACAGTCGACAACGACTTCTAACCTTTTTGTTAAATAGCGAACAACCTGGCAAACTTAAACAAATGGCTCAAGAATGGCTTGCTTCAGTGTTTTAAACATTTATAGCATATTATTATTATTATTATCATTATTATTATTATTATTATTATTATTATTATTATTATTATTATTATTATTGTTGTTGTTGTTGTTGTTGTTGTTATTATTCTTAACATGGAAGTCCTTGATACAGAAAATTACTTCCAGATCTTTGCTCGGATATCATCTATTTCGTTTAAAATGCTTCCGGAAGACAAAAATTACTACCAGGCCTATGTTCAGACTGCATCTATAACATTTAAAACGATTCCAGGAGACCCATAATAATAATAATAATAATAATAATAATAATAATAATAATAATAATAATAATAATAATAATAATAATAATAATAATCTCTTTGCTCCTAAGATCCTCATTGTAATATTCCTACTGTTTTTTTTTTCATCAAATTCACTATAGTTGTCATTTGGATTAACATTTGAATGTTGACGTCATTATCATCTTTAACCTTTCCATTCACACACTCATAAGGGTTAGTATCGAAAGTATTACTATTATTATTATTATTATTATTATTATTATTATTACTTCCTAAGCTATAACCCTAGTTGGAAAATCAGGATGCTATAAGCCCAGGGGCCCCAACAGGGAAAATAGCCCAGTGAGGAAAGGAAACAAGGAAAAATAAAATATATTAAGAATAGTAACAACATTGAAATAAATATTTCCTATATAGACTTTAACAAAACAAGCGGAAGAGAAACCAGATAGAATAGTGTGCCCGAGTGTACCCTTAAGTAAGAGAACTCTAACTCAAGACAGTGGAAGACCATGGTACAGAGGCTATGGCACTACCCAAGACTAGAGAACAGTGGTTTGATTTTGGAGTGTCCTTCTCCTAGAAGAGCTGCTTACCATAGCTAAAGAGTCTCTTCTACCCTTATCAAGAGTTAAGTAGCCACTGAACAATTACAGTGCAGTAGTTAATCCCTTAGGTGAAGAAGAATTGTTTGGTAATCTGTGTTGTCAGGTGCATGAGGACAGAGGAGAATATGTAAAGAATAGGCCACTATTCGGTGTTTATGTGGGCAAAGGGAAAGTGACCCGTAACCAGACAGGAGCCAATGTAGTGCTGTATGGCCAGTCAAAGGATCCCATAACTCTCTAGCGGTAGTATCTAAACGGGTGGCTGGTGTCAGTTTTAGCATCATGGCTTTCCATATCATGAGTTTTATGATGACCATTTTCCTTACCGCTATCATTATCATCGGCGTCCTTCTTATAACTGCATTCATCATTATTCTCATTGGCTTCACCATCAGTCTTATTATCATGATTTTCAATATCAACTTCATTATCTCTATTGATATTTTCACCATCACCATTCATAACAAAGCAAAATTTGCTTTTCATTTTGATTGTTTATTATTTATCTCGTAGTTTATCTATTTCCTATTTTCCTTTCCTCACTGGGCTATTTTTCCCTGTTGGAGCCCTTGGGCTTATATTATCTTGCTTTTCTAACTAGGGTTATAACTTAGCTTATAATAATAATAATAATAATAATAATAATAAGCCAATTTCATAACTATTACCATGGTCACCATGATCAAGGACACAGCTATCATCACCGTCAATATTACTGCCACACCCATCATCATCATCATCAGTATCACCATGTTAATCATAATCTGTTCTTATTGTCATTGTGAACATTTATATTTGCATTATTATCTTCCTCATCAGGATGGTGAGCATCACTTTCTTTGTTTTTACTACTGTCATCAGTATTAATGTCAGTGCTAGTGTGTCTGTCATATTTATCAACATTATTACTGTCCAAATTATCATCATGGTTATATTTGTTCATACGATAATAACTGTCATTACCATTTTCATTTTCAATGGGATAACCACTATCATTATTATGTCTTTTGTCATTATCCTTTTTTATAGCAAACATCAGTGGCGTTGTAATTAAGATTTTATCTATCATCGTCATTATCCAGATCAATGATGCAATTATCTTTGATGTTGTTTGCTTATTATTTCAGTGTAATTGCAGTCCATAGTGCGCCATTCTAGCTGAGCTCTCTCTTCAAACATTTCATGAAATGTGTTTGCATGATTTTCATAAAGCAGTCAATTTACTTAATTATTATCATTGCATGATTTTGTGAATTATCAAGAATCATTCCAGAATCTCAATCAGATTTGTGTGATGTATAATGACCTAATTGGATCTTTTTGAATTCTCTTATTACTGCGTTTTTGAAATCTAACTATTGTATCTTCACCTCATTCAGAAAGTGGTTGTTTATCCGGCAATTCTTGAACGTAAGCCACAAAGCTTCATTCTAGTCTAATAGTTAAGGGAACAAAACGTAACTGAAAGGAGCTCAAAAGGCAAACAGATCAGGGAAAGAGCCACTAAAACAAAACCAAATAAAGCCATTGTTCTTTAGGGAATAGCAAAATATAATTTACATTCGATCCAAGGTCATATGAGGCACCAAACTCCCAACCTAGACGTCTGACCTTCTTTCGCAACTCTGACCTTGTCATCGATTACCAAGGAAGAAGGACAACAAAAAACCCGAAACGAACAGGTGTTTGCGGATAAATCAGTGCAGTCAGTCAGTGCCGTGGTATGCATGATGCCATAAATGCCAAGAGGAAGGCGATGACTCAGGACTTGATCCACTGTGATGCTTAGTTTAAATAGATTTAGTTAAGACCGTTTAGTTGTCAACGAGGTGCCGTTGGTGGCATGGAACATCTACGTAAGTTTTGAAAAAAATAAGAATACATATACTGGTACACAAAGAGAGAGAGAGAGAGAGAGAGAGAGAGAGAGAGAGAGAGAGAGAGAGAGAGAGAGAGAGAGAGAGAGAGAGAGAGAGAGAGATTGATTAATTTGAAGTTTTTTGGCATCCTGACATCTAAGGTCATTGATCCAGAGGAGAGAGAGAGAGAGAGAGAGAGAGAGAGAGAGAGAGAGAGAGAGAGAGAGAGAGAGAGAGAGAGAGAGAGAGAGAGGATGGCACTATTGGGACAGATTATATGTTGAAAACACAAAAAGTGGGGATGTAAGTAAGTGTGATACAGGATGTCCAAGACCTCTGGTGTTTAGCGGTGATAACAGCAGATCGTACAATGTCAGTAAAAAAAGAAATTAAAAAAGATTAAATAAAAAAGACGCGGAAACCATTATGTGTCAATGTATCCCATGATCTAAGACAAAAAAACTATTAGAAAAGATGGACATGTAGTCTAAAGTAGGCTATGTTATATATGTTTTTATACACAGATACAAGACACTATGATCCTGGTTTGACCCATCAAACAATAATAAGTCAACTTTAAATACTCTGAACAAACAAGGTAAAACGACAGTGGAGGTCCTTTAGAGAGTGGGGTTCCCCTGTTGTATGGGACCAGAAAAGCAGCCGTCAAAGCAAAGCAAAGTAAAGTAATAAAAAACAACTATTTACTCATTATTCTTCACTGTTATATTGGAATGTGTATTACAAGTATCCGAAGAATGAAGAACAACGCGATGCAATGCCTTTAAAAAGTGGAAGACGAGCTATTTGCAATAGATCCGACGCTTTTCTTCTGGGTACGAATATCAAGATATCATTTTCATTGGTTTCGTACTGATTTTTGTTCAGTTGATATCACTCAGCGTTGCATTTAAGCGTGTTACTTTTTATCTAAACGTTTTGTAATGTTTTGATATCTTAAATGCATTGCAGTCAGATTTTAGCTTATTATGAAGGCTAACTTATAGTTTGCAAATGCATTGTATGTCATTGAATTTTTATAAGGGAAAACATGAAAACTTCATTTCATCATACTCTCCTAACAATGAAACCAATCTTAAATTGACTTATCAAGATTAATCATTTCTAAGAAATATACAAATAAAATAACTAGGATATTGGAAGAAGATTCACATCATTGAATAATTTTGAATATCTATTAACAAACCAATTGTATTATACCGTGATTAATATTTCAAGGGTTATCTACCATATCTATATTGTTATTTTGGGGACTCTATTGAAACATGAGTGGATAGGAATCAAGTACCATAAAATTAGTAAATTTAGTAACATTTTCAACACTTACATATTGATAAGTGTTCATTATCAGCCACTTACAGTAGTTTTACGTGACAATAGATAAATGATTATCCAGGCCATTCAAACACACGCAAACCCCATAAACAAGGCAGATAATATGTGAAGACGTTTAAACAAGTTATATGCCGAGAGATCAGTCAAAACATTATTCAGTGATCCTCCTATAGGCAAAAGGTATTGAATACGTAAGAAACACTTGTTGATGAACGCAGATAAGTCAAATATTAAACCTTTCAAGCAACCAAAATACGACATGATGCTGTGCTTGAGCTCTCGGTTCTGTTAATTCACGAGTCAGTTTAGCTGAGATTCCAGTATTGAAATTAAAAAAAAAATAGATATGATTTAAGAGAAAAGTAAATTTGATTGAAGTGGGTTCATTATATAGCAAAATATTTAGGCTTCATAGACGGAATTAGCTTTGAGATTCCATACATATAGGCCTACTGTACGTACCCATCATCATCATTATTATTTCCTCCTACACCTATTGACCCAAAGGGCCTCAGTTAGATTTTGCCAGTCATCTCTATCTTGAGCTTTTAATTCAATACTTTTCCATTCCTCATCTACTTTACGCTTCATAGTCCTCAGCCATGTATGGCTGGGTCTTCTAACTCTTCCAGTACCTTGTGAAGCCCAGTTGAAAGTTTGACGAACTAACCTCGCCTGGGGAGTATCCAGATAATCATAAACTTCATTCTCAAGTAGATTTTGATCTTCCTCTTTCATGACCAAAGGAGTTGATATTCAGGAGACCTGGGAGTGCGGGAAAGACGTAATTTGAGAGGCGCAGTGTGTTTTAATGGGGTCAGTGACGAGAGCTTTCTGTGTATGATGTATGAAATGGCAGAATTTGTGAAAGTTTACTTCTCGGAACGTTCACCTTTGATTCATCAGTAAAGTCTAAAACCAGCAAAGGAATGTTTATTTATCCTTTTGATTTGGTATTCTGAGACGAAAAGCACTATATATATATATATATATATATATATATATATATATATATATATATATATATATATATATATATATATATATATATATATATTCACATATATATATAAATATATATATATATATATATATATATATATATATATATATATATACACACATATTATATATACATAGATATACATATATATATATATATATATATATATATATATATATGTATATATATATATATATATAGACTACTGCCATTGTATACTAATACTAAAAACATTAGTGCATATATATTTCTTTTTTTTCCGTTCACTTTTCAGTGTATTTTGCCTGACATGAAAAGTATTAATGATTTGGAAAAATCTTTGAAATAAAACCTGTCTCAAAGACCTGCAGTTTTCAACAACGCTCAATATCTTCTATCTCTAACCGGATCTCGGGTAATTTATAAACGTGTTGCCAGGTGGCGCAAAGGCATCCATCCACCCCTTCACGCCCCAGTGTAAACAAATCTCTATTAGCCCAATCTCTATTGATTTAAGAGAGGTTCTTGCATTCTAGTGACGCCTTGCAGTACTATTTTCTCTCTGTTTACTTCTCCGTTTCACTTTCGTTCTCGATTTTTATTCTATATGTTATCTCTTAGCTGATCTCTCTCTCTCTCTCTCTCTCTCTCTCTCTCTCTCTCTCTCAGAAGCTTGATAAATACCTAAGATGCATTCCAGACTATCCAAGACTGGAAGATGCAAAATACACCAGAAGATGCATTAGCAACTCTCTGGTGGATATACGAGGTGCCTTACACTGAGGGACCTGGGGGAACCTAAACATAAAATAAGGCAATAAGGTAAGGCTCTCTCTCTCTCTCTCTCTCTCTCTCTCTCTCTCTCTCTCTCTCTCTCTCTCTCTCTCTCTCTCTCTTTTCCCTAAGAATCAGGGAAGAGCGATAAGCAGTTATGTATCATAGATGCACACTCTTGTAACCGCTACTTCATAGTCGTCGGGTGAATTCTGGTAATGAAGACCGTATTGGAGAAAGCTGTAACAAGCAACCGTGAAATTTTATGCAAAGTAACTGTATCAGACCAACTGTTTACTTTCATGTAAATGCTTATATTATGTTACGCATGTAACCTACTATACATATTTGAAAAAAATCAATTACAATCTGCATTAACAGCTTAATCGTTGATTAAATGAGGTTAATGAACACCCTCTGGTATTTGAAATCAGCTTCAACGGTGATAATCACGTGACCCTTGCAACTGTAATTTAGATCTCTCTCCTAAACAGTCGCTTCTTATATATTGATCATATTTTTGAAAGCACATGAGGGCAACTTCTTTATACTGAATGTATCTACTGCTGTATTTACGAACAAATGAGGCTATCTTAACCAGCGAAAACTTTTCCAAATTTCATTAGCCTTTCGATATTCGTCCCGTTTGTTTACATTGATATCGTTCAGTGCTGTTTTCAGTAAGTTAGCATACATGAATTTCTATGGTGGTTGTGTAATTTTATATTGTATCAACTTTTGTAGCTAAACAATCACTTCACTGTCTAAAAATGCTCATTTCAGATAAAAATGTTATTTCTATCATGATTTCAAATTTTTCAAGATTCAAGATATTTTATATATAATATGCATAATGCACTGCAAGGCGAGATCAAGGAAGATTAGGTGTCAAAAGTCAAACTGAAATCTATTTTTCAACATAACTTCTAAAATAACTAGATAAAGACCTTATATAAGGACTGCATATTCCATCAATGTAGGAATTGTACTGTAGGGTCTAGGTCAAGGTTATACTGAAAGGTAAAAAAAAAGAAAAAATAGAATATAAACTTACATTATATGAGATATGGTCGTATATCTGACATGCATAAAATAATGTGGGGAAAATGATGGCTGTCAAATCTCGAAATGAAATTTATCTTTGGTCATAGGTTGAATATATTAAACAGAAACTTCAGTTTTCTATGAACAATCTCCTAATGAGACCGGTATGCAGAGAAATGTCATATAAAGGTTATAGTTTGAGATCATACGTCTAATATGATTTTGACTTTAGACTTAACAGATCAGAATTACTTATGGCTATTTTTCGGCCTAGAAACTACTGAAACGTTTGTTAAAATATACATATATGTGCGCTTGCACACACATACACACATGTATATATATATACATATACATAGACACATTCTATATGATTAGATATATATATATATATATATATATATATATATATACATATAAATTATATAGAATGTGTCTATGTATATGAATATATATATATGTGTATATATATACATATACATAGACACATTCTATATAATTAGATATATATATATATATATATATATATATATATATGTGTGTGTGTGTGTGTGTGTGTATATATATATATACACATATATATACATATATATATATATATATATATATATATATATATATATATATATATATATATATATATATATATATTATATTTGTGTGGGGGGGATGGGGGGTGAAAGCGCAACTCAACTCCTCCAAAATGGAAATAAAAAATAATGAAAATAACCAACCCCAAAGAGGTTTCCTCTAGAGTCAATCTTCAGGAATGTACATTTATTGATGTACCAAATTGAATTAGCTTTCTGTTGGAACTGAAACACTGACTCAAACCCCGGCCTCTGAATCTGAACTTGGCGTCACAACTAATCAAACTACTAAGCATGTAGTAAAGGTCGTTGGTCCTTAAGAATCATTAAGAATCCGTATGATAGACCTACTTTCAAGTTGCTGGAGGAAACTTAACAATGTAGCCCTTGAATAAATAAATCCGTCACCAGTTACAACGATGATTTCTAGCAGCAGAGAGAAACAAAAAAGCAGCTTTTTTCAGCCGCAATTATTCCTTCATTTTTTAATTTCATGACATCAAAACCATATATACCCATAGAATCAATATACTGCTTGAAAACTTTGTCAAGAACCAAAATAAAAACAAGTACGTAAAATAGGTAGCTAAAATGCTGGTTATATGTTCGCTGATCATCTGATAAAGAAGAATGCAACAGACATCTTCATCTTGAAAAGTTTATAAGGAAACTTAACAATAATCCCAATGATAATCAGAAAGCAAATCATAAGCAAAATAAACAGCAATAAATTATTTCTATAGAATCCAAACCTAATATAAAGTCATTCTAGCAAATTTAAATAGAAACCAACCGCTAGCAAATCAAATTTAAATAGCGATCTGCCCCGTAGAAATCCAATTCCATTCCTCTATATGTTCAATCTATACATAAGTCATTGGAATATTAATGGTCTTAGAAGCCATTTACAATCTTGGGAAAAGTCAAAGAATATTGAACAATTATAAACCAAATAGGATTTAAAACGTCTATTAAAAAGTATTCACGAGTCGATATATTTTTTTAGCTAAAAACATATCTAGATAAATGATAAAAACTTCAATTGTATATGTAAAATAAAAATTCATTTATGTAAATATGCTATGATGTACATATGTTATAGATTTTAAGATTGTAAATGTGTATTTCATAAGAAAAGATAAAAAGAAAAAATTTCAATATGCCCACAGCATACTAATTTAACAATACTCTCCCTTCAAAAGGAAATTCAATTATAGCTGCACATCTCGCTCGATTCCTTCTGCTTATACATTAAGAACAGCGATCTCTATTCATAACAAAGTAACTCACGATCCTCTAATATTTAATACTGAAGAATTTAAATTGTTTGGAGTTGAACACATCTAATTGATAATGCCTTTATTATCTACATGTACAATCAACCCTCTTGCAACTATAATTTGAAATCTTCACCCAAAGAATTCCTAAATAGGATAGAGGATTCGTTATTAATTGGAGAATTCAACACCCATAATCATCTCTGGGACGCTACTCGTGTTGCTATCGTTACAATTGGCTCCAAGATTTAACAAATAGTGAATTATCGTGACCTCTGTATATTAAACAAGGGAGATACTAACACTTAAAATTCAAAACCTCATCGGACATATACAACAAAGGATTTAAATCTTTGTTTCAACACAAACTGTTGTGATATAAATAGATAAACTGCTTACTTTTCACTGCGGACATCGCTGGAATGAATACATCACAATGATGGCATCACACACACACACACATACATATATATATATATATATATATATATATATATATATATATATATATATATATATATATTTATTTATATGTACATGTATATATATATATATATATATATATATATATATGCATGTGTGTGTGTTTGTGTACGTATTCATGACATATATACACAAACACACACTCATATATATATATATATATATATATATATGTGTGTGTGTGTGTGTGTGTGTATGTGTGTATATATATATATATATATATATATATATATATATATATATATATATAAATATATATGTATAATATATATATATATATATATATGTAAATTATAATATATATATATACATATATATATATATATATGTATATATGTATATATATATATATATATATATATATATATATATATATATATATATATATATATATATATATACAGCATATCAATTTAAGGCGAGCGTAGTTCAGAGGAGTGAATGTTAAAAGGCCTGATCCAAATGCTAACCCAAATCTATGGCAATCAGTGGACGAAACAGAATGAAACTGCTTTTAGTGAGGTTTTGGCCTATTAATCAAGCCCATACCAGACCGCTGCTTGAGGACTAAGCTACCAAACTAAAACTGCCGAGACCAGCTTTTGGACTCATTAGACTAATTACTTACCAAAATTCATAATTAGATCTGTTCAGTAATTAGGTAGTTAAATATCAAATGAACTAGAAATTTTTTTATGAAAAAGTGCATATTCCTTCCATATATACTGTACACTTCAGGTCCCATTGCTTGAGAAATTAATTGGTTTATAAATAATTAGCGAAAACAAAAGTTTCCTCAAGTAATGAAATATCCTACACTGGAGGCAACTATTAAATATTTAATATTAGAATACCACTTATTCACAAATATTACAATACATTTTACGACGCTGAGAATACCCATGTGTACCAACCGTGTGTCACAAGATCGTACATAATTCATTTTGTATATATTATGCTTGTATCTTCGCTCTTCCCTCGCACTAAAAAGAACCATAATAAACAAGTCTGCGTTTTTCCTCTGTAACATTGTCTGTTTTTCGAACATGAAATTTCCTGTTGCCTTGAGGTTTTTTATATAAAGGAGAGTGTTCTATAATAAATTACTCAGTTGCTTTCAACCTGCCTTTGAGTCACAACCTTCTCTTGGCCCGTCACACATGGTTTATCTTAATATCATTCATTTAAAGAAGGCTGCTCCAGAAAATAGAAATACACCCACTCTGCATATTTGCAGTGTGTGTAGGCTATATGTGGAAGGACTTCATAATGATAGTCATCTGTACTTCCAACCAATTAACCCATTATATTCATAGATTATATTTATTTGTCAAGATGGAAAAAAAAGTAGTTTGTCCATATTCATCTAAAACATACAGTCACCGTGTAAGATTTTCCATTTTAAAGTTTATTTTATTGCTATTTCGATGCACTTTGTAGATATATATATATATATATATATATATATATATATATATATATATACATATATATATACATATATACATATATATATATGTATATACATATGTATATATATATACAGTATATATATATATATATATATATATAGAGAGAGAGAGAGAGAGAGAGAGAGAGAGAGAGAGAGAGAGAGAGAGATTTTCCACCAATGTGAAGAAATGCCCAAAGAAACAAAAAAGCATCCATTATTACTAATGACGAGACAATTAACCTGAAATGAATAGAGCTAT
The DNA here is from genome assembly GCF_036898095.1 of Palaemon carinicauda. NCBI lineage: Eukaryota > Metazoa > Arthropoda > Malacostraca > Decapoda > Palaemonidae > Palaemon > Palaemon carinicauda. Next base: position 87,199,991 of record NC_090746.1, read on the forward strand.
CCACGCATCTATACTGAATGGGCTTTTAGAAAGTATTTTCGTGGGTTATGTAAGACCGATTACATTTATAAAAGATAACAAGAGGGAAAAGTTTAATCACATGACTTTGCATCCTGAACTTAAAGTTGAGTCATAAGGCTTCCCTGACGCATCAATTAGAAAATTCTTTAAGTTTCCTTTGTCTACGTTGTTTTCAATATGGTGATCCACAGTAGTGCTAATATTAGTGATTTTTATAAAGATTTTCGTCTTCTGCTCATTTCGACTGTAATGACTGATGTATTACATAAACCAGACTTATTTTAAGTATAAAACTTTCTGAAATATATTAAAGGAAAATATGGAATATTCATTAGATTTCGAGTGCCTGAACAAAAGAAATGTATTAAAGATCACTCATGAATGGCAGAGGCAAGAGTCAGTGCCATTACCCTAGCAAGCTGGACAATACCTTAGAGACTCGCCATACACATATAATCAGCACCCAAGCTCCCTCTCCATCTAAGCTATGACTAGGGAGGGCCAGGCAATGGTTGCTGATGACTCAGCAGGTAGACCTATAGGCTCTCCCAAAACCCAATTCTTAACTCACAAGGATAGTCAAGTTGCAGCAACTAAAGGAACTAACGCGTTTGAGCGAGACTCGAACCCCAGACAGGGACGTTACCAAATAGGCCACCATAATCCCCTATTAGGAGAATCTATTCTCAAAGGATGTTATTTATAAGAAATATATAGTGAAAGGGAAAAGAGCGTTCACAATATCATTTATGAAGAGCTGATATGAGAAAAATGGTTTACTAATCTAGGGATTGTTACTAAATAATTGGAAAAACTATTTTGCATATACAGAGCTGGAACGGACTTAGTTTATGAATTAACCCGTGGCTATAATAATGGTCGCTGCCTACATTAATGATGAAAATTCATATAAATCAAGCATATCAATTACTTTATATTGAATTTGTAGTGTGCCATTTCAACATAAGATAAGAATATAATGAACAGTAAATGTTAGATCACAATGGTTACTATTGACTTTGGACTTCGTAAAAGCTGATTTTCACTCCTGAATAACTTTGTCGAAAGCAGTGTAATGAAGAGCTTATTTTTTTTTTTTTTTTTTTTTTTTTTTTTTTTTTTTAGTAATCTATTCTTACTCCAAAATATACAGCGAATTCTATACATCTAACATAAAAATGTAGATAAAAGAGATAAATACCAGCAAGTTCAGATGAAAATGACAATACAAAATCACTAGGACTAGGAAAATTATATTACTAAAATATTTAACAAAAAAGTAATCATCTGGATTAGTGCTGCACTTTTGAGGTATTAACCATAGTTGTAGAATACTTTATAAAAGGCCACAGAAATCAACAAGAATGATAGTGCTTTTATGTTAGAGGGTTTTCTTACAAATCTTCACTGTATTTCAAAGTTGAAAAGCTTTTCTGGTATATACTTGAGTGACAGGCAAATGTGAAAACCTTGTTCCAACTTTTAAGTATTCCTTTGAAGTTTATGAATAAAAGAAAAACAACCTTTTGATAAACATCTTGATAAACCACCAGGCATCCTGCCTAACACACCATTAAAAAAAAAAAAAAAAAAAAAAAAAAAAAAAAAAAAAAAAAAAAAACAAGAGGAAGGGTATAGTGTGGCCGAGTGTAGCCTCAAGCAAGTAAGTGTATGACAGTATATATATTTGTTGTTACATTATCCCTTAAATAATTAAGCGGATACCAGATATTTTTATTGTAATTATCTGATTGCAATGATGAAGAGCGCACAACTAAAGAACGTAGTTTCTGCGTGTTTCCATTGTGCGCAGAAACTAATATTCGCATAGAGATTGCGTCATACTAGTTAATTAATCAACCTCAAGGAAGAGGATTGACTTATTGCGTTGCATATTAGATAAGAATGCAGTTGTATCTTTGCTCGTTTTATGTTGCGATTTTCTTCTGCGTGAATTGATACATAAGAAATCTATATATGGTATACTTTAGTTGTTTGTTGAATGACGTCTGATACATTCTGCTGACTATAGGATACTTTTTGTCTGATACATTCTGCTGACTATGGGATACTTTTTGTCTGATGCATTCTGCTGACTATGGGATACTTTTTGTCTGATGCATTTTGCTGACTATAGGATACTTTTTGTCGCTGACTATAGGATACTTTTTGTCTGATGCATTCTGCTGACTATAGGATACTTTTTGTCCGATGCATTCTGCTGACTATAAGATACTTTTTGTCTGATGCATTCTGCTGACTATAGGATACTTTTTGTCTGATGCATTCTGCTGACTATAGGATACTTTTTGTCGCTGACTATAGGATACTTTTTGTCTGATGCATTCTGCTGACTATAGGATACTTTTTGTCTGATGCATTCTACTGACTATAGGATACTTTTTGTCTGATGCATTCTGCTGACTATAGGATACTTTTTGTCTGATGCATTCTACTGACTATAGGATACTTTTTGTCTGATGCATTCTGCTGACGATAGGATACTTTTTGTCTGATGCATTCTGCTGACTATAGGATACTTTTTGTCTGATACATTCTGCTGACTATAGGATACTTTTTGTCTGATGCATTCTGCTGACTATAGGATACTTTTTGTCTGATGCATTCTGCTGACTATAGGATACTTTTTGTCTGATGCATTCTGCTGACTATAGGATACTTTTTGTCTGATACATTCTGCTGACTATAGGATACTTTTTGTCTGATGCATTCTGCTGACTATAGGATACTTTTTGTCTGATGCATTCTGCTGACTATAGGATACTTTTTGTCTGATACATTCTGCTGACTATAGGATACTTTTTGTCGGATGCATTCTGCTGACTATAGGATACTGGATACTTTTTGTCTGATACATTCTGCTAACTATAGGATACTTTTTGTCTGATGCATTCTGCTGACTTTACGATACCCTTTGTTCAAGTAATGATTTAATGACTGAGGGAAACCTTTTGCTATCAGCTTTGGTAGACAGATGGAGGCAGCTTTCTCTCTTGTTTGATAATAGGATTTTCCATGTTAAGCGTGAGACCGAGATGGAGAAATCTGAGAGTTACAAATCCTTATTGGATCAACCTGAATTCAGAAGTATTATATTATATCTCATATATTTTCTTGAGCCATTTGAGAACAGCATCACAATACATAAGATCAAACATCATTTTATATAATGTAGAATGATGACAGACACAAATGTTTTAGTTTCATGATGTAATATCTTCACTAATTTCTTTTTTTGGCATAACAATATTTTCTTTGTTTTTTTGTTTATGCTCGTAAAACGTGTTCATCAAACAGGGGTAATATTTAAACCACATAAATATACACAAATATACGAATAAATACAGAACAGATAATATATATATATATATATATATATATATATATATATATATATATATATATATATATACACTTATATATATATATATATATATATATATATATATATATATATATATATATATATACATGTATATATATATACATACATAAATATATGTATATATATGTATATACAGTATATACATATACATATATATATATATATAGCCTATATATATATATATATATATATATATATATATATATATATACTGTATATATACATACATGCATATATATGTATATATATATATATATATATATATATATATATATATATAAGTATCTGTAAAATATTTTAGACTAAAGTGGAAGTATTTCATTGATATTTTTCATCTCACATTTCCTCCTCTTTATGTATCTGAATGAAGGAAGTTCGAAGACCCATCATTGTCTTCATTAAGAGTTCATGAAATTTTGATCTATATTTATAACTCCCTATTCTTAAAGCCATGGCATTTGAAGCACTATTCATGGACAACAAGAACGAAGCCACTTGTACCCTGAATTTGAGCTTAATTGACTTACAGTGGTTGCATCCGTTTCTTGATTTTTAGCAGAACTGGTTTGCAGCACTTTTAATGGCCGGGTAGAAATACCTTGTTGTAAAGCCTACATCAGGTGTGTGGTGACGTGAAAAATTCGTATCCTTAGTGAACACATTGATATGATTCCCAGGACACGTCCTCCTGTCGCTCTGCCATTTAAGACCTGTCATTCCTGTCTGTGTTCATCTATCTATGTCATCCGGCTATGTAATAAGGGGGTAATTCACATTTAACTAGAAGATTCATTGAACTGAAATGAATTCGGCAAAACTGTCAATCTACGGAAGATCAGATTTGTCTTCGTAAATGACCCGGATCTGCTGATGCAACCATAAATCGTTCCACGATTTTTCCTTATTTCATTATCTACGTTCGTCTTTGATATTTAGAATAAGCCTCAAAGCATGCTGATAAATATATAAATATAAAACAACTGAAGCGCCCAAGAATACTGAGCATACAAAATATAGATTATATTATTCAATATACCATCCAAGTGTTGCTATGCCTTATTTTATGCTAGTGTCATGGGATCCTTATGAGATTTACATTGCATGTGCTTTCATGTTGCTTGCAGATCTTCTGACAGATTGTAAGAGGGATGTTCTTTACAGTAAAACTTCCATAATTCTAGTCAGTATATATAATCTACCTACACAGGAGGCTCACATGAGCAACTTTACATCCTCTGTGTACCTCCAAGTACTTCTGAATTGTACACTCTTTTCACCAACATATTATCATATCTTCTTTCCACATCGTCAAACAACATGAAAACAAAATCTCAATTATACCATGCAATCTCAACTCTCTCCTGATTTCCCTTTATATTAATTCGAAAATGAGTTTTTCTTACGTCCATGCATAACACGTACAGTTTAACTTTCAAACTTTTCATGTCGTCACACCGTCACTTTTCAAGAAACCCAGCTATCATCCCTTCTAAGTCCTTTTATTTAAAGGTACAATAAATAGCACTACAAACAATTGTCCATTCCCTTAGTGCAGGGGCTCTTGAAGGTTTAAAGGTTTAAAGGTCGCTCATGAATGGCAGAGGCAAGGAACAGTGACATTGCCCTAGCAAACAGGACAATGCCCCAGAGACTGACCATATATTATATGATCAGCGCCCAAGCCCCCTTTCAACCCAAGCTAGGACCAGGAAGGGCCAGGTAATGGCTGCTGTTGACTTACCAGATAGACCTATAGGCTCCTCCAAATCCCCTCAACCTTAGCTCACAAGGATGGTAAGGTTGCAGACACTAAAAGCACTAACGAGTCTGAGCAGGACTCGAACCCCCGTCTGGCAAACACCGGGCAGAGACGTTACCAATCAGAATGCAACCCGATAATCATAAAACTGCTTTAGTTCAGTAAATTGTCCGGAGGATTCATCCAGACGGGGCCTTTAAGACTAAATGTCTTAGCCCCAAGAGATGTCAATGCAGTGTCCAGGTTAAAAGTTCCACCTATGCAGTAGCTTATCTTAGTAGATTGGCTGCCCTGACTTGTGTGGTTGTCAGTAGACTCAAGATGGAAACGTTCCTAAGTCATATAGAAAGAATACCCTTTCCTTAGATCTTCATAAAACTAGAATAAGCACAGTTCATTAGAATCTAGCTATATATACACAAACATGATCTTGAACATACCCACTCACAAACACACACATTACATATAGAAATCAGACTATATATCAGTTTAGTGAGATCGGTGTTACTATATGAGTCTATGGGCATGAGTCATGGTAGGATAATGAAACAATCCCCAATAGATTTAGAACATTTGAGAACAAAGCCCTCAAAAGGATATTGAGAGTTAAATGGCAGGACAGGATTAGAAATGAAACTATAAGAGAGATTACTCTAGGGCCATATGGTGAAGGGTAGATGGACATGGTTTGGGCACGCTCTTCGCACTCACTATGAGAGATTAGTTCACCAAACGTTGAGCTGGGCTCCAAAAGGCACTAGAAGAGTTGGAAGACCCAGGCCTACATGGCTGAGGACTATGAAGCGCGAAGTAGGAGATGATGAATGGAGAAGTATTAAATTAAAAGCTCAAGATATAGACGACTGGCGAAATGTAATCGAGGCCCTTTGCGTCAATAGACGTAGGAGGATATGATGATGATGATGACATATATATGTCTGTGTACGTACATGCATGTATTCTTTTTTCTTTCTATCTAACTTCCTTTATAGATACTCTTCAAGGTGATTTCATATCGATTCGTTGCAGTATGTAGGAGCATACAAATCCTGTCGATAGTGCGTGGACTAAATGCGATACACGTGGATAATTTACATCCTTTCCGGTTGCATGACATTCAATGACATCCCAGAGACCTTTCTAATTCTTCAATTTTGTATAATATCATTAAATCTAAATTCCAAGATTTGTAGAGGGATTTTTCAAAACGGTTTTGTATCATGGTAACATTGATATCTAGGTCAATCATGAAATGATTTATTCAGATACCAAATTTACATTTTACTTGCCAAACTAGATTTTCAGTATAAGCAGCAATAAAATAGTCATCTGCATATTGAGCCCATGTCAAGGACAAGCATGAAAATATTTATTCATATTCCAATACTTACATTTTACTTGCTAAACTGAATTCTCCTTGTCAGCAACAATAAACTAGTTATCAGCATATAAAGCATACACAGCAAGCTTTAAAAGGAATCTATTTTCAAATACTTTATTCTTTACAAAATAATATTCAGCAAATGTAGGGCTTAAGAAAATTTCTATACTTATTATCTCACATTAAAAACGAAGGTCACAAGAAATATTTCGAAAAGATATTCCGTCGTGTGAAATTTGAAAATTAATCTAAAGCTACAACCATGATGGCAGGAGCTGATGATACACGCTTACCTTAATTACCTTGATGAATTCCTTAACATGAACTTTTGTAAAATGAGCCGTCAGTTTTATATCATTATTGACATACATATATACATATATATACATATATATATGTATATATATATATATATATATATATATATATAGATAGATAGATAGATAGATAGATAGAAAGATATATAGATATGAATACACTACAAATATATATATATATATATATATATATATATATATAGATAGATAGATAGATAGATAGATAGATAGATATGAATACACTACATATATATATATATATATATATATATATATATATATATGTATATATATATATATATATATATGTATATATATATATATATATATATATATATATATACATATATATATGTATATATATTTATATATAGAGATATATATATATATGTGTGTCTGTATGTAGATATATATGTATATATATATATATATATATATACAGTACATATATATATATATGTATATATATATATATATATACAGTACATATATATATATGTATATATATATATATATATATATATATATATGTGTGTGTGTGTGTGTATCTGTGTGTGTATACATATATGTTTGTATGTGTGTAATCTTTATTTGCATAGTTACAGTACGTAACAATGTAATCTATAAAATGGAAAATTGATAACAAGAGAACAAATGAAAACGCTTTTTGGTGTCATGAGACGACGCGGGAGTATGACACGTTGCAGAATGTCAAGAGCCGTAAGAAAAGTAAAAAAAAAAAAAAAAAAAAAAAAGAAAAAAAAAAAAAAAAACTGCAGGTTCAGAATAGTGTAGTCCGGCACATGGCAGGACTTCTCGTAATTTTTTTTTTTTTTTTTATTTATTAGCTTAATATCTTGCAATCAGAACTTAATATAAGCTTTTATTCAATAAATGTAGTAAGTCTGTATTTACCAACTCCAGTGTTTAGTCGCAGCAAAGAGTCTGAGCCAAATAAGCCCCACCCCCTGATGACGTCATAGCCAATCATGTTGTCTCCTGCGTTAACAGTGGTCACACATTGAAGGGTGTATATTATGACCGCTAGTGGGAGACGTGATTGGCTATGACGTCATCAGGGGGTGGAGCTTATTTCACCCGGAATTTATGCAGCGACTATAGTCGATTCTCAACAAATCCCCCCTGACCATTAATTTCCAGCATGGATGAAATGGGTGTCTGTTGTGATGACAGACAGCAGACTCCTTTCCAATGCTGATATATCTATCCACATCCTATTTGCAATCTTGAAATATCTAGTTTTTTTAACTTTAAAAAACACAGTTATAAATTCTTATGATTTTTTCTATTACATTTCAATACATCATAACCGAGTGCATAAATTATAGGTGAATAATGTAATGGCAAATTAAAGTTGTTGCATAGCGCACGTAGTTACTTCAAAGTAACAATAAGAGAAGAGTGAGGTAATACATCATGTGTAAATAGAAGAGGTGAAGGAAAAAACAAACAAATGGGAAGACAACAAAATCAAGCTTAAGGATATAATTATATACTATACTAATTGCTATGATTCACTCGCACAACTCCACGGTCACACACATCTGTAATGCACGTGCAACAGCAACGCAATTAAAAATAAAAAAGACTGTTCGCTCTCATTATCTTCCACGCACGCTAATTTCAACTTTATTTTGATCCCCGTTACCATATTGTCATTGCCATTGAAGAAATCCGTTGAATGTACACATGCATTTGCCCCACTTATGTGACCATAGCTTAATTTAAGAACCTTCCAATTTACTTCTAAATCATGTTGGGAGCAAATTATAAATGAAGCGATACACATAGCTAGTATTAACTAGGTGCCTGGATAATACAGTGGTAAAGTGTTCGCGTAACATTCGCTTGACAGCAGATAGATCCCAGCCCGGGACCTTGAGTTCAAGCAGTTTACTGGGGAGGCCACTGCTGTGCTTGGGCCTACAGTGGGTGGTTGGACTTGCCCGGCAGACGTTCTGGTGAGCATCTATTTTGATGAAACTGGAACTCAAATCAGGCACCTTTACCTTTCAACTAATTAATTCACTGTAAAACAAACATGGTTAGTCTTCCAATTGTGACTTTTAATCATGTCTTAATTTTATTAGAAATTAAGACTGAGCAGCCTGCCCATAGCAGAGTGCTAGACTCTGCTGCCATAGCACAGAGCTGTGCCCGAAATGCAACATGAAAAATGAAAAGGTTCACTTTCAGTGCCCATGTGGCCACACCCGTTCGTGTTTCTGGCGTGTCGTTACCTACTACAGTATGTAACGTAGTAAAAATAAAAAAAGGTCTTTGTTACCACTTTTATTTTCCGTCGTGTCATGTTTTGGGTCTCGTGTTTCTCGTTTCACGTTACTTCCTGTGTGTCTCTGGCCTAATGCTACTCCAAAAAAGTTATTATTATTAGTAGTAGTAGTAGTAGTAACATTGCTGTTGTTGTTTGCCATTATTATTATTATTATTATTATTAGTAGTAGTAGTAGTAGTAGTAGTAGTAGTAGTAGTAGTAATAATGGTAGTTGTAGTATCTTAAAAAGGTGGAGAAAAGTTTGTGCTCTGTATAAATTCTCTCTGCTTTTAGTTATCTAATGACAGTTACCTGGAATGCACTCAGTTATGGTCAAGGAGGTATAAAAAAAAAACAGAAAACTTTGGTTCGCCCCGGCTACCAGGTAAATGTCACCTGATAGTTTTTGGTTGGTATGTGGACTGAACGATGATAGTAGAAGTTTTACTACTTTTTTCACTTACCGGTGGCTGAAACTGGCTGAGTTGTGGAACCTATAGAATCGTAAAACATTGTTCTGTGTCTGGCCATATCTTATTGTGGTAGTTTCTCTTGATTATGTTGAGTGACTGGTTCTTTGGAAATCTCTATATTTTCGGATAAGTCTTGATTTGCAACTTCTGCCTCGTAATGTTTTCACTGATTTTTCATTGGGCTTTATTCAGAAGTTGACAGCTGAGGTAAAATGAGAAATGGAATTTTTGTAAATGAGTCAGTGAAAATAGGATTGCTTGCATCGATTGCATGTTGAATTGAATTGAAATTGAATGTCATTCAAGTCTTCTCTTATACCGTCATGAGTTTTTTAGACGGACTTGCAAATCCGTAAGAGAGAAAACACATTTCCTTTCGGTCTTACTTGTTTGTGTTGGTTTTGTGCTTAATCTGCGTTTCATAATAATCTTACTATAGTACGTAGTAAGAATTAAAAGCTGCATCCTGTGACAAAAGGCAAAGGATACCAAGAGGATGGTCTGATTTCCTGCAGATATGAGCTTTCTTTTTAGACTCGGCATTTCTCCGGGAAATAATCTTTTATGCTGGAAGAATCTGTTTATTTGCTGACTGCTGACAGGAGCTTTTCAAGAAATCCCCCCCCCCCCCCCCCAAAGCCCAACTCTCACCATTATACACTCTTTTCAATATCTTTACTAGCTTGTCAAGGAAGAGAAGTAGAAGGAAAGCAAGAAAAACTAGGAGATCAAAGAGGAAGGCCCATACAAAAGAATCAGATCTAGAAATTAACTAGAAACAGCTGTTTGCAACATTCTCCAAATGTGGGTTTATAGGTTATTTTTTTCATTATAAAGAATAAACAAAGTTACTAGATATATTTTGAGCTAAATTGTAGCCAAAGGGAATATGTTCTACTAAAGACCATATAAAAGGGTAAACCCTAGTGAGGATTCGGCTTAATTGACTTTCATATCGTCCCTTTGCCGAGTGGAAGATTCCTAATGTAATCCCTACTAGGGGAGTAAACAGTGAAAATAAGGACCCGTCTTAAATATGCATCCCATGAACTGGATACTGAGAGCAAAAGCCATCGTATTTGTACATCATGACATGACTTGCAAACTCTTTTTTATACTGATAATTACCTTTCTCCTCGGCGTTTCGGCTTACTAATTCGGAACATTTTTCAGCATGACTGGCACTATAGCATTTATAGCTTTCCCTTTTCAGAACATTTGGAGGGATGAAAGAGAAGAAAAATCGTAAATGTGGAGGGGTAAAACCTAAACTGCCTATATAAAAGTGTCAAAAAGAACTTAGGAAAAAATGACTCTTTAGATTTCGACCTCGTGAGGAGTTTGTATTGCTTCTCTTAAACTCCCTCAAAAATACAGTTCTCAAAATTTCAAACTTGCAGCAAATGTTTTATGTTGATCAGGCTTACATAATTCTCTTCATATAGTTTATATATGAAAGATCTGTTTTAATGTTGTTACTGTTCTTGAAATATTTCGTTTTAATTGTTCATTACTTCTCATGTGGTTTATTTATTTCCTTATTTCCTTTCCTCGCTGGGCTATTTTCCCTATTGGGGCCCTTGGGCTTATAGTATTTAGCTTTTCCAACTAGTGTTGTAGCTTAGGTAATAATAATAATAATAATAATAATAATAATTTTTTGTATACATCCGCTAACGGTCAATAACGCAATAACAAATAATTTTTAATATAAAGGAAAACTTGTATGAACATTAGGTGCATATTCTATGCATCTCTCATCAAATTTTCCGTTTACCCTTCATAAGCCCTAATAATTTCTAATTTTTTTTTTTTTTGTCAAAATAAACTTACAGATTAAGAAGGTTAGTTTTATGAAGAAGTTTCTTTAATAGTAATCATTCTTTTGGGTAATACGAGGAAGGGTTACTGTTCTTAAAATATTTTATTTTCCCTATTGGGGCCCCTTTGCTCATAGCATCATGCTTTTCCAACTAGGGTTGCAGCTTAGCGAGTAATAACAATAATAATAATAATAATAATAATAATAATAATAATAATTGATGTCCCGTGACGGTGGCCGAACATCCAGGCAACCTATAGCCATCGGCCTTTGATGCAATCATCATGGTACACATTATCTATTTTCATATCAATTAAATATCGTTGTGGATTAATCCAACTTTGAACATTTGTTTCAGCAATTCAGTTTCTCAGTATTAGAGTTCTCTTGCTTGAGGGTACACTTGGGCACACTATTCTATCTAATTTCTCTTCCTCTTGTTTCGTTAAAGTTTTTATAGTTTATATAG